>NC_060088.1:7146150-7460412 GCF_922984935.1 Meles meles | reverse complement strand
TTCACTCATCTGTGACCCATGAGGAATACCATGGACATTAGTAGAAGCCAAAGAAAACGGAAGGAGAAGAAATCAGACAGGGAGACAAACCAAGAGAGAATCAGAACTCTGGGAAACATGCTGAGGGTTGCGGAAGGATGAGACATGCTGGAAATGAGTGAACTGGTTAATGGGTATGGATATGGCGTGGCATACATGATGATGATGAGCATACAGTGGTACATGAAACTAAAAAATCAGGGAACACAATCTTACAAACGTATAATGGGTGAAAGGCTCGCTTCACGAGCATAAGAAAAAAAATATTGAAAAGAAGGAAAAACAGGCCCTTTCACATGTTATGAAGAAAGAGGAATGTTATGAATTATAGTTTTATTATCTTATAAAATAGAATGCAATTGGTTTCCTATTAGGTCCTTATCTGAATTAGGTCTTTGGACTTCGTAAATTAGAGTTTTCCCTCTTCCTACATTTCGGGAATACATTAGAAGAACCGACATTACCTTCATTAAATATCTCAAAGTGTGGACCAGAAACCGATTTGAACCTGGCTTTTTGTGTGTTGGTAGGTGTTTGAGGACTGCTTACAATGCTTTCATCATTACCTGAGACGTCATATTGTATGTTCATGACCTAGACTTGGTAGTGGGTATGTGTCTTGGAATTTTTCCTTTTCTCTCAGGTATTGGATTTGTTGGAATACTTGTGTCTTTAGGTTATGTTGTTTATGAGAAATTAGTCCTGAATGCTTTAATTAATTCTTGGTGGGTAAGGAGTTATCTTTTCAAGTTTGGTTGGTTTCTTATTTTATTTCTCTGTGTTTTTTGCTATATGGTATTTTCTCTGAGGTTCGCTTCCATGAATACTATTCCTCACTAGCTCTGTAATTCTGTGGGAGTCTTTATGTGAGTGTGTGTCTGTGGGTGTGTTTCACAAAACGCTTAGAAGGATATTTTAAGAGATATGAAGCCACTCTTTTTTGGATCAAAATTCACCTTCAAATGCATTGGAAACATACATACATCACGTTCAGCCACATTTCCTGCAATGAATGTCCCATTTAATCCTCTTTTAGAAACACATATTCTCACTAACCTGCCTGGAAGAAACACCAAATTTTGTGTGCCTGGTTAAAGTCTCATTGTCTGTCCTTTTTTCTTGCTTTTTCACTTGATCCTTTACTACCATGAGTGAGTGAAATCGTACGTTAACTGTCTTTCTGTGAATGACAGATGGGACACAGCCCAATGCTCTCCACATTTTTGCCACATGTGGCAAATGGCAAGATTCCTTCTTGCTTATGGCTGGGTAAGAGTCTGCGGTGCATTTGGATGACAGGGAGATGGTAGAAGTGTCTGGGAGCCCCAGACTAGTCTTCAGCCATAAGCACATAGCTGGAAGATGACCATATCAATGTAAACATGGCATAAATGGACCTGAAACCCAAAAATCAAACTCCACAGTGAAAGAGAGAATTCGTAGAGACCATGGGAGATGGGTGTAGACATGGCTTAGGGGAGATGTGGACAGTTGGTACTTCAGAGGGTAGGGAACCATGGCCACAGACAAAGTCCCAGGAGAGAGGAGGACACTGGGAACCCCACAAGTTGAATGTTTAGTCATAACGGCAAAATGGAGAGGGTCTGAATGACATGAGATCTTTCAACCAAAATGTCTAGAGGCTCGGGGATTTCAGATCAGCAGGCTTGGTAGACATAAACTCCAGAGAACACTGTGTTTCTCCTGGAAAGGATACCAGCAGGCAACCAGGTGCAGATAGCCTGGAAACCATGATAAGAGACAATACCTGTTAACACAGTGTTATGATTATTTTTTCTTGCTGTGCATCCATGATAGTTACTGTTCGTGGAGATGCATTGATGGGGGTCAAAGAAACATGGGGCTCTCCTACCACCAGCATAAAGACCAAGCTAGTGGCCACAGACAGCAATGTGAGGACATTAGCTCCCTAAGCTGCAAATACGAAGGCCTAACCATGGAACACTGTTGGAACTGTCTTCCTCAGCTACGTGGCTTAGTCCAAGTAATACAGACCCTCACATAGGGGACTAGAAGAAAGCACTGCCCACATCCTCTCTCCTGACCACAGCATTCATCAGGCCTTTGTACTGTTGAGTGGGTTGCTTTCACAGGCACACAAGAGCCCACCAATCTAAACCTCACCATATTCGGTCCTGACACCAAACAATCCAAACAGCAGGCAAGGAGAGCCTCTGCAGAGGGCTGGCCCAGAGGAGAGTGGACAGCCACAACACAACCCCAGAAGGCATGCTACACACACCCGAGACTCCTTCAATTGCCATCCCTTGGGCACTCTATGATCTCTTCTTCCTAAAAAATTACCCTCAGGGTAAAAAACAGAATGGGCTTTTTGAATATAGATAAGAAGACAGAGACCTAGAACTAAGCAATGATGGAAGAATCAATTGATGCTGAGGCAAAAGAACAAGAAATTGTCATGACCATGCAATCAAATTGAAACCTATACATGTACATGCCCGATGGAGGATTTAAAGCAGCAGCAAGGATACTCACTCTGCATAAGAAAAACATAGTTGGCATCAGGAGTCTCGAACCAAGGAGTTAAAGATGATAGCAAAAGATAAAATGGTGAAGTCCTGATGAAAATATCTGTTAGCAGACTGGGCGCAAAGTCCATGAAGCTGACAGAACCAGAGGAACCAATGAGTTACCTGGAAGACAAGAATAGGAAAAAAAGGAATCAAAGCATAGGAGAGAAGAAAGAAGGATGTAACATGACAATGGACTTAGGGAAATCCTTGACTGTTATGAATGTCCCTGGGTGCTTATTGTAGGAGACCTAGAAGAGACAGAAAAAGGAGGGCCCAAAATTTCTTTGAAAAATCAGAGCTGAAAACATCCCTCATCGGGGGGCAGAAAGAGAGATCCAAATTCCAAGGCACAGAGGACACCCAGCACCATATACAGAAGCAGAACAACACAAGACATACTGTCCTTCACCCTGGAAAGCTAGCAATGGAGGAATTCTTTTCACCCAAATATGCATGGGACAAGACTGTTTCTATCACCATGTCCCTGACTTCAAGGCAGCCAGCTATGCCAGCTCTAGAATCACGTTGTATAGAGCAAGCCACACCAGCCCAAGCCAAAATTCTTATCCCCTGAATTCCTGAACAATGACAGAGCATGAGTTCTTTTAGAACAATGAAGTGCTAAGAAGGCAAAGATTGTGTACTGGGTTGTGTCCATCAGTTCAGAGTCAAACTTCTACTCATCTCCTGATCCCAGCCTCACTGGATTGTATCCCACCTCAGGTTCCCTGCTCAGAAGCAAGTATGATTTTCCCTCTTCAGCACCCTCCCTGATTATGATCTCTCTATCTCCCTCTGTCAAATATACGGATGCACATCATTGAACAACAACAACAACATCATCAACAACAATAAGAAACAGTTTATAAGGATGATCTGGGCCAGAGGATGGATTATTGAATTTGGTCCTATGTCCCTATGGAATGCAGCCAGATCTAGAGCACATCCCACCATCCTAAATGCCAGACCTTGGCTCTAAACTCCCTTGTTTGTTCTCCTCTTCTTCATCTATCTACATCTCCCCACCAACATGGAGCATCCAGTCTGTCCTGCTGCAATGGCCCATTGTTCTCCCACTTTTCTTCTTCACCTGGCTCCATTAGAACATGTCCATCTTCCTCAGCAGGCACTGATTTTTTTTTTTTTTATCCCATGGAAAACTTTGGGGAATGGAAATGGGAGGGTTAAGGCAGGCTTTGGCTACAACATCTCCATTCAGTTCCACAGAGGGAAGCTGCACCACCCTGGGGGAATGCTCAGGGATCTTAGGCCGGTGAATCATCTTCAATGCGTCCTTTTGTAGATACATGTTGCTTCCTGAAACTGGCATGAAAGCCTTTGCGATGGCTTCACTTGGGCAACTTGTCCCTTCCAACATGCTCGGTGCTTGCTCCTGGGGGTTCCAAATCCATGAGACCATCCTGGAACTAAGGTTCTAGTGTGTAGGGTCCGCCTTTGGTGCTTGGTCACTTGGAAGATTGGGTGGCCTTCTTTGAATGGTTTCTGGAGATGCTAGAACCACTAGTGTCCTCACTGTTGAAGACTCCAGATGTGTCTTTGGCATGGTTGCAGGTGTTCACTGTGAGCTTTCCTTGGGTGGCCCTTTTACTGGTCAGAAGGGTCCTGATTGGGTAGGAGGACCATGCACATGTGTGGGGCGTGAAGTTCCTCACGTGAGGCTAGGTTGTAGTCCTGACGCTTTCTTGACCTTTCATGTGTAAGATAGAAATGTGGATTCTTGCCCTTCTCAGGAGTCCAGAGGGCTGGTGGTGACAGTCATGGCCAAAGTCTACAAATTTGGCCATGGAGAAGGTGACCCCAACTCGCTTCACAAACTGTCTTGTTGAAATACCCAGGCAGCTCCAGTGGATTGGGAAGGCATTCAATCCTCCTAGCTGACCCATGCATGACAACATGAAATCTCTTACCTGGCTCTTTATGATTAATGTGAGGAATAGAGAAAGCAAATCTTTCACAATCTTGCGGAGCCAGGGGATGGTAAAAAAAACAATCTTTTAGATCTAAAATAATTAGCTTGTATTGCAAAGGTATAGCGGAGGGCAATGGGAGACCAGTTTGAAGGGCTCCCATAAGTTTCATAGTAGCATTTACTTCTCTCAGTTCTTGTAATTACCTCCATTTTCCTGATTTATTTTTAATCACAAATGTAGTATTCCAAGGACTATAAGATTCTTTTAAATGACCCAATAGCAGCTGTTAATTTGTAAGCGCTGCTGCTGCCTCCAATTTTTCCTTAGGCAAGGGCCACTGATCCACCCATACTGGATCACTACTTTTTCCATTCAATAGACAGCACATGAGGGATTTTCAGTGGCCTGTTGGAAAACCCAGTCCTGCTCTGGAGGTCTGAGATTTGAGTTGAACAGGAAAGCAATCCCCTTGTAATCGCCTTCCTAGTCCTTTTCCTAGGTGATAGCCCATCTTCTTCATTAATGCCATAAATACTGCTGGCTGATTTTGTAGAGGAACTGAGGTTGTATTCAATGTAACCCACATGTCAGTTAACACATCTCGACCCCACAAGTTGAGATCTATGTCTAACACAAATGGCTGAAAATTTCCCTGATGTCCTTCCATTGTGGACCACTTTAAGAACATGGCGGTGAGTTGGGGGAAACGGGTCTGGCCCACTCCCAAAATTGGAATGACGGAATCCGTGAGAGGCCAGCATCACAGCCAGTGTTTTTTTGCAATGACTGATACATCAGCACCTGTATCAATAAGTCCCACAAAGGAGCGACCTTGTATTACCAATGTCCCATATATGGCTTGTCTGCAGAGATTAATTGGGTCCAACAAATGTCTGTGGAGATAAGACCATGGGCCCCTCTCTGTGCTTTCAAGGCAGGGTTAGTAGTTTCTACTCTAGGAATTATAATCAGTTGAGCAATTGGTATCTTAGGTAATAATTGTAGAATTCCTTCCTTTAATGATACCATAATTTTGATTTCTCCCATATAATCTTCATCTATTACCCCTGGATAAACCATTAATCCCTTCATAGTCCAACTAGAACATCCTAGAAGTAAGCCCCAAGTCCCTTTTGGCAGGGGTCCCCAAATGCCAGTAGTTAGGGCCTTGGGGGGCTCCCCTACTTCCAAGTAAACCGGAGTATCTGGGGCCAAATCTAATCCTGCACTGCTGGGGTTACCACGGTATAATCTGTTGATGCCTGGGAGGTCGGTGGTATTGGCCCGAGAGCGGATATTTGGGGAATCATGGCTGCTATTGTTTGTTGGGGCTGCAACGAGCCCTGCTTCCAGATTCCCTGGATAATGTTTCCAAACTTGTCCTTTTGGGAATGGCATTCATTGCCCAATGATAACATTTCTGACACTTTGGGCACAGAGAAAGAGGTTTCTTACTAGTATTTCCAGTCTTAACTTGTCCATCTGATAGCTGAGGGCACTGAGCCTTAAAATGACCTTCCTGGCCACACTGAAAACAAGCCTGTTTTTTATTATTATTACCCTTTTGTATCATGTGCCTTTGCATTTCCTGAGGGGATATACCCCTCAAGGCCATGGCCAAGGTGACAACCTGAATATAGGAGGAGACTATTTCAGTGCAAAGGCGAATATAGTCTTCCAAAGTTCCTGTTTTTTTCCATGGACGTATGGCTGCCTGACAGGCAGAATTAGCATTTTCAAAAGGAAGTTGTTTAACAATTATAGTCCCGGCCTCTCCATCAACTACAATGCGGCCCACTGCCTTAAGAAGTCTGGCCACAAAATCCTGATAAGGTTCATCTTGTCCCTGACGAATTTTGGAAAGCTCCTCGGTTCTAGTTCCTGAGGAAAGAAGTCTCTTCCAAGCCTTTAAGGTGCATTGTCCAATTTGATTGTATGCAATTTCAGGATAGTCAATTTGAGTATGGACCTCGGTATAAGCTCCTGTTCCTATCAACATCTATGTGAGACCGGAATATTGGTCCTGCTGTTATAGACTACCATCTCATTTGCTCTCTCATAAAACTCAGTTTTCCAGAGTAAATAATCTCCACCAGATAAGCAAGCTTGGGCAACAACTTTCCAATCACCTGGGCAAAGGGCATCCCGACCAACACTGTCCAATAAAGAAAGAGCGTATGGGGCGATGGGACCATATTATGAAGTGGCTGTTTTAATTTCCTTTAATATTTTAAAATTGAGATTAGCATACATCCATTGGCCATTTTCATGTCGCATGACAGGGTAAGCGGAAAAATCAGAAGTATCTTTGACAGCCTGTTGTGCTTGGCGAAGTGTTTGCTGCAGAGGAGTGACCCGCAGGGGTGAAGCTCCTTTTGGTAAATGTTTAGGTAAAGACTGTGGGTACCGTGCTATAGGAAACATACTTTTAGATACAGGTTCCTCCACCTCATAGGGAACCCCCGACTGAGGATGTTCCATGATTGGATAACCAGTCTGGGGATTAGGCCTTACAGGAACAGAATCATAGGTCTGCGTTTCTGCGTGATTGGCAGTAAAAGTCTGAGTGCCAATTGATGTTGTTCCCAGTACAGGACGCAGCTTCGGAGAGGTGAGAACATTATTATATATTTCCTGCTGTGAAAAGGACCTTAAAGGAGCAGGTACTGAAGAGGAAAAGAAGATCTCTTTATCATCATCTAGGTACACAACATCCTCCTCAATTTCATCACCACCGGCCTTAATCAACGATGGTGTTGGAGGGTCTCTGGAAGAAGGGACATGTGGCTCAACTTTTTTGCTATTGCAATGTAGATGGCTAGAAGGAGGACGAAAATTCAAAGTTGGTTCTAAAGGCTCTGTTGATGGCAAAGGTAAATCAGCCATCAGATTCTCTATGTCCTCTGTCACTTTAGGCATATCACAAATTTCAGGTTCATCCGGAGGTTCTTGGGAGGCTATCAAGATCAACTCAAAGGATTTCTGAGGATATAATGCCTCTTGAATATCTTCCCAAAACTGCATGGTGCCTGGAGGGCAGGTGGTGGGACCACGAATTTCTTGCACCACCCTTTACCATGCGTCCAAACTTACTTTCTCCTCCTTTGGAAACCAAGGGCACAATTCCAAAACTGTGCAAAAGAACAGTTGCAAGGCCTTTTTAGAAGACTTTTGACACTTTCTGTTTCATAAGGGCCTGCAAAGCGGTCATAAAGAAGACCTGTTCCATAGATTGCAACTGCCCCATATTATTTTACTCCTTCTGTGGCCTTTAAAGTCTGGGCTCCTCTTACCTAAATGCCGGTAACTACTTACCTATACATGCACTTCACTCAAATGTGCTCAGGTCCCTATTTGGACATCACTTGTCGTGGCTGGCGTGACAACATGACCAGGGTCGAGAGGGTAAGAGATTGGTGAAACAAAGTCGAGCTGCAAAGAGATAAGGGCAGGAGGGACAAAGTGGATGATGTTCAAACAATGTCAACTTTATTCAAGGCAGCAAGGCATTTTTATAGATAGCAGAAACAATTGCAAGAAAGTTTCTTACTTGACTGATTGTAAAGGAAATTACAACATGCACATGCTAGCCCTCCAGGTCTCCCCTTCTTCTGTTTCCCATGCCTTAGCAGTAGACCCTCTGATGCAAGTGATCTTTGTCTTTAAGTAATCTATTAACCAGGTACACCATCTTCAAAGTAACTCAATACATAATTTGTGACCCATGAAGGTGCAGTGTAATCTTAAAATGGTATGATTTATGGTCCGTGCAAGAACAGTACAAACCCACAATAGCTTAGTAGACTAGCTAAAGACATGCAGGCGAGTCACGTTGGTAATTCTTGGAATCCATAGCTCAAGCTCCTTCACAAATCAATTGATTCCAAGGCAATAGAACAAGAAATGATCATGGCCTTGCAATCGAAGTGAAACCTATACATGTCACATGTCCGATGGAGGATTTAAAGAAGCAGCCATGATACTCACTCTGCACCAGAAAAATAAAGAAGGAATCAGGAAGTCCTAGACCACAGAGATAAAGGTGATAAAAATAAAATTAAGAGGACCTGATGAAAAGATTTGCTAGCAGACTGGATGCAAAGTCCAGGAAGCTGGCAGGACAAGAGGATCCAAAGTGTTACCTGGAAGACAAGTACCAGGGGGAAAAAAAAGAAGCAAAGCAAAGGAGAGAAGGAAGAATGATGGAACATGACAATAGACATAGGGAAATCCTTGACTGAAATGAATGTAAATGGATGTTTATTGTAGGAGACCTAGAAGAGAGAGAAAAAAGAGGGCCAAACATTGCTTTGAGAAATCAGAGCTGAAAACTTCCCGCATCTGGGGGCGGAAACAGGGATCCAGGCACAGAGGACTCCCAGCACCATCCACAGAAGCAGAGCAACAAAAGGCATAGTGTCATTCACCATGCAAAAGCTAGCAATGGAGTAGTTCTCTTCATCCAAATATGCTTGGGAGAAGAGTGTTTCTATAGCCACATCCCTGACTTCATGGTAGCTGACTATGCCAGGTCTAGAAGAAGGTTGCATAGAGTAATCAACACCAGCCAAAGCGAAAATACATATACCCCGCATTATTGGAAAAGGACAGAGCAAGTGCTCTTGTCGAGAACAATGAGGTGTTAAGAAGACAAAGATGTGTCCAGAGGTGTCTCCATCAGTTCAGTGGTGGTCTTCAGCACAGATCCAGATCCCAGCTCATTGAATCTTCTACCACCTCAGCTTCCTGGCTCATAGGCAAGTATGCTTCTCCTACTCCAGCTCCCTCTCTGATTATGATATCTCTGTCTCTCTCTGTCAAATACATGCATGCATATCATTGAAAAATAACAACAACAAAAAACAGTTGATAAGGATTGACTGGGGCCAGAGGATGGTTATTGAATTTTGATCTATGTCCCTATGGAATGCAGCCAGGTCCAGAGCACATCCCACCATACTGAAATGCCATATCCTTCTCTGAGCTCCCTTGTTTGTTCTCCACTTCTTTGTCTTCCTGCATCTATCCACCAACATGGAGCATGCACTCTCTGTTCTGCTGCAATGGCTCGTTGTTCCACCATTGTTCCTCCTCACCTGGCTCCATTAGGACATGCCAAACTTCTGCAACAGGCACTGATTCTTTATCCCATGAAAATTATTGGGGAATGGAAATGGGAGGGTTAAGGCAGGCTTGTGCTGAAACACCTCCATTCAGTTCCACAGAGGGAAGCTTCACTACCCTGGGGAAATGCTCAAAGATCTTAGGCCGTTGAATCCTCTTCAATGTGTCCTTTTGTAGATTCACGTTGTCTTCCTGATACTGGCATGGAAGCCTTTCTGATGGCTCCACTTGGGAAATGGTTCTCTTCCAACATGCTCCGTCCTTGCTCCTGTGGGCTCCAAACTGATGAGTCCGTCCTGGGACTCAGGTTCTAGGGTTTAGGGTCTGCCTTTTGTCCTGATCAGCTTGGAAGATGGTGAGGCCTCCTTGGCACGATTTATGGAGATGCTAGAGGAACTCGTGTCCTCGCTGTAGAAGACTCCAGATAAGTCTTTGGCATGGTTGCATATGTTCACTGTGAGATTTCTTCCGGTGGTCCTTTCTTGGTCAGAAGTGTGCTGTTGGGTGGGAGGACCATACACATGTGCGGGACATGGATTTCCTTGCATGAGACTTGGTTGTAATTCTGACACTTTCTTGACCTTTTGTGGGTAAGATGGAATTGTGGAAGTTTCCCTTCTCAGGAGTCCAGAGGGACAGTCAAGGCCAAAGACTACAAATTCCACCATGGAGAATGTGACATCAACTCGCTTCACAAACTGTCTTGGTGAAATACCCAGGCGACTCCAGTGGTTTGGGAGGTCTTTCGTTCCTCCTGGCTGACCAATGAGTACTCCAGCAAGATGGAGTGATTAGGCATGATTTATGGAGGACTGGTTACTAGGACTCCTAAGCTTTGTGACATCATAGAATCTGACTTCACAGAAGCAGCTGTCCCTCTCTCATGACCTATGAGTCCTTGGACATTAGGTAGGAAGCCCTGGGAAGGTCCGTAAAAGAGCCCTGTTAGCCTTTTCATGAACTCATGTTTCTTTCCCATTTCCCCGTTCACAAAGAGAAAAGAAAATGACTTTCAGTATAACATCCTTGAGGCCAATATTTCTGCAGAGAGAGCAAAGTGTTCCTATTTCTGCTGCAATTTCTAGAGATCTCAATCAACAGGGAGGCCTCTTGGGTATCATTAGCTCTCTAGGAGGTTTGGCATCCTATGGGTGAGAGCATTCTTTATTAGCTTCTTTTCCAGATGGGTTCTATGGTGTAGGGTCTGTCTTTGGTGCTTCATCAGCTTGGAAGTTAAGGGAAGGAATAAGGGAAGGAAAGTCATATTCTAGGAAAAGTGCTAGGGAATGGATGCATTGTGCTGCCTGTGTCCTCAACTCATAGTGTTCTGAAACACCAGTAATAAGGAATGAGGGCTTTGTATATCTGACTTTACCTTCAACACCTTTGCAAAGGCTTCAAGGAGAGTGACATTCTGATGATAGCTATCCCAAAGAAGAGCCCTGGACAGCACTCCTTGCCTTCATTAGTTAATGCTACATGCCATGGACATGGGGACAGCCATGTTGAACAACTATCTTTATTCATAGGAAAAGGAATGGCTAATCAATGGCCTGCCATGCCCACTGTATCAGAAATGTGAAAGGAGCTGAGATGCCCTTCCCAAGGCTAATGGATACAGGAGGTGTGGTCGCATCAGGCAACAGTGTATGCCTCTGCCATCAGGGAGGATGAAGCCCTGATACTCACCTTTACATGAATGACACAGGACTGGGTTATTCTCAATGAAAAAGGGAAGCATACCAAGGGAAATATCATATGGATTCACTCATATGTGGTCCATGAGGAATACCATGGACATTAGTAGTAGCAAGGGAAAACAGAAGTAGAAGCAGTCAGAAAGGTAGAAAAACCAGGAGAGACTCAGGACTCTGTGAACCAAGCTAAGGGTTACAGAACGATGAGACATGCCGGGAATGAGGGAACTGGTTAAAGGTATGGAGGTGTTGTAGCATATATTATGATGATGAGCACTCAGTGGTATATTCAACTAAAGAATCAGGGAACACTATCTCACAAACCTATGATGAATGAAAGGCTGCTTCACAAACAGAAGAAAAAATATTGAAAAGAACGGAAAACAGGCTGTTTCCCATGTAGATGAAGAAGAAAAAGGAAAGGAATGAATTATAATTTTATCATTTTACTGAGTAAAATGGAATCCAATAGTTTTCCTATAAGGTACTTATCTTAATTGGTCTTTGGATATTGTAAATTAGAGTCTTCCCTCTTCCAACATTTCGGGAATAAATGAGAATAACCAACATTGCCTTCATTAAATGTCTTGAAGTGTGGATTAGGAAATTGATTTGAACCTGGCTTTCTGTGTGTTGGGAGGTGTTTGAGGACAGCTTCAAAAGATTTCGTCATTACCTGGGACGTCAGATTTGTATGTTCAGACCTAGTTTTGGTATGGGTATGTGTCTTATAATTTGTCCTATTCTCTCCGATATTGGATTTGCTGAAATACTTGTGTTTAGGGGTCCTTTAAGTGAGGTTGTTTAGGAGAGTTTAGTACTGAATGCTTTAATAAATTCTTGATAGGTAAGGAGTTAACTTTTCCAGTTTGGTGGGTTTCTGACTTTGATTCTCTGTCCTTTTTTCCTTTATGGTATGTTCTCTGAGGTTTGCTTCCATCATTGCTATTCCTCACTAGCTCCCTAACTTCTGTGGGACTCTTAATTGTGTGTGTCTGTGTGTGTGTGTGTGTGTTTGTGTTTCACAAAATGGTTAGATTGATATTTTAAGAGATGTGAAGCTGCTCTTTTTCAGATCACAATTCAACTTCAAACACATTGGAAACTCACGTTGCATCCCATTTGGCCACGTTTTCTGCAATGAATGTCCCATTTGATCCATTTTTAGAAACACAGATTCTGAACACCTGCCTTAGAACAAACACCAAATTTTGTGTGCCCGGTTAGAGTCTCATTGCCTGTCCCTTTTTTTCTTACTTTTCACATGTTTCTTTATTTCCATGAGTGAGTGAAATTGTATGTTATTTTTCTTTCTGTAACTGACAGATATGATGCAGCCCAATGCTCTCCCCCTTTCTGCCACATGTGGCAAGTGGGAAGAATGCCTTCTTGCTTATGGCTCGGTAAGAGTCAGCAGTGCATTTGGAGGACAGAGACATGGTACAGATCTCTGGGATCTCCAGGCTTGTCTTCAGCCATAAGCACAACTGGAAGATGACAACATCAATGTAAACATGGCACAAATGGACGTGAAACCTACAAATCACACCCCACAGCAAAGGAGAGAAGAAGTTGCAGAGACCATGGGAGAAGGGTGTAGACATGGCTTAGGAGAGAAGTGGATGGTTGGTGACTCAGAGGGTAGGGAGCCATGGCAAAGACAAAGGCCCAGGATAGAGGAGCACACTTGGACCCCACAATTTCAATCCTGAACCATAGCTGTTGGTGGAGAAATTGAGAGGGTCTGAATGGCACGAGTTCTTGCAACTAAAGGGTCTTGAGGCCCAGGGTTTTCAGATCAGCAGGATTGGCAGACATAGCATCCAGAGAAGACTGTTTTTCTCCTGCCAAAAACACCAGCAAGCAACCCGTTGCAGACAGCCTGGAAACCATGATCAGAGACAATACTTGTTGACACAGTGGTATGATTATTATTACTTTTTTTAAAATATTTATTTATTTTATTTGTTTATTTACAGCATAACAGTGTTCATTGTTTTGGCATCACACCCAGTGCTCCAGGCAGTACGTGTCCTCTCTATTACCCACCAAACTGATTCCTCAACCTCCCACCCACCCCACCCCCCCCGCTGCCCCTTCAAAACCCTCTGGTTGTTTTTCAGAGTCCATACTCTCTCATGGGTCATCTCCCCTTAAAGTTTCCCTCAACTCCCTCTCCTCTCCATCTCCCCATGTCCTCCATGCTATTTGTTACGCTCCACCAATAAGTGAGACCATATGATACTTGACTCTCTCTGCTTGACTTATTTCGCTCAGCATAATCTCTTCCAGTCCTGTCCATGTTGCTACAAAAGTTGGGTATTCATCCTTTCTGATGGAGGCATAATACTCCATTGTGTATATGGACCACATCTTCCTTATCCATTCATCCGTTGAAGGGTATCTTGGTTCTTTCCACAGATTGGCGACCATGGCCATGGCTGCAATAAACATTGGGGTACAGATGGCCTTCTTTTCACTACATCTGTATCTTTGGGGTAAATACCCAGCAGTGCAATTGCAGGGTCATAGGGAAGCTCTATTCTTAATTTCTTGAGGAATCTCCACACTGTTCTCCAAAGTGGCTGCACTAAATTGCATTCCCACCAACAGTTTAAGAGGCTTCCCCTTTCTCCACATCCTCTCCAACACACGTTGTTTCCTGTCTTGCTAATTTTGGCCATTCTAACTGGTGTCAGGTGGTATCTCAATGTGGTTTTAATTTGAATCTCCCTGATGGCTAGTGATGATGAACATTTTTTCATGTGTCTGATAGCCATTTGTATGTCTTCGTTGGAGAAGTGTCTGTTCATATCTTCTGCCCATTTTTCGACATGATTATCTGTTTTGTGTGTGTTGAGTTTGAGAAGTTCTTTATAGATCCTGTATATCAACCTTTTATCTGTACTGTCATTTGCAAATATCTTCTACCATTCCGTGGGTTGCCTTTTTGTTTTGTTGACTGCTTCCTTTGCTGTGCAGAAGCTTTTGATCTTGATGAAGTCCCAAAAGTTCATTTTTGCTTTTGTTTCCTTTGCCTTTGGAGACATATCTTGAAAGAAGTTGCTGTAGCTGATATCAAAGAGGTTACTGCCTATGTTCTCCTCTAGGATTCTGATAGATTCCTGTCTCACATTGAGGTCTTTTATCCATTTTGAGTTTATCTTTGTGTACGGTGTAAGAGAATGGTCGAGCTTCATTCTTCTACATATTGCTCTCCTGTTTTCCCAGCACCATTTATTGAAGAGACTGTCTTTTTTCCATTGAATATTTTTTCCTGTTTTGTCGAAGATTATTTCACCATAGAGTTGAGGGTCCATATCTGGGCTCTCCACTCTGTTCCACTGGTCAATGTGTCTGTTTTTATGCCAGTACCACGCTGTCTTGGTGATCACAGCTTTGTAGTAAAGCTTGAAATCGGGGTAACGTGATGCCGCCAGTTTTGTTTTTGTTTTTCAACATTTCCTTAGCAATTCGGGGTCTCTTCTGAGTCCATACAAATTTTAGGATTATTTGATCCAGCTTTTTGAAAAATACCGGTGGAATTTTGATCAGAATGTCATGAAAAGTAGATTGCTCTAGGCAGTAGAGACATTTTAACAATGTTTATTCTTCCAATCCAAGAGCATGGAACAGTCTTCCATCGTTTTGTGTCTTCTTCAATTTCTTTCATAAGTGTTCTGTAGTTCCTCGAGTACAGATCCTTTACCTCTTTGGTTAGGTTTATTCCCAGGTATCTTATGGTTCTTGGTGCTATAGTAAATGAAATCGATTCTCTAATTTACTTTTCTGTATTTTCATTTTTAGTGTATAAGAAAGCCACTGATTTCTGTACATTGACTTTGTACCCTGTCACTTTACTGAATGGCTGTATGCATTCTAGTAGTTTGGGGGTGGAGTCTTTGGGGTTTTACATATAAAGAATCATGTCATCTCTGAGGAGAGAGAGTTTGACTTCTTCCTTGCCAATTTGGATACTTTTATTTCTCTTTGTTGTCTGATTGCCATTGCTAGAACTTCTAATACTATGTTGAACAAGAGTGGTGAGAGTGGGCATCCTTGTCGTGTTCCTGATCTCAACGGGAAGGCTGCAAGCTTTTTCCCACTGAGGATGATATTTGCTGTGGGTCTTTCATAGATAGATTTTATGAAGTTCAGGAATGTTCTCTCCAACCCTATACTTTGAAGCATTTTCAACAGGAATGGATGCTGGATTTTGTCAAATGCTTTTTCTACATCAATTGAGAGGACCATGTGGTTCTTCTCTCTTCTCTTATTGATGTGTTCTATCACACTGATTGATTTGCGAAAGTTGAACCAACCTTGCAACCCAGGGATGAATCCCACCTGGTCATGGTGGATAATCTTTTTAATGTGCTGCTGGATCCTGTTTGCTAGGATCTTGTTGAGAATCTTTGCATCCCTATTCATCAGTGATATTGGTCTGAAATTCTCCTTTTTGGTAGGGTCTTTGCCTGGTTTGGGGATCAGGGTAATTCTGGCTTCATAAAAAGAGTCTGGAAGTTTTCCTTCTGCTTCAATTTTTTGGAACAGCTTCAGGAGAATTGGTGTTATTTCTTCTTTGAAAGTTTGGTAGAATCCCCCAGGGAATCCGTTAGGTCCTGGGCTCTTGCATTTTGGGAGGTTTTTGATCACTGCTTCAATCTCGGTGGTAGATATTGGTCTATTCAGGTTGTCAATTTCTTCCTGGTTCAATTTTGGGAGTTTGTAGTTTTCCAGGAATGCATCCATTTCATCTAGATTGCTTAGCTTATTGGCATATAACTGTTGGTAATAATTTCTGATGATTGTTTCTATTTCCTTGGTGTTAGTTGTGATCTCTTCCTTTTCATTCATAATTTTATAAATTTGGGCTTTCTCTCTTTTCTTTTGGATTAGTGTGGCCAATGGTTTATCAATCTTATTCTTTCAAAAAACCAGCTTCTAGTTTCATTGATATGTTCTACTGTATCTCTGGTTTCTACCTCATTGATGTCTGCTCTAATCTTGATTATTTCCCTTCTTGCATGTGGAGTTGGTTTGATTTGTTGTTGATTCTCCAGTTCTTTAAGGTGTAGAGACAGCTGGTGTATTCTGGATTTTTCAATATTTTTGAGGGAGGCTTGTATGGCTATGTATTTCCCCCCTTAGAACCTCCTTTGCTGTATCCCATAGGTTTTGGACGGAAGTGTCTTCATTCTCATTGGTTTCCATGAATTGTTCAAGTTCATCTTTGATCTCCTGGTTGATCCAAGCATTCTTAAACAAGGTGGTCTTTAGCTTCCAGGTGTTTGAGTTCCTTCTGAACTTTTCCTTGTGATTGAGTTTCAGTTTCAAAGCATTGTGATCTGAGAATATGCAGGCAATAATGTCAGTCTTTTGGTATCGGTTGAGTCCTGCTTTGTGACCCAGTATGTGGTCTCTTCTGGAGAAGGTTCCATGTGCACTTGAGAAGAATGAGTATTCTGTTGTTTTAGGGTGGAATGTTCTGTATACGTCGATGAGGTCCCTCTGAGCCAATGTTTCATTCAATGCTCTTATTTCTTTATTAATTTTCTGCTTCGATGATCTGTCTATTTCTGACAGAGGCATATTAAAATCTCCTACTATTATTGTATTCATATCAATATGACTCTTTATCTTGATTAATAGTTTTCTTATGTAATTGGGTGCTCCCATATTGAGGGCATAGATATTCACAATTGTTAGATCATCTTGACGGATAGTCCCTTTAAGAATTATGTAGTGTCCTTCTGTATCTCTGACTACAGTCTTTAGTTTAAAATCTAATTTATCTGATATGAGAATCACTGCCACGGCCTTCTTTTGAGGCCCATTGGCATGAAAGATGCTTCTCCATCCCTTCACTTTCAGTCTGGGTGTATCCTTAGGTTCAGAATGGGTCTCTTGTAGACAACATATGGCTGGGTCCCATCGTTTTATCCAATCTGCTACCCTGTGTCGTTTTATGGGCGCATTTAGGCCATTCACATTGAAAGTGATTATTGAGAGATAAGTTTTTATTGACATCGTGTTGCCTTTGAAGTCTTTCTGTCTGTAGATTGTTTCTATATTTCTGTTCAATGATATTCTTAGGATTTTTTCTCTTTTATAGTACCCCCCCTTAATATTTCCTGCAGTGTTGGCTTGGTGGTTGCATAGTCTTTTAAGCCTTGCCAGTCTTGGAAACACTTTATCTCTCCATCCATTTTAAATGTCAGTCTTGCCGGATAGAGTATTCTTGGTTGTATGTTCTTCTCATTTAGTACTCTGAATATATTTTGCCAGCCCTTCCTGGCTTGCCAGGTCTCTGTGGAAAGGTCTGACCTTATTCTCATGGGCTTTCCTCTGTATGTAAGGAGCTTCTTTGTCCTAGCTTCTTTTAAAAGGGTCTGTCGTGAAACATAATTCCTCATTCTAACTATAAGGTGTCACGAGGACTTTGGAGAATCTAAAATCTTGGGAGGAAATCTCTCTGCCTCTAGTACATGAACGTTGTTTCCACTCGTGAGATTGGGAAAATTTTCATAGACAACTTCTTCCACTCTATCTTCTAGACTTCTTTCTTTTTCCTCCCCTTCAGGGATTCCAATAATTCTGACATTGGAACGTTTCATGGCATCGTTTATTTCACTGATTCTGTTTTTGTGGCTTCTGAGCTGTTTGTTCCAGGCTTCCTCCTGATCCTTTCTCTCTATCTGTTTGTCCTCCAGATGACTAATTCTATCTTCTGTCTCAGTTACACTAGCTTTTAGAGAATTTAGATTAGATTGGAACTCATTGAGAGCATTTTGAACATCATCCCTGGTGGCTTTCAGTTCTGCCCTTATCAATTCTGTTTGGTCATCCATGGCTTTCTCCAAACTAACTATTGCCTGGATAATTGTTAGTCTGAATTCCTTTTCTGACATATTGTCTATGTCGATAGCCATTAGCTCTGTTGCAGAAGGCCCATCCTCTGTATTTTTCTTCTGTTGGGTATTCCTCCTCCTAGTCATTTTGGTAAGAGATGACTGAACAGATGCAGCTGGACTTATTGATTGTTGTGCAGTCAATGTGCACCTTGGTACGCTTCTGTGCAATCAGGATTCCCCACCCAAATGAGAGAAAAAAGAAAAGAAAATGAAATAGAGAAGAAGATAAAAAAAGGGGGGGGGAAGAAAAAACAAAAAAAAATAGAGAGAGAGATAGGAAAAAAAGGGAAGATAAAAGAGAAGGCTCAGCCCAAATGGGCCACAAGGTAAGGTTTGTGAAGTATACAAACAAAAACAGACAAACAAAAAGACTGATAAAAGTATATGACAAGAGAAAATATATATATATGGAAAAAGAAGGGAAGGACCTCATCAGAAAGAACCCAAGTATAAGATTTATATCTTATCAGAACAAACACAAATTCACAGAAACACTGACAGAAGGAAAAATTGGGAGAGTGGTTATAAATTCTCAGTGTAGGTGAGGAAGGTTATTTTGATTCTTCCTGAAGGTATCTTGTTGTTTTTGTTAAGGGACTCAACTTTCCTACATTATAGGGGGATTAGAAACTGGTTTGCCTATAGGGGTGGCATTGATGGGGAAAGGGGATTACCTTGAAGTTTAACTCTATATGTATAGTAGAAAATAAAAATTAAAAAAGAATAAACTAGACTAAACTATGTTAAAATTAAAAAAGAATTAAAAAAATAGAAAAGTAAAAGCAAAACACGGGTGTATGTATCAAAAAGTTCAGGTTAGAAGATTAAAGAATTTGATGTAGTGGACATCTCAGTGTGGTTTTAAAGAGGTTAAAAATTATCTGTATGTATAAAAAAAAGAACCAGAATATTGGTAAAGAGTTAAAAATAAAAGTTGTATTTATGAAGTAGTGGTGGTTGTTCTCCTGTAGTCTTTTTTTTTTTTCTTCCTTCCTGTTTGGTTTTCTGGGGTAGGGGCCTGCCACGTGGGTTTTCAGACAATGATGTTCCCTGAGTTAGGTCCTCCCGCTCCCCTCAAGGGGGTGAGCTCTTTTTTTTTCAGGAAACTCTTTTTTTCAGCCTTTTGTTCTCTGGGGGTTTTTATGTTCTTTCATCTGCTTTCTCTCGCCTTGACAGCTTTTGATGGTTTTTGGAGGTTTAGAGGAGAGCAAACAGCACCCCAACCTCCCTCTCAGAGAGAAACCTCAGACTGTTTTGCAAAAGCTGCTGGCAGAGTCGGTTCTTAGTCACTGTCCCTGGGGATGCAGGAGCTCCTCATTGTACCCATAACCAGGGCAGCGGTGGCTGTCTATGCAGCTCCAGGCCTCCAGAGAGGTTCCAAGCAAAGATCGCACACTGAGATTTTCCCGCTGTCCCGGGCTGGGAATGTCTGGTTTTTCCAGATGCCAGAGCTCCAGGCTAGCGCCTATGAACACCTATCCCAAGGGAGGGTGTGGGACGCGTGAATTCTGGATTGCCATCTGGCCAGGCTCCCAGCCCCTCAGGGGAGCCAGACCCCACTCATTCTCAGGCGCGCTGGCGTTCAGGCACACTGGTGGCTCAGGGATGGAGACCTGATTTCTCCACCGCACTCTCTCTGGCTTAGCACCAGGGGAGGCTGTCCTGGGCCCGGGGACTTAGGTCCCTGACCCTAACCGCCCAGGTTCCCACTATTACACCCTGTGATCCTTTGCTCTTTGTTTTTTGAGTGCTTTCAACCAGACTCCAAGTTAATGCTGGTCCCCAGATTCAGAGCACTCTCGTGTTGGAGTATTACTTTCCAATCAGTCACCTCTGGTGGCTCCCTCCCCCTTTTGTTTATCTTCTGATATCAGTCCAAGGCTCCCAGTCTGCTTTACCTGCCACTGGCATCTTCTGCTCCAGTAGAGATCCAGACGTGTAGAATTCTGATCTCAGGCTGATTTCATGGGTGGTCGGCGTTCTTTGGTAGGTAATCAGCTCACTTTAGGGTACAGGTTGAAACGGTGCCTCCTCCTACTTCCCCGCCATCTTGATCCCCCCTTCCTGTTCTGATTATTATTTCTTTGTGTGCATTTGTGATGGGCAGTCTTCATGGATATTCCTCAAAGGGGGCCAAAGAAACTTGGGGCTCTCCCACTGCCAGCATAAGGCCCGAGTTAGTGGCCACAGACAGGACGGTGTGGACATTAGCTGCTCAACCTGCAATCATGGATTCCCAACCATGGGAAACTGTTGGGACTGCCTTCCTCAGGCCAGTTTGCTTAGTCCCATGAGAACAGAAACTCCCATAGGGGACTAGAAGAAAACCCTGCGACATCCTCTCTCCTGACGACAGCATTCAGCAGGCTTTAGTTCTATTGAATGGGTTGAAAGTCTTTTACAGGCACACCAGAGCCCACCAACCTGAACCTCACCATATTCGGCCCTGACCCAAACACTAAGAAGGCAAGGACACCCTCTGCTGAGGACTGGCCCAGAGGAGAGTGGACAGCCACAACACAACACCAGAGGACTTGCCACACACACTTGATACTCCCTCAAGGCCCAGCCCTCGGGCACCCATGAGCTCTTCTTACTAACGAAATTACCATCAGGGTAGGAAACATAATGCAATTTTCGAATTCTTTTTTTTTTTTTATAATTTTTATTTGCTTATTTACAGCATAACAGTGTTCATTGTTCTGGCATCACACCCAGTGCTCCATGCAGTACGTGCCCTCCCTATTACCCACCACCTCGATCCTCAACCTCCCACCACACCCCACCCCCTCCCGCTTCCCCTTCATAACCCTCTGGTTGTTTTTCAGAGTCCATAGTCTCTCATGGTTCATCTCCCCTTCCAGTTTCCCTCAACTCCCTCTCCTCTCCATCTCCCCATGTCCTCCATGTTATTTGTTATGCTCCACAAATAAGTGAGACCATATGATACTTGACTCTCTCTGCTTGACTTATTTCGCTCAGCATAATTTCTTCCAGTCCTGTCCATGTTGCTACAAAAGTTGGGTATTCGTCCTTTCTGATGGAGGCATAATACTCCATTGTGTATATGGACCACATCTTCCTTATCCATTCATCCGTTGAAGGGCATCTTGGTTCTTTCCACAGTTTGGCGACCGTAGCCATTGCTGCAATAAACATTGGGGTACAAATGGCCCTTCTTTTCACTACATCTGTATCTTTGGGGTAAATACCCAGCAGTGCAATTGCAGGGTCATAGGGAAGCTCTATTTTTAATTTCTTCAGGAATCTCCACACTGTTCTCCAAAGTGGCTGCACTAACTTGCAATCCCACCAACAGTGTAAGAGGGTTCCCCTTTCTCCACATCCTCTCCAGCACACGTTGTTTCCTGTCTTGCTAATTTTGGCCATTCTAACTGGTGTCAGGTGGTATCTCAATGTGGTTTTAATTTGAATCTCCCTGATGGCTAGTGATGATGAACATTTTTTCATGTGTCTGATAGCCATTTGTATGTCTTCATTGGAGAAGTGTCTATTCATATCTTCTGCCCATTTTTCGACATAATTTTCTGCTTTGTGTGTGTTGAGTTTGAGAAGTTCTTTGTAGATCCTGGATATCAACCTTTTGTCTGTACTGTCATTTGCAAATATCTTCTCCCATCCCGTGGGTTGCCTTTGTTTTGTTGACAGTTTTCTTTGCTGTGCAGAAGCTTTTGATCTTGATGAAGTCCCAAAAGTTCATTTTTGCTTTTGTTTCCTTGGCCTTTGGAGACTTATCTTGAAAGAAGTTGCTGTGGCTGATATCGAAGAGGTTACTGCCTATGTTCTCCTCTAGGATTCTGATAGATTCCTGTCTCACGTTGAGGTCTTTTATCCATTTCGAGTTTATCTTTGTGAACGGTGTAAGAGAATGGTCGAGTTTCATTCTTCTACATATCGCTGTCCAGTTTTCCCAGCACCATTTATTGAAGAGACTGTCTTTTTTCCATTGAATATTTTTTCCTGTTTTGTCGAAGATTATTTGACCATAGAGTTGAGGGTCCATATCTGGGCTCTCCACTCTGTTCCACTGGTCTATGTGTCTGTTTTTATGCCAGTACCACGCTGTCTTGGTGATCACAGCTTTGTAGTAAAGCTTGAAATCGGGTAACATGATGCCGCCAGTTTTGTTTTTGTTTTTCAACATTTCCTTGGCAATTCGGGGTCTCTTCTGGCTCCATACAAATTTTAGGATTATTTGCTCCAGCTCTTTGAAAAATATCGGTGGAATTTTGATCGGAATGGCATTAAAAGTATAGATTGCTCTAGGCAGTATAGACATTTTAACAATGTTTATTCTTCCAATACAAGAGCATGGAACAGTCTTCCATCTTTTTGTGTCTTCTTCAATTTCTTTCATGAGTGTTCTGTAGTTCCTCGAGTACAGGTCCTTTACTTCTTTGGTTAGGTTTATGCCCAGGTATCTTATGGTTTTTTGGTGCTATAGTAAATGGAATCGATTCTCTAATTTCCCTTTCTGTATTTTCATTGTTAGTGTATAAGAAAGCCACTGATTTCTGTACATTGACTTTGTATCCTGCCACGTTACTGAATTGCTGTATGAGTTCTAGTAGTTTGGGGGTGTAGTCTTTGGGGTTTTCCATATAAAGAATCATGTCATCTGAGGAGAGAGAGTTTGACTTCTTCCTTGCCAATTTGGATACCTTTTATTTCTCTTTGTTATCTGATTGCCGTTGCTAGAACTTCTAATACTATGTTGAACAAGAGTGGTGAGTTGGGCATCCTTGTCGTGTTCCTGATCTCAACGGGAAGGCTGCAAGCTTTTTCCCACTGAGGATGATATTTGCTGTGGGTCTTTCATAGATAGATTTTAAGAAGTTCAGGAATGTTCCCTCTATCCCTATACTTTGAAGCGTTTTCATCAGGAACGGATGCTGGATTTTGTCAAATGCTTTTTCTGCATCAATTGAGAGGACCATGTGGTTCTTCTCTCTTCTCTTATTGATGTGTTCTATCACACTGATTGATTTGCGAATGTTGAACCAACCTTGCAACCCAGGGATGAATCCCACCTGGCCATGGTGGATAATCTTTTTAATGTGTTGCTGGATCCTGTTTGCTAGGATCATGTTGAGAATCTTGGCATCCATATTCATCAGTGATATTGGTCTGAAATTCTCCTTTTTGGTAGGGTCTTTGCCTGGTTTGGGGATCAGGGTAATGCTGGCTTCATAAAAAGAGTCTGGAAGTTTTCCTTCTGCTTCAATTTTTTGGAACAGCTTCAGGAGAATTGGTGTTATTTCTTCTTTGAAAGTTTGGTAGAATTCCCCAGGGAATCCGTCAGGTCCTGGGCTCTGTTTTTTGGGAGGTTTTTGATCACTGCTTCAATCTCATTACTAGATATCGGTCTATTCAGGTTGTCAATTTCTTCCTGGTTCAATTTTGGGAGTTTGTAGCTTTCCAGGAATGCATCCATTTCCTCTAGGTTGCTTAGTTTATTGGCATATAAGTGTTGGTAATAATTTCTGATGATTGTTTCTATTTCCTTGGTGTTAGTTGTGATCTCTCCCTTTTCATTCATAATTTTATTAATTTGGGCTTTCTCTCTTTTCTTTTGGATTAGTGTGGCCAATGGTTTATCGATCTTATTAATTCTTTCAAAAAACCAGCTTCTAGTTTCATTGATACGTTCTACTGTATCTCTCGTTTCTACCTCATTGATCTCTGCTCTAATCTTGATTATTTCCCTTCTTGCATGTGGAGTTGGTTTGATTTGTTGTTGATTCTCCAGTTCTTTAAGGTGTAGAGACAGCTGGTGTATTCTGGATTTTTCAATGTTTTTGAGGGAGGCTTGGATGGCTATGTATTTCCCCCTTAGAACCGCCTTTGCTGTATCCCATAGGTTTTGGACCGAGGTGTCTTCATTCTCATTGGTTTCCATGAATTGTTTAAGTTCATCTTTGATCTCCTGGTTGATCCAAGCATTCTTAAACAAGGTGGTCTTTAGCTTCCAGGTGTTTGAGTTCCTTCTGAACTTTTCCTTGTGATTGAGCTCCAGTTTCAAAGCATTGTGATCGGAGAATATGCAGGGAATAATGTCAGTCTTTTGGTATCGGTTGAGTCCTGCTTTGTGACCCAGTATGTGGTCTATTCTGGAGAAGGTTCCATGTGCACTTGAGAAGAATGAGTATTCTGTTGTTTTAGGGTGGAATGTTCTGTATATGTCTATGAGGTCCATCTGGTCCAATGTTTCATTCAATGCTCTTATTTCTTTATTAATTTTCTGCTTCGATGATCTGTCTATTTCTGAGAGAGGCGTATTAAGATCTCCTACTATTATTGTATTCATATCAATATGGCTCTTTATCTTGATTAATAGTTTTCTTACGTAATTGGGTGCTCCCATATTGGGGGCATAGATATTCACAATTGTTAGATCGTCTTGGTGGATAGTCCCTTTAAGAATTATGTAGTGTCCTTCTGTATCTCTGACTACAGTCTTTAGTTTAAAATCTAATTTATCTGATATGAGAATTGCTACTCCGGCCTTCTTTTGAGGCCCATTGGCATGAAAGATGCTTCTCCATCCCTTCACTTTCAGTCTGGGTGTATCCTTAGGTTCAAAATGGGTCTCTTGTAGACAACATATGGATGGGTCCTGTCGTTTTATCCAATCTGCAACCCTGTGTCGTTTTATGGGCGCATTTAGGCCATTCACATTGAGAGTGATTATTGAGAGATAGGTTTTTATTGACATCGTGTTGCCTTTGAAGTCTTTCTGTCTATAGATTGTTTTTATATTTCTGTTCAATGATATTCTTAGGATTTTTTCTCTTTTAAAGGACCCCCCTTAATATTTCCTGCAGTGTCGGCTTGGTGGTTGCATAGTCTTTTAAGCCTTGCCGGTCTTGGAAACTCTTTATCTCTCCATCCGTTTTAAATGTCAGTCTTGCTGGATAGAGTATTCTTGGTTGCATGTTCTTCTCATTTAGTACTCTGAATATATTTTGCCAGCCCTTCCTGGCTTGCCAGGTCTCTGTGGAAAGGTCTGACGTTATTCTAATGGGCTTTCCTCTGTATGTAAGAAGCTTCTTTGTCCTAGCTGCTTTTAAGAGGGTCTGTTGTGAAACATAATTCCCCATTTTAACTATAAGGTGCCGTGAGGACTTTCGAGAATCTAAAATCTTGGGAGGAGATCTTTCTGCCTCTAGTACATGAACATTGTTTCCATTCGTGAGATTGGGAAAATTTTCATAGACAACTTCTTCCACTATATCTTCTAGACTTCTTTCTTTTTCTTCCCCTTCAGGGATTCCAATAATTCTGACGTTGGAACGTTTCATGGCATCGTTTCTTTCCCTGATTCTGTTTTCATGGCTTCTGAGCTGTTTGTTCCAGGCTTCCTCCTGATCCTTTCTCTCTATCTGTTTGTCCTCGAGATCACTAATTCTATCTTCTGTCTCAGTTACCCTAGCGTTTAGAGAATTTAGATTGGATTGGAACTCGTTGAGAGCATTTTGAACATCATCCCTGGTGGCTTTCAGTTCTGCCCTAACATTGTGAACATCATCCCTGGTGGCTTTCAGTTCTGCCCTAATCAATTCTGTTTGGTCATCCATGGCTTTCTCCAACCTAGCTATTGCCTGGATAATTGTTAGTCTGAATTCCTTTTCTGACATATTGTCTATGTCGATAGCCATTAGTTCTGTTGCAGAAGGCCCATCCTCTGTATTTTTCTTCTGTTGCGTATTCCTCCTCCTAGTCATTTTGGTAAGAGATGACTAAACAGATGCAGCTGGACTTATCGATTGTGGTGCAGTCAATGTGCACCCTGGAACGCTTCTGTGCAATCAGGATTCCCCACCCAAATGAGAGAAAAAAGAAAAGAAAAAGAAATAGAGAAGAAGAAAGAAAAAAAAGGGGAAAGAAAAAAGGAAGAAAAAAAAAGAGAGAGAGAGAGATAGGAAAAAAAGGGAAGATATAAGAGAAGGCTCAGCCCAAATGGGCCACAAGGTAAGATCTGTGGAGTATACAAACAAAATCAGACAGACAAAGAGTGATAAAAGTATATGACAAGAGAAAAAATATGTATATATAAGCCAAAAAAAGGGAAAAACCTCCTCAGAAAGAACCCCAAGTATAAGATTTATATATTGTCAGGACAGACACAAATTCACAGAAACACTGACAGAAGGAAAAATTGGGAGAATGGTTATAGATTCTCAGTGTGGGTGAGGAAGGTTATTTTGATTCTTCCTGAAGGTATCTTGATGTTTTTGTTAAGGGACTCAACTTTCCTAAGTTACAGGGGGATTAGAAACTGGTTTGCCTATAGGGGTAGCATTGATTGGGGAATGGGGGTTACCTTGAAGTTTAACTCTATATGTATAGTAGAAAATAAAAATTAAAAAAAGAATAAACTAGACTAAACTAAGTTAAAATTAAAAAAAATAGAAAAACAAAAGAAAAACACGGGTGTATGTATCAAAAAGTTCAGGTTAGAAGGTTATTAAAGAATTTGATGTACTGGACATCTCAGTGTGATGGTAAATAGGTTAAAAAATTATCTGTATGTATAAAAAAAAAGAACCAGAATATTGGTAAAGAGTTAAAAATAAAAGTTGTATTTACGAAGTAGTGGTGGTTGTTCTCTTGTAGTCTTTTTTTTTTTTTTCCCTTCCTTCCTGGTTGGTTTTCTGGGGGAGGGGCCTGCCACGTGGGTTTTCAGACAATGATGTTCCCTGAGTTAGGTCCTCCCGCTCCCCTCAAGGGGGTGAGCTCTTTTTTTTTTCAGGAAACTGTTTTTTTTTTTTTTTTTTCAGCTTTTGTTCTCTGGGGGTTTTTATGTTCTTTCATCTGCTTTCTCTCGCCTTGACAGCTTTTGATGGTTTTTGGAGGTTTAGAGGAGAGCAAACAGCACCCCAACCTCCCTCTCAGAGAGAAGCCTCAGACTGTTTTGCAAAAGCTGCTGGCAGAGTTGGTTCTGGGTCACTGTCCCTGGGGATGCAGGAGCTCCTCGTTGTGCCCAAAACCAGGGCAGCTGTGGCTGTCTAGGCTGCTCCAGACTGCCAGAGAGGTTCCGAGCAGAGATCGCGCACTGAAATTTTCCCGCTGTCCCGGGCTGGGAATGTCTGGTTTTTCCTGCTGCCAGAGCTCCAGGCTAGCGCCTATGAGCACCTATCCCAAGGGAGGGTGTGGGACACGCGCGTTTCAGGATTGCCGTCAGGCCAGGCTCCCAGCCCCTCATGGGAGACAGACCCCACTCATTCTCAGGCGCGCTGGCGTTCAGGTGCACTCGCGGCTCAGACCTGATTTCTCCGCCGCACTCTCTCTGGCTCCGCGCCAGGGGAGGCTGTCCTGGGTCCGGGGACTTAGGTCCCTGACCCTAACCGCCCAGGTTCCCACTATTACCCCCCCCCACCGCGATCCTTTGCTGTTTGTTTTTTGAGTGCTTTCAACCAGACTCCAAGTTAATGCTGGTCCCCAGACGCAGAGCACTCTCGTGTTGGGGTGTTACTTTCCAATCGGTCACCTCTGGTGGCTCTCTCCCCCTTTTGTTTATCTTCCGATATCAGTCCGATGCTCCCAGTCTGCTTTACCTGCCACTGGCGTCTTCTGCTCCAGTAGAGATCCAGACGTGTATAATTCTGATCTCAGGCTGATTTCATGGGTGGTCGGAGTTCTTTGGTAGGTAATCAGCTCACTTTAGGGTACAGGTTGAAATGGTGCCTCCTCCTACTTCCCCGCCATCTTGCTCCCCCGCAATTTTCGAATTCTGAAAAGAAGACAGAGCCCCATAACAAGGGCAACAATGGAAGAATCAATTGATGCCAAGGCAAAAGCACAAGAAATGATCGTGGCCACCCAATTGAAGTGAATCCTAAACATGTCACATGCCCAATGGAGGGTTTAAAGCAGCATCCAGGATACTCAATGTACATCAGAAAAACACAGAAGGCATCAGGAAGTCTCGGTCCACAGGAATAAAGGGATAAAAAAATAAAATTAAGAGGGCCTGATGAAAAGCTTTTTTAGCAGACTGGATGCAAACTCCAGGAGCTGGCAGATACAGAAGATTCAATGAGTTACATAGAATAGAAGACAAGTACTGGACAAAAAAGAAGCAAAGCAAAGGAGAGACGGAACAATGATGGAACATGACAATGGACTTGGGACAATCATTGACTGCAATGAATGTCAAAGGGTGCTTATTGTAGGAGAACTAGAAGAGAGAGAAAAAAGGGGGCCCAACATTTCTTTGAGAAATCATAGTTGAAAACATCTCTACTCTGGTGGCAGAAACAGAGATCCAGACTTCGAGGCACAGAGGACTCCCCTTTCCATCCACAGAAGCAGAGAAACAAAAGACACAGAGTATTTCACCCTGCAAAAGCTAGTAACGAGGAATTCTCTTCACCCAAATATGCTTGGGTGAAGAGTGTTTCTATAGCGAAGTGCCTGACTTCTAGGTAAGCAGCTCTGCCAGCTGTAGAAGCACACTGTCTAGAGCAAGCCACACCAGCCCAAGCCACAATATGTATCCCCTGCATTTCTGAACAATGACAGAGCAGGAGTTCTTATCTAGAAAAATGAGGTGTTAAGAAGACAAAGATTGGGTCCCAGAGTGTTTCCATCAGGTCAGATGCCGCCTTCCGCTTAGCTCCTGATTCAAGGCTGATTGAATAGTCTCCCACCTCATGTTCTCTGCTCAGAGGCATGTCTGCTTCTCTCTCCCCAGTTCCCTCCCAGATTAGGATCTCCCTGTCTCTCTTGTCAGATAAATGAATGTACATCATTGAAAAACAACAACAACAACAACAACAATATCAAGGCACAGCTGATAATAAATGACTGGGGCCAGAGGATGGTTTATTGAATTAGACCTATGTCCCTATGGAATACAGCCAGGTCCAGAGCACCTCCCACCATCCTAAAATGCCAGGCCTTGGCTCTTACTTCCCTTGTTTGTTCTCCTCTGGTCCTCCTGCATCTCCCCACCAACATGGAGCTTCTGCTATCTGTCCTGCTGTAATGGCCCGTTGTGCTCCAATTTTTCCTCTTCACCTGGCTCCATTAGATATTGCCATTTCCACAACAGGCAGTGCTTGTTTATCCCCTGAAAACCTTTGTGGAATGGAAATGTGAGGATTAAGGCAGGCTTGTGCAGCAACATCTCCATTCAGTTCCAGAGGGGAAGCCGCCCCACCCTGGGGGAAGGCTCAGTTTTCTTAGGCCGTTGAATCCTCTTCAATGTGTCCTTTTGTAGATTCACAATGTATTCCTGAAACTGGCACGAAAGCCTTTCCGAAGGTTTCACAAGGGGATTGGGTCTATTCTAACATGCTCCGTGCTTGCTCCTGTGGGCTCCAACCTGATAAGACCACCCTGGAACTAATGTTCTAGGGTGCAGGGTCTGCCTTTGGTGTTTAGTCAGCTGAGAAGATTGAGATGCATTTATGGCACGATTTCTGAGATGCAAGAGGAACTCATGTCCTCGCTTTTGAAGACTCCAGACGTGTCTTTGGCATGGTTGCGGGTGCTCACTTTAAGCTTTCCTTCGGTGGCCCTTTTCCTCATCAGAAGCATCATTATAGGGTGGGAGGACCATGCACATGTGTATGGCGTGGAGTTCCCTGTGTGAGGCTTGCTTGCATTCCTGACTCTTACTTGACCTACATGGGTAAAATGGAATTGTGGATTCTTGCCGTTCTCAGGAGTCCAGAGCTCTGGTGGTGACAGCATGGCCAAAGGCCAAAAATTCGGCCATGGAGAAGGACTTAACCTCACTTCGCAAAGTGTCTTGGTGCAATAGCAAGGCGGCTCCTGCGGTTTGGGAGGGCTTTGGATCCTCCTGGCTGACCATGATTACTCCAACCAGGTGAAGTGTTTAGGCTTGGTTTGGGGAAGAGTCGTTGCTATGACCTCAAAGCTTTGTGATGTCACAGAAGATGACTACACTGAAGCAGCAATCCCTCTCTCATGACATATGAGTCCTATGGCTTTAGGTAGAACACCCTAGGAAGGAACGAAAAAGAGCCCTGTTTGCCTGATCATGAACTCAGGTGGTCATTACTGTGTCTTTACCACTTACCATTTCTATTCAAAAAGAAAAGAAAATGATATTCTGTATACTATCTTTAGGCCAACATTTCTCCAGAGAAAGCAAGGTGTTCCTATTTCCACTGCAATTTCTACAGATCTCAATCAACAGCGAGGCCTCTTGGCTATCATTACCTCTCTGGGAGGTTTGATGTACTATGGGTGAGAGCGTCCATTCTTAGCTTCTTTCCCTATGGTTTCTAATGTGTAGGGTTTGCTTTTGGTGCTTGGTCAGCTTGGAAGGTGAGGGAAGGAATAAGGGAAGGAAAGTCACATTTCCAGGAAAAGTGCCAGAGCAGGGATGCATTGTGCTGTCTGTGTCCTCATCTCCTACTGTTCTGAAACACCAGTCCTAAGGGATGGGGTCTCTGTCTACCTGACTTTACCTTAAACACCATTGCAAAGGTTTCAAGGAGAGTGACATTCTGCATGATAGCTACCCCTTGGGAAGAGCCCTGGACAGAACTCCTTGTCATCATTAGTTTAACGGTACATGCCATGGTCATGGGGAGAGCCATGTTGAGCAACTCTCTTTATTCAGAGGAAAATGAACGGCCTACCTCGATGGCCTGCCATGCCCACTCTAGCAGAAATGTGGAAGGAGCCGAGATGCCCTTCCAAGGACTAGTGGATAAAGATGATGGTTAAGGTGCCATGGTTAATGCCATGGACATTAGTAGAAGCAAGGGAAAATGGAGGAAGTAGTCAGACAGGGAGACAAACCAGGAGAGACTTAGGACTCTGGGAACCAAGCTGTGGGTGACAGAAGGATGAGACATGCTGGGAAGGTAGAAGTGGTTAATGGGTATGGAGGAGGTGTGGCATATATGAGGATGAGCTTTCAGTGGTATATGCAAATAAAGAATCAGGGAACACTATGTCATAAAACGTAGGATGGATGAAAGGCTGGCTTGCCTAACATAAGAAAAAATATTGAATAGAAAGGAAAACAGGCTTTTTAACATGTAGATGAAGAAAGAAAAATGGGAGAAATGAATTATAGTTTTATTATCTTACTGATTAAAATGCTATGCAATAGGTTTCCTATAAGGTCCTTATCTGAATTGGGTCTTTGGACATTGTAAATTAGAGTCTTCCCTCTTCCTACATTTCAGGGATAGATAAGAAGAATTGACATTGCCTTCATTAAATGTCTCAAAGTGTGGACCAGAATTTTGATTTGAACCTGGATTTCTGTGTTGAGAGATGTTTGAGGACTACTTCCAACACTTTAGTCATTACCTGAGACATCAGATGTGTATGTTTTATGACCTAGTCTTGGTAGTGCGTATGTGTCTTGGAATTTATCCTTTTCTCAGGTATTTGATTTACTGGCATACTTGTGTGTAGGGGCCTTTTAGGTTAAGTTGTTTAGGGTAGTTTAGTCCTGATTGTTTTAACTAATTCTTGACAGGTAAGGAGTTAACTTTTCCAGTTGGACGTTTTCTTATATTGATTCTCTAAGATTTTGACCTTCATGGTATTTTCTCTGAGGTTTGCTTCCATGAGTGCTATTCTTCACTTGCTCCCTAACTTTTATGGGACTCTTTTAGTGTGTGTGTGTGTGAGTGTGTGTGTGTGTGTGTGTGTGTGTGTGTGTGTGTGTGTGTGTGACATAACGCTTATAATGATATTTTAAGTGATATGAAGCTGCTCTTATTCATATCACAATACACCTTTAAACATTTTGGAAACTCAAGTTACAACCCATTTGGTCACATTTCCTGCAATGAATGTCCCATTTAATCCTCTTTTAGAAATAGAGATTCTGACTAGCCTGCCTTGGAACAAACAACAAATTTTTTGTGCCTGTTAGAGTCTCATCGCCTGTCTGTTTTTTCTTTTTTTTTTTTTTTTCTCTCACATGTTTCTTTACTTCCATGAGTGAGTGAAATTGTATGTTAATTGTTTTTCTGTGACTGACAGAAGGGATGCAGCCCAATTCTCTCCCCCTTCCTGCAACATGTGGGAAGTGTCAAGAATGCCTTCTTCCTTATAACTCAATAAGTGTCTGCGGTGCATTCGGAGGACATCGAGATGGTAGAGATGTCTGGGAGCTCCAGGCTTATCTTCAGCCATAAGCACAACAGAAAGATGACCACAGCAATGTAAACATGGTGTAAATGGACCTGAAGCCTAGAAATCACTCTCTACATTGAAAGAGAAAAGAAATTGTGGGGAGCAAGATGGCGTGGAAGTAGGAGGAGGCACCATTTCAACCTGTACCCTAAAGTGAGCTGATTACCTACCAAAGAACTCCGACCACCCATGAAATCAGCCTGAGATCAGAATTATACACGTCTGGATCTCTACTGGAGCAGAAGACGCCAGTGGCAGGTAAAGCAGACTGGGAGCATCGGACTGATATCGGAAGATAAACAAAAGGGGGAGGGAGCCACCAGAGGTGACCGATTGGAAAGTAACACCCCAACACGAGAGTGCTCTGCGTCTGGGGACCAGCATTAACTTGGAGTCTGGTTGAAAGCACTCAAAAAACAAACAGCAAAGGATCGCGGTGGGGGGGGGGTAATAGTGGGAACCTGGGCGGTTAGGGTCAGGGACCTAAATCCCCGGACCCAGGACAGCCTCCCCTGGCGCGGAGCCAGAGAGAGTGCGGCGGAGAAATCAGGTCTGAGCCGCGAGTGCACCTGAACGCCAGCGCGCCTGAGAATGAGTGGGGTCTGTCTCCCATGAGGGGCTGGGAGCCTGGCCTGATGGCAATCCTGAAACGCGCGTGTCCCACATCCTCCCTTGGGATAGGTGCTCATAGGCGCTAGCCTGGAGCTCTGGCAGCAGGAAAAACCAGACATTCCCAGCCCGGGACAGCGGGAAAATTTCAGTGCGCGATCTCTGCTCGGAACCTCTCTGGCAGTCTGGAGCAGCCTAGACAGCCACAGCTGCCCTGGTTTTGGGCACAATGAGGAGCTCCTGCATCCCCAGGGACAGTGACCCAGAACCAACTCTGCCAGCAGCTTTTGCAAAACAGTCTGAGGCTTCTCTCTGAGAGGGAGGTTGGGGTGCTGTTTGCTCTCCTCTAAACCTCCAAAAACCATCAAAAGCTGTCAAGGCGAGAGAAAGCAGATGAAAGAACATAAAAACCCCCAGAGAACAAAAGGCTGAAAAAAAAAAAAAAAACAGTTTCCTGAAAAAAAAAAGAGCTCACCCCCTTGAGGGGAGCGGGAGGACCTAACTCAGGGAACATCATTGTCTGAAAACCCACGTGGCAGGCCCCTCCCCCAGAAAACCAACCAGGAAGGAAGGGAAAAAAAAAAAAAAAAAGACTACAAGAGAACAACCACCACTACTTCATAAATACAACTTTTATTTTTAACTCTTTACCAATATTCTGGTTCTTTTTTTTTATACATACAGATAATTTTTTAACCTATTTACCATCACACTGAGATGTCCAGTACATCAAATTCTTTAATAACCTTCTAACCTGAACTTTTTGATACATACACCCGTGTTTTTCTTTTGTTTTTCTATTTTTTTAATTTTAACTTAGTTTAGTCTAGTTTATTCTTTTTTTAATTTTTATTTTCTACTATACATATAGAGTTAAACTTCAAGGTAGCCCCCTTTCCCCAATCAATGCTACCCCTATAGGCAAACCAGTTTCTAATCCCCCTGTAACTTAGGAAAGTTGAGTCCCTTAACAAAAACATCAAGATACCTTCAGGAAGAATCAAAATAACCTTCCTCACCCACACTGAGAATCTATAACCATTCTCCCAATTTTTCCTTCTGTCAGTGTTTCTGTGAATTTGTGTCTGTCCTGACAATATATAAATCTTATACTTGGGGTTCTTTCTGAGGAGGTTTTTCCCTTTTTTTGGCTTATATATACATATTTTTTCTCTTGTCATATACTTTTATCACTCTTTGTCTGTCTGATTTTGTTTGTATACTCCACAGATCTTACCTTGTGGCCCATTTGGGCTGAGCCTTCTCTTATATCTTCCCTTTTTTTCCTATCTCTCTCTCTCTCTTTTTTTTTCTTCCTTTTTTCTTTCCCCTTTTTTTTCTTTCTTCTTCTCTATTTCTTTTTCTTTTCTTTTTTCTCTCATTTGGGTGGGGAATCCTGATTGCACAGAAGCGTTCCAGGGTGCACATTGACTGCACCACAATCGATAAGTCCAGCTGCATCTGTTTAGTCATCTCTTACCAAAATGACTAGGAGGAGGAATACGCAACAGAAGAAAAATACAGAGGATGGGCCTTCTGCAACAGAACTAATGGCTATCGACATAGACAATATGTCAGAAAAGGAATTCAGACTAACAATTATCCAGGCAATAGCTAGGTTGGAGAAAGCCATGGATGACCAAACAGAATTGATTAGGGCAGAACTGAAAGCCACCAGGGATGATGTTCACAATGTTAGGGCAGAACTGAAAGCCACCAGGGATGATGTTCAAAATGCTCTCAACGAGTTCCAATCCAATCTAAATTCTCTAAACGCTAGGGTAACTGAGACAGAAGATAGAATTAGTGATCTCGAGGACAAACAGATAGAGAGAAAGGATCAGGAGGAAGCCTGGAACAAACAGCTCAGAAGCCATGAAAACAGAATCAGGGAAAGAAACGATGCCATGAAACGTTCCAACGTCAGAATTATTGGAATCCCTGAAGGGGAAGAAAAAGAAAGAAGTCTAGAAGATATAGTGGAAGAAGTTGTCTATGAAAATTTTCCCAATCTCACGAATGGAAACAATGTTCATGTACTAGAGGCAGAAAGATCTCCTCCCAAGATTTTAGATTCTCGAAAGTCCTCACGGCACCTTATAGTTAAAATGGGGAATTATGTTTCACAACAGACCCTCTTAAAAGCAGCTAGGACAAAGAAGCTTCTTACATACAGAGGAAAGCCCATTAGAATAACGTCAGACCTTTCCACAGAGACCTGGCAAGCCAGGAAGGGCTGGCAAAATATATTCAGAGTACTAAATGAGAAGAACATGCAACCAAGAATACTCTATCCAGCAAGACTGACATTTAAAACGGATGGAGAGATAAAGAGTTTCAAAGACCGGCAAGGCTTAAAAGACTATGCAACCACCAAGCCGACACTGCAGGAAATATTAAGGGGGGTCCTTTAAAAGAGAAAAAATCCTAAGAATATCATTGAACAGAAATATAAAAACAATCTATAGACAGAAAGACTTCAAAGGCAACACGATGTCAATAAAAACCTATCTCTCAATAATCACTCTCAATGTGAATGGCCTAAATGCGCCCATAAAACGACACAGGGTTGCAGATTGGATAAAACGACAGGACCCATCCATATGTTGTCTACAAGAGACCCATTTTGAACCTAAGGATACACCCAGACTGAAAGTGAAGGGATGGAGAAGCATCTTTCATGCCAATGGGCCTCAAAAGAAGGCCGGAGTAGCAATTCTCATATCAGATAAATTAGATTTTAAACTAAAGACTGTAGTCAGAGATACAGAAGGACACTACATAATTCTTAAAGGGACTATCCACCAAGACGATCTAACAATTGTGAATATCTATGCCCCCAATATGGGAGCACCCAATTACGTAAGAAAACTATTAATCAAGATAAAGAGCCATATTGATATGAATACAATAATAGTAGGAGATCTTAATACGCCTCTCTCAGAAATAGACAGATCATCGAAGCAGAAAATTAATAAAGAAATAAGAGCATTGAATGAAACATTGGACCAGATGGACCTCATAGACATATACAGAACATTCCACCCTAAAACAACAGAATACTCATTCTTCTCAAGTGCACATGGAACCTTCTCCAGAATAGACCACATACTGGGTCACAAAGCAGGACTCAACTGATACCAAAAGACTGACATTATTCCCTGCATATTCTCCGATCACAATGCTTTGAAACTGGAGCTCAATCACAAGGAAAAGTTCAGAAGGAACTCAAACACCTGGAAGCTAAAGACCACCTTGCTTAAGAATGCTTGGATCAACCAGGAGATCAAAGATGAACTTAAACAATTCATGGAAACCAATGAGAATGAAGACACCTCGGTCCAAAACCTATGGGATACAGCAAAGGCGGTTCTAAGGGGGAAATACATAGCCATCCAAGCCTCCCTCAAAAACATTGAAAAATCAAGAATACACCAGCTGTCTCTACACCTTAAAGAACTGGAGAATCAACAACAAATCAAACCAACTCCACATGCAAGAAGGGAAATAATCAAGATTAGAGCAGAGATCAATGAGGTAGAAACGAGAGATACAGTAGAACGTATCAATGAAACTAGAAGCTGGTTTTTTGAAAGAATTAATAAGATCGATAAACCATTGGCCACACTAATCCAAAAGAAAAGAGAGAAAGCCCAAATTAATAAAATTATGAATGAAAAGGGAGAGATCACAACTAACACCAAGGAAATAGAAACAATCATCAGAAATTATTACCAACAGTTATATGCCAATAAACTAAGCAACCTAGAGGAAATGGATGCATTCCTGGAAACCTACAAACTCCCAAAATTGAACCAGGAAGAAATTGACAACCTGAATAGACCGATATCTAGTAATGAGATTGAAGCAGTGATCAAAAACCTCCCAAAAAACAAGAGCCCAGGACCTGACGGATTCCCTGGGGAATTCTACCAAACTTTCAAAGAAGAAATAACACCAATTCTCCTGAAGCTGTTCCAAAAAATTGAAGCAGAAGGAAAACTTCCAGACTCTTTTTATGAAGCCAGCATTACCTTGATCCCCAAACCAGGCAAAGACCCTACCAAAAAGGAGAATTTCAGACCAATATCATTGATGAATATGGATGCAAAGATTCTCAACATGATCCTAGCAAACAGGATCCAGCAGCACATTAAAAAGATTATCCACCATGGCCAGGTGGGATTCATCCCTGGGTTGCAAGGTTGGTTCAACATTCGCAAATCAATCAGTGTGATAGAACACATCAATAAGAGAAGAGAGAAGAACCACATGGTCCTCTCAATTGATGCAGAAAAAGCATTTGACAAAATCCAGCATCCGTTCCTGATGAAAACGCTTCAAAGTATAGGGATAGAGGGAACATTCCTGAACTTCATAAAATCTATCTATGAAAGACCCACAGCAAATATCATCCTCAGTGGGAAAAAGCTTGCAGCCTTCCCGTTGAGATCAGGAACACGACAAGGATGCCCACTCTCACCACTCTTGTTCAACATAGTATTAGAAGTTCTAGCAACGGCAATCAGATAACAAAGAGAAATAAAAGGTATCCAAATTGGCAAGGAAGAAGTCAAACTCTCTCTCCTCAGAGATGACATGATTCTTTATATGGAAAACCCCAAAGACTACACCCCCAAACTACTAGAACTCATACAGCAATTCAGTAACGTGGCAGGATACAAAGTCAATGTACAGAAATCAGTGGCTTTCTTATACACTAACAATGAAAATACAGAAAGGGAAATTAGAGAATCGATTCCATTTACTATAGCACCAAAAAACCATAAGATACCTGGGCATAAACCTAACCAAAGAAGTAAAGGACCTGTACTCGAGGAACTACAGAACATTCATGAAAGAAATTGAAGAAGACACAAAAAGATGGAAGACTGTTCCATGCTCTTGGATTGGAAGAATAAACATTGTTAAAATGTCTATACTGCCTAGAGCAATCTATACTTTTAATGCCATTCTGATAAAAATTCCACCGGTATTTTTCAAAGAGCTGGAGCAAATAATCCTAAAATTTGTATGGAATCAGAAGAGAAACCGAATTGCTAAGGAAATGTTGAAAAACAAAAACAAAACTGGCGGCATCACGTTACCCGATTTCAAGCTTTACTACAAAGCTGTGATCACCAAGACAGCATGGTACTGGCATAAAAACAGACACATAGACCAGTGGAACAGAGTGGAGAGCCCAGATATGGACCCTCAACTCTATGGTCAAATAATCTTCGACAAAACAGGCAAAAATATTCAATGGAAAAAAGACAGTCTCTTCAATAAATGGTGCTGGGAAAACTGGACAGCGATATGTAGAAGAATGAAACTCGACCATTCTCTTACACCGTTCACAAAGATAAACTCGAAATGGATAAAAGACCTCAACGTGAGACAGGAATCTATCAGAATCCTAGAGGAGAACATAGGCAATAACCTCTTCGATATCAGCCACAGCAACTTCTTTCACGATATGTCTCCAAAGGCCAAGGAAACAAAAGCAAAAATGAACTTTTGGGACTTCATCAAGATCAAAAGCTTCTGCACAGCAAAGGAAACAGTCAACAAAACAAAGAGGCAACCCACGGAATGGGAGAAGATATTTGTAAATGACAGTACAGACAAAAGGTTGATATCCAGGATCTATAAAGAACTTCTCAAACTCAACACAAACAAAACAGATAATCATATCAAAAAATGGGCAGAAGATATGAACAGACACTTCTCCAACGAAGACATACAAATGGCTATCAGACACATGAAAAAATGTTCATCATCACTAGCCATCAGGGAGATTCAAATTAAAACAACATTGAGATACCATCTAACACCAGTTAGAATGGCCAAAATTAGCAAGACAGGAAACAACGTGTGCTGGAGAGGATGTGGAGAAAGGGGAACCCTCTTACACTGTTGGTGGGAATGCAAGTTAGTGCAGCCACTTTGGAGAACAGTGTGGAGATTCCTGAAGAAATTAAGAATAGAGCTTCCCTATGACCCTGCACTTGCACTGCTGGGTATTTACCCCAAAGATACAGATGTAGTGAAAAGAAGGGCCATGTGTACCCCAATGTTTATTGCAGCAATGGCTACGGTCGCCAAACTGTGGAAAGAACCAAGATGCCCTTCAACGGATGAATGGATAAGGAAGATGTGGTCCATATACACAATGGAGTATTATGCCTCCATCAGAAAGGACGAATACCCAACTTTTGTAGCAACATGGACAGGACTGGAAGAAATTATGCTGAGCGAAATAAGTCAAGCAGAGAGAGTCAAGTATCATATGGTCTCACTTATTTGTGGAGCATAACAAATAACATGGAGGACATGGGGAGATGGAGAGGAGAGGGAGTTGAGGGAAACTGGAAGGGGAGATGAACCATGAGAGACTATGGACTCTGAAAAACAACCAGAGGGTTATGAAGGGGCGGCGGGAGGGGGTGGGGTGGGGTGGGAGTTTGAGGATCGAGGTGGTGGGTAATAGGGAGGGCACGTACTGCATGGAGCACTGGGTGTGATGCCAGAACAATGAACACTGTTATGTTGTAAATAAGCAAATAAAAATAAATAAATTAAAAAAAAATAAAAAGTAAAAAAAATTAAAAAAAAAAGAAAGAGAGAAGAAATTGCAGAGCCCATGGGAGAATGGTATAGAGATGGCTTAGGGGAGAAGTGGACGGTTGGAGCTTCAGAAGGCAGGGAACCATGGCCAAAAACAAAGGCCCAGGAGAAAGGAGCACACTGGAAATAAACAAGTTGAATGTTGACCATAGCTGTTGGTGGAGAAAATCAGAGGGTCTGAATGGCACGAGTTCTTACAACCAAATGATCTTGAGGCCCAGAGTTTTCAGATCAGCATGATCTGCAGACATAGCCTCCAGAGAACACTGTGTTCCCAGCAAGAAACCAGATGCAGTCAGCCTGGAAACCATGATCAAAGACAATACCTATTGACACAGTAGTATGATTATTATTTCTTTGTGTGCATTTGTGATGGGCAGTGTTGCTGAAGATGCCTCAAATGGGCCCAAAGAAAACTGGGGCTCTCACACCGCAGGCATAAGGACCAAGCTAGTGGCCATAGACAGGACAATGAGGACATTAGGTGCCCAACTTGCAATCACGAAGTCCCAAACCTGGAACACTGTTGAGACTTCCTTCCTCAGGCCATAATTTTAAGTCCCAGGAGAACAGAAACTCCCGTAGGGGACTAGAAGAAAGACATGCTCACATCCTCTCTCCTGATCACAGCATTTAGCAGGCCATAGTTCTGTGGAGTGGGTTGAAAGTCTCTTTTCACAGGCACACCAGAGCCCACCAACCTGAACCTCACCATATTTGGCCCAGATACCAAACACTCTGAAAGTAAGGCAAGGATAGCCACTGCAGAAGACGGGCCTAGAGGAGAGTGGATAGCCACAACACAACTGCAGAGTTCATGCTACACACACCCGAGACTCCCTCAAGGGCCAGCCCTTGGGCACTCCATGAGTTCTTCTTCCTAAAAAAATTACCCTCAGGGTAGAAAAGAGAATGCCCTTTCCAAATGCAGAGAAGAAGACAGACCTAGAACAAAGGCAACAATGGAAGAATCAATTGATGCCGAGGCAAAAAGACAAGAAATGATCATGGCCACGCAATCGAAGTGAAACCTATACAAGTCACATGCCTGATGGAAGATTTAAAGCAGCAGCCAGGATACTCACTCTGAATCATAAAAACATAGAAGGCGTCAGGAAGTCTCAGACCACATGGATAATGTGATAACAAAAATAAAACTAAGAGACACTGATGAAAAATTTTTTTAGCAGACTGGATGCAAAGTCCAGGAAGCTGGCAGATCCATAGGATCCAATGAGTTATATAGAAGACAAGTACTGGAAAAAAGAAAAGTGAAGTGAATGACAGAGGAAGAATGATGGATCATGACAATGGACTTGGGGAAATCCTTGACTGCAATGATTGTCAATGGGTGCTTATTGTAGGAGAACTAGAAGAGAGAGAAAAAAGAGGACCCAACATTTCTTTGAGAAATAAGAGTTGAAAACATCCCTTCTCTGGTGGCAGAAACAGATCTGGACTCCGAGGCACAGAGGACTCCCAGCACCATCCACAGAAGGGGAGCAACACAAGACATAGTGTCATTCACCCTTCCAAAACTAGCAATGGAGGAATCCTCTTCACCCAAATATTCTTGGAGAAGAGTGTTTCTATAGCCAAGTCCCTGACTTCAAGGCGACAAGCAATGCCAACACTAGAAGCATGTTGTATAGAGCAAGCCACACTGGCCCAAGCCAAAATCCATATCCAATGCATTTCTGAACTATGACAGAACAGGAGTTCTTGTCTAGAAAATGAGGTGTTAAGAAGACAAAGATTGTGTTCCGGGGTGTCTCCATCAGTTCAGAGGCGGACTTCAGCTGAGCTCCTGATCCCAGGCTCATTGGATCTTCTCCCACCTCAGGTTTCCTGCTCAGAGGCAAGTCTGCATCTCCCTCTCCAGCTACCTGCCTGATTAGGATCACTCTGTCTCTGCCAAATACATGCATGCACATTGTTGAAAAACAACAACAAGAAACAGCTGGTAAGGGTTGATGGGGCCAGAGGATTTTTTGTTGAATTTGGACCTATGTCCCAATGAATGTAGCCAGTTCCAGAGCACCTCCCACCCTCCTAAAATGCCAGACCTTGGCTCTGAGCACCCTTATTTGTTCTCTTCTTCGTCTTCCTGAATCTCCCCACCAACATGGAGCATGCGCTGACTGTCCTGCTGAATTGGCCAGTTGTTCTCCCATTTTTCCTCCTCACCTGGCTCCATTAGAACATGCCCATCTTTCGCAGCAGGCACTGCTTTTTATCCCATGAAAACCTTTGAGGAATGGAAATTGGAGGGTTAAGACAGGCTTGTGCTGCAACATCTCCATTCAGTTCCTCAGAGGGAGGCTGCACCACCGTGGAGGAATGCTCAGGGATCTTAGGCCGTTGAATCCTCTTCTTAATGTCCTTTTGTAGATACACGTTGTCTTCCTGAAACTGGCACGAAAGCCTTTCTGGTGGTTTCACAATGGCATTGAGTCTCTTCCAACCTGCTCCATGCTTGCTCCTGTGAGCTCCAAAATGATGAGTCCGTCCTATGCCTAAGTTCTAGGGTGTAGGGTATGCCTTTGGTGCTTGGTCAGTTTGGAAGATGGGGAAGCACTGATGGCACGATTTTTCGAGATGCTAGAGGAAATCGTGTCCTTGCTGTTGCAGAATTCAGACATGACTTTGGCTTGGTTGCGCGTGTTCACTGTGAGTTTTCCTCGGGTGGCCTTTTTTCCTGGTCAGAGGCGTCCTGATTGGGTGGGTGTACCATGCACATGTGCGGGGTATGGTGTTCCTCGCATGAGGCTGGGTAGTAGTCCTGACTATATCTTGACCTTGACCAATAATTCTGGATTCTTGCCCTTCTCAGGAGTCCAGAGGGCTGGTGGTGACAATCCCAGCCAAAGACTACAAATTCGGCCATGGAGAATGTGACACCTACTCTCTTTGCACAATATCTTGGTGAAATACCCAGGCGGCTCCAAGTGTTTGGTAGGGATTTGTATCCTCCTGGATGACCAATGACTACTCCATCTAGGTGGAGTGATTAGGCGTGGTTTGGGGAGGAGTAGTTGCTAGGACCTGAAAGCTTTGTAAAGTCAAAGAATCTAGCTTCATTGAAGCAGCAATCACTCTCTCATTATGAGTCCGAAGGCTTTAGATAGGAAGCCCTGGGAAGGATTCAAAAAGAGCCCTGTTAGCCTGTTCATGAACTCATTTGGTCTTTACTGTTTCTTTCCCATTTCCCCATTCTATACAAAGAGAAAAGAAAATAACGTTCAGTATACCACCCTTGAGGCCAACATTTCTGCAGAGAGCAAGGTATGCATATTTCTACTGCAATTTCTAGAGAACTCAATCAAAAGGGAGGTGTCTTGGGTATCATAATCTCTGGAAAGTTTGACATACTATGGCTGTGAGCATCCTTTCTTCACATCTTTTCCCGATAGGTTCTAGGGTGTAGGGTCTGCCTTTGGTGCTTGGTCAGCTTGGAAGATTGGGAGACCTTCTTGGCACCATATCTGGATATGTTGGAGGAAATCATGTCCTCGCTGGTGAAGACTCCAGACATGTCTTTCCCATGGTTGCAGGTTTTCACTGTGAGCTTTCCTCGGGTGGCCCTTTTGCTGCTCAAAAATGTCCTGATTGTGTGGGCGAACCATGCACATGTGTGCGGCATGGATTTCCTAGTGTGAGGCTTGCTTGTACTCCTCACTCTTTCTTGACCTTACATGGGTAAGATGAAATTGTGGATTCTTACCTTCGCAGTGGTCCAGAGGTCTGGTGGTGACTGTCACAGCCAAAGACTACAAATTTGGCCATGGAGAAGGTGACCCCAAATTGCTTCGCAAACTCTCTTGGTGAAATGCCCAGGCATCTCCAGCAGTTTGGGAGGGCTTTGGATCCTCCTGGCTGACCCATGACCACTCCAGCCAGGGGGAGTTATTAGACATGGTTTGGGGAGGAGTGGTTGCTAGGAACTCAAAGCTTTGTCACGTCACCAGAGATGACTTCATGGAAGTAGCAAACACTCTCTTATGACAAAGGAGTCCTATGGCTTTAGGTAGAAAACCCTGAGAAAGACAGGAAAAAGAGTCGTGTTAACCTGATCATGAACTCAGTTTGTCTTTTCTGTTTCTTTCACACTTCCCCTTTATATATATATAAATATATATATATTTATATATTTATTTATTATTTATATTTATTATATATTTATTATTAATATATATTTATTATATTATATTTATTATTATATATATATTTATATATATATATATATATATAAAGAAAATGACGTTCTGTATACCACTCTTGAGACCAACATTTCTCCAGAGAGTGCAAAGTGTTCCTATTTCTACTGCAATTTCTAGATATCTCAATCAACATGGAGGTCTCTTGCCTATCATTAGCTCTCAGGGAGGTTTGACATCGTATGGGTGAGAGTGTCCTTCTTTGCTTCTTTTCCCTATGGTTTCTAGGGTGTAGGGTCTGCATTTCGTGATGGTCAGCTTGGAAGTTAAGGGAAGGAATAAGGGAAGGAAAGTCACATTTCCAGGAAAAAGTCTAGGGCATGGATGCATTGTGCTGCCCATGTCCTCATTTCCTAGTGTTCTGAAACACCAGTCCTAAGGGATAAGGGATCTGTCTCCTTGACTTTACCTTAATCACCTTTGCAAAGGCTTCAAGGAGAGTGACATTCTGCATGATAGCTACCCCTGAAGGAAGAGCCCTGGACAGCACTCATTGTCATCATTAGTTAATGTAACATGCCGGTATCATGGGGAAAGCTTTGTTGAGAATATCTCTTTATTCAGAGGAAAAGGAATGGCCTCCATCAAGGGGCTGCCATGCCCACTCTAGCAGAACTGTGGAAAGAGCCAAGATACCCTTCAAAGGATTAGTGGATAAAGATGATGTGGTTCATCCAGGCCATCAGGGAGAATGAAGCCCCGATACTCGCCTTGACATGAATGACACAGGACTGTGTGATTCCCAATGAAAAAGGCAAGCAGACCAATGGAAATATCATATGGCTTCACTCATATGTGGCCTATGAGGTATACCATGGACATGAGTAGAAGCAAGGGAAAATGGAAGGAGAAGAAGCCCAAAATGGAGACAAACCAGGAGATACTCAGGACTCTGGGAACCAAACTGAGGGTGACAGAAGGATGGTACATGCTAGGAATGAGGGAACTGGTTAATGGGTATGGAGGTGGTGTGGCATATATGATGATGAGCACTCGGTAGTATGTGCAACTAAAGAATCAGGGAACACTATGTCAAAAAACGTATAATGGCTGAAAGGCTGGCTTCGTGTTGAATAGAAAGAAAAACAGGATATTTCACATGTAGAAAAATAAAGAAAGTGGAGATAAATGAATTATAGTTTTATTATCTTATTAAAATGGTATGCAATTGGTTTCCTATAAGGTCCTTATCTGAATTGGGTCTTTGGACATTATAAATTAGAGTCTTCCCTCTTCCTACATTTTGGGCATAGATGAGAAGAACCAACATTGCCTTCATTAAATATCTCAAAGTGTGGACCAGGAAATTGATCTGAACCTGGCTTATTGAGTCTTGGACCATAGAGATAAAGGTGATTAAAAAAATTAAAATTAAGAGGCCCTGATGAAAAGATTTGTTAGCAGACTGTATGCAAAGACCAAGAAGATGGCAGAACCAGAGGAACCAATGAGTAATCTGGAAGACAAGTACTGGAAAAAAAGAACCGGAGCAAAGGAGAGAAGGAAGAATAATGTCACAAGACAATGGAGTTAGGGAAATCCTTGAGTGCCTTGAATGTCAATGGGTGCATATTGTAGGAGACCTAGAAGAGATAGAGAAAAGATGGCTCAACATTTCTTTGAGAAATCAGAGCTGAAAACATCCCTGATCTGGCGGCCAAAACAGAAATCCATATTCCGAAGAACAGAGGACTCTCAGCACTTTCCACAGCCGCAGAGCAACAGAAGACATAGTGTCATTCTCGCTGAAATGCTATCAATGGAGGAATTCTCTTCACACAAATATGCTTGAAAGAAGAGTGTTTCTTTAGCCAAGTCCCTGACTTCAAAGCGGCCAGCTATGCCAGCTGTAGAAGCACGTTGCATAGAGCAAGCCACACCAGCCCAAGCCAAAATCCATATCTCCTGCATTTATGAATAATGACAGAGCAGGAGTTCTTTGCTAGAACAATGGGGTGTTAAGAAGAGAATGATAGTGTCCTCCAACAACAGCAACAACAACAAAAACAAGAAACAGTTCATAAGGATTGACTGGGGCCAGAGGATGACTTATTGAATTTGGACCTATGTCCTATGTCCATCAGTTCAGAGGCTGCCTTCAGCTCAGCTACTGATCCCAGGCTCATTGGATCGTCTCCCACCTCAGGTTCCCTGCTCAGAGGCAAGTCTGCTTCTCCTTCTCCAGCTCCCTGCCTGTTTATTACATATTTGTCTCTTCCTGTCAATACAGTCATGCACATCTTTGAAAAACAACAAGAACACCACCACCTTCAACAAGAAAGAGTTGATAAGACTGAATGGGGCCAAAGGATGGTTTCTTTAATTTGGACCTATGTCCCTATGGAATGAAGGTAGGTCCAAAGCAGCTCCCACTATTCTAAAATGCCATACCTTGGTTCTGAGCTCCCTTGTTTGTTCTCCTCTTCTACTTCTTCCTGCATCTCCCCAACAACAGGGAGCATCTGCTGTCTGTCTCGCTGCAATGGCCCATTGTTATGCCATTTGTCCTCCTTACCTGGATCCATTAGAACATTTCTGCAACAGGCACTGTTTGTTTATCCCATGAAAACCTTTGGGGAATGAGAAATGGGAGGGTTAAGTCAGGCTTGTGCTGCAACATCTCCATTCAGTTCCACAGAGGGAAGCTACACCACCCTGGGGGAATGCTCAGGGATTTTAGGCTGTTCAATCCTCTTCAATGTGTCCTTTTGTAGATACAAGTTCTCTTCCTGAAGCTGGCATGAAAGCCTTTCTGATGGCTTCACATGGGGATTGGGTCTCTCCCACCATTCTCCATGCTTGCTTCTGTGGGATCCGAACAAATGAGTCTGTTCTGGGCCTAAGGTTCTGGTGTGTAAGGTCCGCATTTGGTGCTTGGTCAGCTTGGAAGATGGGGGGGCCGTCATTGCATGCTTTCTGGAGATGCTAGAAGGACTTGTGTCCTCGCTGTTGAAGAAGTCGGACATTTCTTTCACAAGGTTGCAGGTGTTCACTGTGATCTTTCCTTGGGTGGCATTTTTCCTAGTCTGAAGGGTTCTGAGAGGGTGAGAGGACAACACACACGTTTGGGACTTTGATTTCCTCACGTGAAGCTTGCTTATACTCTGTACTCTTTCTTGACCTTTCGTGGGTAAGATGGAATTGTGAATTCTTGCCCTTCTCAGGAGTCCAGAGGGCTGGTGGTGACAGTCATTGCCAAAGCCTACAAATCGGCCATGGAGAAGGTGACCCCAAATCGCTTTGCAAACTGTCTTTTTTAAATACTCAGGTGGCTCCAGCGGTGTTTGGGAGGGCTTTGGATCCTCCTGGCTGACCCATGACTACTGCAGCCAGGTGGAGTGATTAGATATGGTTTGGGGAGGAGTGGTTGCTAGGATATCAAAGCTTTGTGACGTCCCAGAAGCTGACTTCACTGAATCAGCAATCCCTCGGTCATGATCTAAGAGTCCTAGGGCTTTAGGTAGGAAACCCTGGGAAGGACCAAAAAAGAGCCATGTTTGCCTGCTCTTGAACTCGGGTGGTCTTTTCTGTTGCTTTCCCACTTCCCATTTTGATACAAAGAGAAAAGAAAATGACGTTCTGTATACCATCCTTGATGCTAACGTTTCTCCTGAGAGAGCATGGTGTTCCTATTTCCACTGTAAGTTCTTGAGATCTCAATCATCAGGGAGGCATCTTTGGCATCATTAACTCTCTGGGAATTTCGACATCCTATGGGTGAGAGCGTCCTTTCTTAGCTTTTTTTCCTGATGGTTTCTAGGGTGTAGGGTCTGCCTTTGGTGCTTGGTCAGCTTGAAAGAGGATGGAAGGTATAAGGAAGGAAAATCACATTTCAAGGAAATGGGCTAGGGCATGGATGCATTGTGCTGTCTGTGTCCTCATCTCCTAGTGTTCTGAAACACCAGTCCTAATGGATGAGGACTGTGTCAACCTGACTTTACCTTAAGCACCCTTGCAAGGAGAGTGATATTGTGTATGATAGCTACCACTGAAGGAAGAGCCCTGGACAGCACTCCTTGCTATATTCCGTGGTCATGGGGAGGGCCTTGTTGACCAACTCACTTCATTCAGTGGAAAATGAATAATGAATATCTATGGCCTGCCATGGCCACTCTAGCAGAACTGTGGAAGGAGCTGAGATGCCCTTCCAAAGGCTACTGGATAAATAATTTGTGGTCCATTCAGGCAACAGATTATTCCTCTGACATCTGGAAAGATGAAGCCCGGATACTCGCCTAGAGATGAATGACACAGGACTGGGTTATTCTCAATGAAAAAGGCAACAAGCCCAAGGGAAATATCATATGGCTTCACTCCTCTGTGCCATCTGAGGAATACCATTGACATCTCCATTAATACTCATTGACATTAGTATAAGCAAGGGAAAATGGAAGGAGGAGAAGTCAGAAAGGAAGACAAACCAGGAGAGTCTCAAGACTCTGGGATCCAAGCTGAGGTTTACAGAAGGATGAGACATGCTGGGAATGAGGAAACTGGTTAATAGTATGGAGGAGGGATGGCCTATTTGATGATTATGAGCACTCTGTTGTATATGCAACTAAAGAATCATGGAATACTGTCTGACAAATGTATGATGGTTGAAAGTTTGCCTTCCTGAACATAAGAAAAAATATTGAAAAGAAAGGAAAACAGGCCGTTTCACATGTAGATGAAGATAGAATGAGGAAAGAAATGAATTATAGTTTTATTATCTTACTGATTAAAATGATATCAATTGTTTCCTACAAGGTCCTTATCTGAATTGGGTTTTTGGACATTGAAAATTAGAGTCTTCCATCTTCCTACATTTCAGGATAGATGAGAAGAACCGCAATATCCTTTGTTAAATGTTTCGAAGTGTGGACCAGGAAATTGATTTGAACCTGGCTTTTGTGTTTTGGGAGGTGTTTCAGGACTGCTTCAAATGCTTATCTCATTACCTGAGATGTCAGATGTGTATGGTTCATGACCTAGTCTTGGTATTGGGTATGTGTCTTGGAATTTATCCTTTTCTCTGGTATTGGATTTGCTGGCATTACTTGTGTGTAGGGGTCTTTTAGTGTAGGTTGTTTAGGAGAGTTTAATCCTGAATGCTTTTATTAATTCTTAATAGGTAAAAAGTTGACTTTCCCAGATTGGTCAGTTTCTGACTTTGATTCCCTGTGCTTTTTTCCTTTATGGTTTTTTCTCTGAAGTTTGCTTCCATAAATGCTATTCCTCACTTTCTACCTAACATCTGTGGGAATCTTTTATGTGTGTCTGGGTGTGTATGTGTGTGTTTCATAAAATGTTTAGAATGATATTTTAAGAGATATGAAGCTGCTCTTTTTTGTATCACAATTCACTTTCAAATGCATTGGAAACTCATGTTACATCGATTTTGGCCATCTTTCCTGCAATGAACGTCCCATATAATCCTCTTTTAGAAACACAGATAACCTACCATGGAACAAACACCAGATTTTGTGTGCCCGGTTAGAGTCTCATTGACTATCTCTTTTTTCTTGCCTTTTCACGTGTTTCTTTACTTCCATGAGTGAGTGAAATTGTCTGTTAATTGCCTTTCTGTGAATGACAGATGGGACATAGCCCAGTGCTCTCCAACTTTCTGCCACATGTGGGAAGTGGCAAGAATTCTTTCTTGCTTATGGCTGGGTAAGAGTCTGTGGTGGTTTTGTAGGACAGGGAGATGGTAGAAGTGTCTCGGAGCTCCAGGATTGTCTTCAGACATAAGCACAAGCAGAAGATAACTACATGAACATAAACATGGCATAAATGGATCTAAAGTCCAGAAATCACACTCCACAGAGAAAGAGAGAAGATGTCGCCGAGACCATGGAAGAAGGGTGTCGACATGGCTTAGGGGAGAAGTGGATGGATGTGCTCAGAGGGAAGAACCCTGGCCAAAGACAAAGGCTTAGGAGACAGTTGCACACTGAGAACCCACAAGTTGAATGTTGAACCTAGCTGTTGGCGGCGAAAAGGACAGGGTCTGAATGGCATGAGTTCTTGCAAACAAAGGTTCTTTAGGCTAGGTGATTTCAGATAAGCAGGCTTGGCAGACATACATTCCAGAGAACACTAGGTTTTTCTGGGAGAAGACTCCAGCAAGAAACCAGATGCAGACAGCCTGGAAACAATGATCAGAGACAATACCTGCTGCCACAGTGGTATGATTATTGTATCTTGCTGGGCATTCGTGATAGCACTCTTTGTGGAGATGCCTCAATGGCCACATTTTGGCCACATTTCCTGCAATGAATGTTCCATTTAATCCTCTTTTAGAAACACATATTCACACTAAAAGGCCTTGGAACAAACACCAAATTTTGTTTGCCTGGTTACAGTCTCACTGTCTGTCATTTTTTTCTTGCTCTTTCACATTTTTCTTTAATTCCACGTGTAAGTGAAATCGTATATTATTTGTCTTTCTGTGACAGACAGATGGGACGCAGCCCAGTGCTCTCCACCTTTCTGCCACATGTGGCAAGGGGCAAGACTACTTCTTGCTTATGGCTGGGAAACAATCTGTTGTACATTTTGAGGACAAGGTGATGGCAGATGTATCTGGGAGCTCCAGCCATGTTTTCAGCCATAATAACAATCGGAAGATGACCACATCAGTGAAAACATGTCATAAATGGACCTGAAGCCTAGAATTCACACTGTACCATGAAAGCGAGAAGAATTCGCATAGCCCATTGGAGAAGGGTGTAGACATAGCTTATGGGAGAATTGAATGGTTATTGCTTCATAAGCCAGGGAGCCATGGCCAAAGAGAAAATCCGAGGAGAGAGGAGGACATTGGGAACCCACAAGTTGAATGTTTAGCCATAGCAGTTTTTTGAGAAAAGTAGAGGGTCTGAATGGCACGAGTTCTTGCAACCACAGGATCTTGAGGCCCGGACATTTCAGATGAGCAGGCATGGCACACCTAGAGTCCAGAGAACACTGTGTTTCTCCTGGAGAGGATACCAGAAAACAATCAGGTGTAGACAGCATGGAAACTATGATCAGAGACCATACCTATTGTCACAGTGGTATGATTACTGTTTCTTGCTCTGCATCTGTGATAGGCACTGTTCATGGAGAAGCCCTGAATAGGGCAAAAGAAACTTGGGGCTGTCCCACCACCAGCAAAAAGATCGAGCTAGTGTCCACAGACAGGACAGTGAGGACTTAAGCTGCCCAAACTGCAATCACGAATTCACAACCCTGGAACACTGTTGAGACTGCGTTCCTCAGGCCACATAGCTTAGTCACAGGAGAATAGACACTCCCACTGGGGACTCAAAGAAAAACCTGCCCACACCCTCTCTCCTGACCACAGCATTCAGCAGCCTTAGTTCTGTTGTGTGGTTTGAATGTCTCCTTTCACAGGAACACCAGAGCCCAACATGCTAAACCTCAAGATATTCAGTCCAGACACCAACACTCTGAATGGAAGACAGGTGAGCCTCTGCAGACAACAGGCCCAGAGAAGAGTAGATAGCCATAAAACAACCCCAGAGGGTATGCCACACACACCCGAGACTCCATCAGGGGCCAGCCCTTGGGCACTCCATGAACTCTTCTTCTTAACGAATTTACCCTCAGGGTAGAAAACAGAATGAGCTTTCCAAATACAGAGAAGAAAACAGAGACCTAGAACAAAGGCAACGATGGAAGAATCAATTGATGCAGAGGCAAAAGCACAAGCAATGATCATGGCCACGCAATCAAAGGAAACATATACGTGTCACATGCCCGCTGGAGGATTTAAAGCAGCAGCCAAGTCACTCACTCTGAATCAGAAAATCTTAGAAGAAATCAGAGAATCTCGGACCACAGAGATGAAGATAACGAAAAAAAAAATAAAATGAAGAGGCCCTGATAAAAAGTTTTTTTAGCAGACTGAATGCAAAGCTTAGGAAGCTGGCAGAACCAGAGGATCCAATGAGAGGCCTGAAGACAAGTGGAAGAACAGGAAGCGAAGCAAAAGAGACAAGGAAGGATGACTGAACATGACAATGGACTTAGGAAAATCCTTGACTGCAATGAATGTACATAGTTGCTGATTGTAGGAGAACTAGAAGATAGAGAAAAATGAGAGTCCAATATTTCTTTGAGAAATCAGAGCTGAAAATGTCCCTCCTCTGGGGGCAGACACAGAGATCCAGATTGCTAGGCCCAGAGGACTCCGAGCACCATCCACAGAAACAGAGCAACACAAGGCATAGTGTCATTCACTCTACAAAGCTAGCAATGGAGCAATTCTCTAAACCCAAATATACTTGGGATAAGAGTGTTTCTATAGCCAAGTCCCTGACTTCTAGGTGACAAACTATGCCACCTCTAGAAGCATGTCGAATAAAGCAAGCCATACCAGCCCAAGCCAAATCCATATTCCCAGCATTTCTGAACAATGACAGATCAGGAATTCTTGTCTAGAACAATGAGGTTTAAAGAAGACAAGCATTGTGTACCTGCGGTACAGCAGTGTGGAAAGGTTTTGGATCCTCCTGGCTGACTCCTGACTACTCCAGCCAGGTGGAGTGATTGGCGTGGATTGGAGAGAAGTTGTTGCTAGGACCTCAAAGATTTGAGGTGTCACAAAAGCTAACTTCACTGAAGGAGCAATACCTTTCTCATGATCTATGATTCCTATGGCTTTAGGTAGGAATCCTTGAGAAGGACAGAAAAATAGTCATATTAACCTGATCATGAACTCATGTGGGTTTTCTTTGCCTTTCTACACAAAAAGAAAATGACATTTGGTATACCATCACTGAGGCCAACATTTCTCCAGATAGAGTAAGGTCTTTCTACTTCCTTTCCAATTTTTAGAGATCTCAATGAACAGGGAGGCCTCTTGGGTATCATTTGCTCTCTGGGAGGTTTGACATCCAATGGGGGAGAGCATCCTTTCTTAGCTTCTTTTCCTGATGGTTCTAAGTGCACTGTCTGCCTTTGGTGCTTGGTCAGCTTGGAAGATAAGGGAAGGAATAAGGGAAGGAAAGTCACATTTCCAGGAAAAGTACTAGGGCATGGATGTATTGTGCTGTCTATATCCTCATCTCCTAGTGTTCTGAAACACGAGTCCTAAGGGATGAGGGCTCTGTCTCCCTGACTTTACCTTAAACACCCTTCAAAAGGCTTCAAGGAGAGTGATATTCTGCATAATAGCTACCCCTTGGGAAGAGCCCTTGACAGCACTCCTTGTGATCATAAGTTAACGCTACATGCTGTGGTCACGTGGAGAGCCATGTTGATCATCTTTCTTTATTCTGAGGAAAATGAACTGCCTCCATCGATATACTGCCATGCCCACTCTAGAAGAACTGAGGAATGAGCTGATATGCCCTTCCAAATGTTTCTGGATAAAGAAGGTGTGTTTCATCCTGGCAACAGAGTATGCCTCTGCCATCAGTGAGGATGAAGCCCCAATACTCGCCTTGACATGAGTGACACAGGACTGGGTTATTCTCAATGAAAAAGGCAAGCAGACCAAGGGAAATATCATATGGTTTCACTCATATGTGGCACATTAGGAATACCATGGACATTAGTAGAAGCAAGGGAAATCGGAAGAGGAATTCCCAAAGTGAGACAAACCAGGAGAGACTCAGGATTCTAGGATCCAAGCTTAGGGTACAGGAGAATGAGACAATGATACAATGCGTTACCTGGAAGATAAGTACTGAAAAAAAAAAAAAAGAAGTGAATCAAAGGAGAGCAGGAAGAATTATGGAATATGACAATGGGCTTTGAGAAATCCTTCACTGTAATGAATGTAAATGCATGCTTAAAGTACGAGACCTCAAAAAAAAAAGTAGGAGACCTAGAAGAGAGAGAAAAAAGAGGACCCAACATATCTTTGAGAAGTCAGAGCTGAAAACTTCCCTCCTCTGTGGACAGAAACAGAGATCCAGACTCCGACAGAGGGCTCCCCTTCCATGGACAGAAGAAGAGCAACATAAGACATAGTGTCATTCACCCTGGAAAAGCTAACAATGGAGGAAATCTCTTCATGCAAATATGATTGGGAGAAGAGTGTTTCTATAGCCAAGTCCATGACATCAATGCAACCAGCTATGCCAGCTGTAGAAGCTTGCTGTATAGAGCAGCCACACTGGCCCAAGCCTTGACATGAATGGCACAGCACTGGGTTATTCTCAATGAAAAGGGCAAGCAGAAAGAGGGAAATATCACATGGCTTGACTCATATGTACCCTATGAGGAATACCATGGACATTAATAGAAGCACAAGAAAAACAGAAGGAGAAGAAGTCAGAAAGGGAGACAAACCAGGAGAGACTCAGGAGTCTGGGAACCAAGCTGAGGGTGACAGAAGGATGAGACATGCAGGGAATGAGGGAACTGGTTAATGGTATGGAGGTGGTATAGCATGTATGATGATGATGAGCTCGGTGTTATATGCAACTAAAGAATCAGGGAGCACTATCTCACAAACATATGATGGATGAAAGTTTAGCCTCCCGAACATTAGAAAAAATATTGAAAAGAAAGAAAAGGCCATTTAATGTGTAGATGAAGAAAGAAAGAGGAAATAAATGAATTCTAGTTTTATTATCTTACCGACTAAAATGGTATGCAATTGGTTTCCTATAAGGTCCTTATCTGAATTGGGTCTTTGGACACTGTAAATTAGTCTTCCCTCTTCCCACATTTCGGGAATAGATGAGAAGAACTGACATTGCCTTCATTAAATGTCTAGAAGTGTGGACCAGGAAGTTGTTCTGAACCTGGCTTTTTGTGTTTTGGGAGGTGTTAGAGGACTGCTTCAATCACTTTCATCATTACCTGAGTTGTCAGGTGTGTATGTTTCATGACCTAGTCTTGGAAGTGGGCATGTGTCTTTGAATTTATCCTTTTCTCTCATGTATTGGATTTGCTGGCATACTGTGTGTAAGGGTCTTTTAGGTGAGGTTGTTTAGGAGAGTTTAGTCCTGAATGTTTAATTAATTCTTGATAAGTAAGGAGTTAACTTTTCCAGTTTGGTTGTTTTCTGACTTTTAATCTCTGTGATTTTTTCCTTTATGGTATTTTCTCTGTGTTTTTCTTCCATGACTTCTACACCTCACTTGTCCCTAAATTCTATGGGACTCTTTTATGTGTGTGTGTGTGTGTGTGTGTGTGTGTGTGTGTGTGTGTGTGTGTTTCACTTAATGCTTAGCATAATATTTTAAGAGATATGAAGCCGCTGTTTTTTGGATCACAATTCACCTACAAACCCATTGGAAACTCTCACTACATCCCATTTCGCCAAATTTTCTGCAATGAATGTGCCATTTAATTCTCAGATTCTTACTAACCTACATTGGAACAAACACAAAATATTGTGTGCCTGGTTAGAGTCTCATTGTCTGTTCCTTTTTTCTTGTTTTTCCACATTTACTTTCATGAGTGAGCAAAATCGTATTGTCTTTCTGTGACTGACAGCTGTGACGTAGCCCAATGCTCTCCACCTTTCTGCTACATTTGGCACGTGGCAAGAATTCCTTCTTGCTTATGACTGGGTAAGAGTCTGCAGTGCATTGGAGGACAGTTGGATGGTAGTAGTGTCTGGGAGCTCCAGGCTTGTCTTCAGCCATAAGCACAAGTGGCAGAAGATCACATCAACACGAACATGGTATATGTTGATCACACTTCAGAGTGAAAGATAGAAGAAGTCACAGAAACCATGGGTGAAGGGTATTGGCATGGCTTAGGGGAGAAGTGGATGGTTTGTGCTTCAGATGGAATAAACCATGGCCAAAGACAAAACCACAGGAGAGAGGAGCACACTGGAAACCCGCAAGTTGAATATTGACCCATAGCTGTTGGCGGAGAAAACGAGAGGGTCTGAATGGCACAAGTTCTTGCAACCACAGGGTCTTGCAGCCCAGGGAATTTTGATCAGCAGGCTTGTCAGACTTAGACTCCAGAGAACACTGTATTTCTCCTGGAGAGGACACCAGCAAGCAAACAGGTACAGGCAGCCTGGAAACCATGATCAGAGGCAATACCTGTTGACACAGTGGTATGATTATTGTTTCTTACTGTGCATCCTTTTTAGGCATTGTTGTGGAGATGCCTTGAAAGGGGCAAAGAAACTTGGGTCTCTCCCACTGCCAGCATAAAGACAAGCCACAGACAGGGTGAGGACATTAACGACCTAACCTGAAAACACCATGTCCCAGCACTGGACACGTTGGGATACCATTCCTCAGGCCACGTTGCTTAGTCCCAGAACAGAACCTCCTTTTGGGGACTAGAAGAAAGCCCTGCCCACATCCTCTCTCCTGACCACAGCAATCAGCAGGCCTTGTTCTGTTGAATGGGTTGAAAGTCTCTTTTCACAGGTACACCAGAGCCCACCAAGCTAAATATCACCATATTCGGTCCAGACACCAAACATTCCAAAAGGCAGGTAATGAGAGCCTCAGCAGAGGAATGGCCCAGAGGAGAATGGACAGCCACAAACAACCCCAGAGTGCATGCCACACACACCGGAGACTCCAAGTGCCAGCCTCTGGGTTCTCCATGTGCTCTTCTACCTAAATAATTACCCTCAGCATAATAAACAGACTGTGCTTTTGCAATACAGAGAAGAGGACAGAAATGTAGAAGAAAGGCAACCATGAAAGAATCAATTGATGTCGAAGCAAAAGAACAAGAAATGATCATGGACACATAATCAAAGTGAAACATATACATGTCATATACCCGATGGAGGATTTAAAGCAGCAGCCAGAATACTCATTTTGTATCAGAAAAATATAATAGGAATCAGGGAGTCTCAGGCAACAGAGATAAAGGTGATAAAAAAAAAAAGTTAAATTAGACTCCAGAGAACACTGTGTTTCTCCTGGAGATGACCCCAGCAGGCACCCAGGTGCAGAGAGCCTGGAAACCATGATCAGAGACATACATGGTGACACAGTTCTATGATTATTGTTTCTTGCTGTGTATCTGTGATAGGCACAGTTCGTGGAGATGCCTCATTGCGGGCAAAAGTAACTTGGGGCTATCCCTCCGCCAGCATAAATACTGAGCTAGTTGCCACAGACAGGACGGAGAGGACATTAGCTGCCAAACCTGAAAACACGAAGTTCCAACCCTGGAAAACTGTTGGGACTGCCTTCCTCAGGCCACGTTGCATACTACCAGGAGAACAGACCCTCCCGTCGGGTACTAGAAGAAAGCCCTGGGCACATCCTGCCTCCAGACCACAACATTCAGCAGAACTTATTTCTGTTGAGGGGGTTGAAAGTCTCCATTCACAGGCAAACCAGAAACAACCAAGCTCACCATATGCTGTCCAGACACCAAACACTCCAAACGGAGGGCAAAGAGAGCCTCTGCAGGAGGACTGGCCAAGAGAATAGTGGACAGTCACAACAGAACCCCAGAAGGCATGCCACACACACTGGATACTCCCTCAAGGGCCAGGACAAGGGCACTCCATGAGCTTTTATTCTTAAAGAAATTACCCTCAGTGTAGAAAACAGAAGGTGCTTTTCGATACAGAGAAGAAGACACAGATCTAGAACTAAGGCAATGATTTAAGAATCAATTGACGCCCAGGCAAAAGAACAAGAAATAGTCATTGCCGTGCAATTGAAGTGACCCCTATACATGATACATGCCCAATGGAGGATTTAAAGCAGCAGCCAGGATACTCACTCTGCATCAGAAAAACATAGAAGGCATCACGGAGTCTTAGACCACAGAGATAAAGGTGATAAAAAAAAATAAAATTAAGAGGCCCTGATGAAAAGATTTGTTAGCAGACATACTATATGCAAGGACAAGGATGCTTCCAGAACCAGAGGATCCAATGAGTTACCTGGAAGACAACTACTGGAAAAAAAAAAAGCGAAGAAAATGAGAGAATGAAGAATGATGGAACATGACAATGGACATAGGGAAATCTTTGACTGCAATCAATGAGAATGGGTGCTTATTGTCGGAGACTAAAAGAGAGAGAAAAAAGAGGTACCCACACCAGAGCTTAAAACATCCCTCATCTGGGGGCAGAAACAGAGAACCAGATTCCAAGGAAGAGAGACTCCCAGAACCATCCACAGAAGCAGAGCAACACAAGACATACTGTTATTCACCCTGCAAAAGTTGGCAGTGGAGGAATTCTCCTCACCAAAATATGCTTGGGAGAAGAGTGTATCTAAAGCCAAGTGCCTGACTTCAAGGAGGCCATTTATGACAGCTCTAGCAGCAAGTTTTATAGAGCAAGCCACACAAGCCAAATCAAAATCCCCTGCATATCTAAACAATGACAGAGCAGGAGTTAAGAAGATGAAAATTATGTCCCAGGGTGTCTCCATCAGTTCAGAGGCGGCCTTCAGCTCAGCTCCTGCTCCCAGGCTCATTGGATCGTCTCCCACCTCAGGTGCTCTGCTCAAAGGCAAGTGTATTTCTCCCTCTTCAGCTCCCTCCCTGATTATGATCTCTCTTGTCAAATACAAGCATGAACATCATTGAAAAAGAACAAGAACAAGAACAAGAAACAGTTGATAAAGATTGACTTGTGCCAGAGGATGATTTATTGAATTTGGACCTAGGTCCCTATGGAATGCAGTCATGACCAGAGCACCTCCCACCATGCTAAAATGCCAGACTTTGGTCATGAAGTTCCTTGTTTGTTCTTCTCTTCTTAATATTCCTGCATCACCCACCAACATGGAGAACCCACTGTCTGTCCCGCTGCAATGGCCTGTTGTTCTCCCATTTTTCCTCCTTACCTGTATGCATTAGAACATGCCATCTTCTGCAACAGGCATTGTTTGTTTATCCAATGAAAACCTTTGGGGAATGGAAATGGGAGGCTTAAGACAGGCTTGTGCTGCAACATCTCCATTCAGTTCCACAGAGGGAAGCTGCAACATCCTAGGGAGTGCTCATTGATCTTAGCCGTTGAATCCTCTTCAATGCATCCTTTTGTTGATACACACTGTCTCCCTGAAACTGGCATGAAAGCCTTTCTGATGGCTCCAGTTGGGTAATGGGACTCTTCCAACATGCGCCGAGCCTGCTCCTGTGGGCTATAAAACGATGATACCATCCTGGGCTTAAGGGTTTAGGGAGTAGGGTCTGCCTTTGGTGCTTGGACAACTTGGAAGATGGGGTGGTCTTCTTGGCAGGGTTTCTGGAGAAGCTAAAGGAACTTGTGGCCTCGTTGTTGAAGACTCCAGAAATGTCTTTGGCATGGTTGCGGGTGTTAACTGTGAGCTTTCCTCAGGTGGCCCTTTTCCTGGTCAGAAGGGTCCTGATTTGGTGTTAGGACCCTGGACACATGCTGGGGGTGGAGTTCCTCACCTGAGGCTTGGTTGTAGTCCTGACCTTTTCTTTACCTTTTGTGGGTAAGATGGAATTGTGGATTCCTGCCCTTCTCAGGAGTCCAGAGGGCTTTTGGTGACAGTCACAGCCAAAGACTACAAATTACTCCATGGAGAAGGTGACCATGACTCGCTTTGCAAACTGTCTTGGTGAAATACGCAGGCGGCTCCAAGATATTGGGAGGGATTTGGATCCTCCTGACTGACCTAAGATTACTCCATCCAGGTGGAGTGATTAGGCATGGTTTGGGGAGGAGTGGTTGATAGGACCTGAAAGCTTTGTGACATCACAGAAGCTGATTTCACATAAGCAGCCATCCCTCTCTCATGACTTATGAGTCCTATGGCTTTAGGTAGGAAGCCCTAGGAAGGACCGAGGAAGATCCCTGTTTGACTGTTCATGAACTCAGGTGGTCTTTTTGGTTTCTTTCCCACTTCCCCTCTCTATACAAAGAGAAAAGAAAATGACGTTTGTTATACCATCCTTGAGGCCAAATTTCTCCAGAGAGAGTATGTTTTTTCCTATTTCCACTGCGAGTTCTAGAGAGCTGAGTCAACAGGAAGGCCTCTTGTGTATCATTAGCTCTTTCAGAGGTTTGATACCCTATGGGTGAGAGCGTCCATTCTTGGCTTCTTTTCTGATGTGTCTGCCTTTGGTGCTTGGTCAGCTTGGAAGATAAGGGATGGAATAAGAGATGGAAATCACATTTAGGAGAAGTGCTAGGGCATGGATGCATTGTGCTGTCTGCGTCCTCATCTCCTAGTGTTCTGAAATACCTGTCCTAAGAGATGAGGGCTCTGTCTACCTGACTTTACCTTAAACACCCTTGCAAGGAGAGTGATATTCAGTGATATTCAGCATGATAACTACCCCTGAAAGAAGAGCCCTGGACAGCACTCCTTGTCATCATTCGTTAACACTACATACTGTCGTCATGGGGAGAGCCATTTTGAGCACTCTTTTTATACATAAGAAAAGGAACGGCCTACATTGATGGCCTGCCATATGCAATCTAGCAGAACTGTGGAAGGAGATGAAATGCCCTTCCAAAGGCTACTGTATAAAGAAGGTGTGGTCCTTCAAGGCAAAATTACATTCTTCTGCCATCAGGGAGGATGAAGCTCTGATACTCGCCTTGACATGAATGACACAGGACTGCGTTATTTTCAATGAAAAAGGCAAGCAGACCAAGGGAAATATCATATGGCTTCACTCATTCATGGCACAAGAGGAATAACATGGACATTAGTAGAAACAAGGAAAACGGAAGGAGGAGAAGTCCAAAAGTGAGACAATCCAGGAGAGACTCATGACTCAAACTAAGGGTTACAGAAGGATAAGCCATGACAGGAATGAGGGAACTGGTTTATGGGTATGGAGGAGGTGTGGCATAAAGATGATGTGTGCTCAGTGGTATATGCAACAAAAGAATCAGGGAACGCTATGTCAAAAACGTACATAAGAACATAAGAAACATAAGAACATAAAAAATATTGAAAAGAAAAAAAAACAGGCTGTTTCACATATAAAAGAAGAAAGAAAGAGGAAAGAAAAGAATTATAGTTTTATTATCTTTCTTATTAAAATTTTATGTAATTGGATTCCTATAAGGTCCTTATCTGAAATGGGTCTTTGGACAATGAAAATTAGAATCTTCCCTCTTCCTACATTTCGGGAATAGATGATAGGAACTGACATTGCCTTCATTAAATGTCTTGAAGTGTCGACCAGGAAATTGAATTGAAGCTGGCTTTCTGTGTATTGGGATGTGTTTGAGGACTGCTTCAAACGCTTTCGTCATTACCTGAGACATCAGATTTGTATGTTTCATGACCTTTTATTGGTAGTAGATATGTGTCTTGGAATTTATCCTTTTCTCTCAGGTATTGGATTTGCTGGTATACTTGTGTGTAGGTGTCTTTTAGGTGAGGTTGTTTAGGAGAGTTTAGTCCTGAATGCTTTAATTTATTCTGGATAGGTAAGGAGTTGACTTTTCCAGTTTGGTCAGTTTCTGACTTTGATTCTCTGCGCTTTTTTTCCTTTATGATATTTTCTCTGGGCTTTGCTTCCATGAGTGCCATTCTTCACATGCTCCCTAACGTCTGTGTGACTCTTTTTTGTTTGTGTGTGTGTGTGTGTGTTTCACATAATGTTTAGAAAGATATTTTAAGAGATATGAATCTGCTCTTTTTTTAAAAATCACAATTCATCAGCAAATGCATTGGAAACTCATGTTGCATCCCTTCAGGCCATATTTTCTGCAATGAATGTCCCATTTAATCCTCTTTTAGAAACACAGATTCTTACTAACTTGCATTGGAACAAACACAACATTTTGTGTGCCCAGTTAGAGTCTCATTGTAAGTCCTTTTTACTTGCTTTTCCACCTGTTTTTTAACTTCCATGAGTCAGTGAAATCGTATGTTAATTGTGCTCCTGTGACTGACAGATGTGACAAAGCCCAATGCTCTCCCCATTTCTGCCACATGTGGTAAGTGGCAAGAATTCCTTCTTGTTTATAGCTGGTTAAGAGACTGCGGTACATTGGAGGACAGTGTGATGGTAGAAGTGTCTGGGAGCTCCAGGCTTTTCTTCAGTCCAAATCACAACTGGAAAATGACCACATCAATGTAAACATGGTGTCAGTGGACCTGAAGCCTTGGAATCACACTTCCGGATGAAAAGAGAATAATATGGAGAGACCATGGGAGAAGGGTGTAGACATGGCTTAGGGGAGAAGTGGACGGTTTGTGCTTCAGAGGGGGGGAACCAAGGCCAAAGACAAAAGCACAAGAGAGGAGCACCCTGGATATCCACAAGTTGAATGTTTAGCCATAGCTGTTGGCGGAAAAAAGGAGAGGGTCTGAATGGCACGAATTCTTGCAACCAAAGGGTCTTGAGGCCTGGGGATTTCAGATCAGCAGGCTTGGCAGACATAGATTCCAGAGAACACTGTGTTTCTCCTGGAGAATACATCAACAAACAACCAGGTGCAGTCAGCCTGGAAACCATGAACCGAGATAATAACTGTTAACCCAGTGGTTTGATTATTGTTTTTTGCTATGCATCTGTGATAGGCAGTGTTCGTGGATATGCCTCGATGGGCGCAAAGAAACTTGGGCCTCTCCCACCGCCAGCATAAAGACTGAGCCACAGACAGGGTGAGGACATTAGTAGCCTAACCTGCAAACACAAAGCCACAACCCTGGAACAACATTGGGACTGCCTTCCTCAGGACACGTTGCTTAGTTCCAGGAGAACAGACACTCCTGTAGGCGACTAGGAGAAAGCCCTTCCCACATCCTCTCTCCTGACCACAGTTTTCAGGAGACCTTAGTTTTGTTGAGTGGGTTGAAAGTCTGTTTTCACAGGCACAGCAGAGCCCACCAAGCTAAACCTCAGTATATTCGGTCCAGACAACAAACACTCTGAACAGAGGGAATGAGAGACTCTACAGAGGACTGGCCCAGAGGAGACTGTATAGCCACAACACAACCCAAGGGGGCATGCCACATACAATGGAGACTCCATCTCCATGCCACATACAATGGAGACTCATGGAGTGCTTCTTCCTAAAGAAATTACCCTTATGATAGCAAACAGATTGTGCTTTTTGAATAGAGGGAAGAAGACAGAGACCTAGAAAAAAATGCAACGATGGAAGAATCAATTGATGCAGAGAGTCTTGGACCACAGACATAAAAGTGATAAAAAAAATAAAATTAAGGGGCCCTGATGAAAAGATTTGTTAGCACACTGGATGCAAAGTCCAGGAAGCTGGAGGAACCAGAGGATCAAATGATTTAGCTGGAATACAAGTACTGGAAAAAAAGGAAGTGAAGCAAAGGAGAAAAGGAGGAATGATGGAACATGACAATGGACTTAGGGAAGTCATTGACTGCAATGAATGTCAATGGGTGCTTATTGTAGGAGACCTAGAAGAGAGAGTAAAAAGAGGGCCCACATTTCCTTGAGAAATCAGAGCTGAAAACATGCCTCCTCTGGGGGCAGTAACAGAAATCCAGATTCTGAGGCACAGAGGAGTCCCAGCACCATTCACAAAAGAAGAGCAACACAAGACATAGTGTCATTCACCCTGAAATAGCTGGAAATGGAGGAACTCTCTTCACCCAAATATTCCTGGCGAGAACAGTGTTTCTATAGCCATGTCCCTTACTTCAAGGCGGCCAGCTATGCCAGCTTTAGAAGCAGGTTGTATAGAGCAAGCCGCACCAGTCAAATCCTAAATCCGTATGCCCTGCATTTCTGAACAATGACAGAGCAGGAGTTCTTGTCTAGAACAATGAGGTGTTAAGAAGACAAAGATTGTGTCCCGGGGTGTCTCCATCAGTGCAGAGGTGGCGTTCAACTCAGCTCCTGATCCCAGCTCACTGGATCCTCTCACACCTCAAGTTCCCTGCTCAGAGGCAAGTCTGCTTCTTGCTCTCTAGCTCTCTCCCTGATTATGATCTCTCTGTCTCTCCTTGTCAAATACAAGCATGCACATCATTGAAAAACAAGAACAACAACAACAACAACAACAACAAACAGTTGGTATGGGTTGACTGAGGCCAGAGGATGGTTGATTGAATTTGGACCTATGTCTCTATGGATTACAGCCAGGTCCAGAGCAACTTCCACCATCCTAAAATGCCAGACTTTGGCTCTGAGCTCCTTGTTTGTTTTCGTCTTTTTGTCTTCCTGCATCTCTCCATCAACATGGATCATCTGCTGTCTTTCCCCCTGCAATGACCCGTTGTTCTCCCATTGTTCCTCCTCACCGGGCTCCAGTATCAGGCACTGTATGTTTATCCCATGAAAACCTTTGGGGAATGGAAATGGAGGGTTGAGGCAGCTTGTCCTGCAACATCTCCATTCAGTTCCTGTTGCAGCCAGCATGACAAATCGACCAGGAAAGGTGAGGGTAAGATGATGGTGAAAAGAAGTTAAAGAGAAAAAGTGATGGGGACAGAAGGGACACTGAGGAGGATGTCCAACAGTGCTGAGTTTATTCAGGGCAGCAAGGCATTATATAGCCAACAGAAATAATTACAAAGAAGTGTCCATCATTAATTAATTATGAAAAAATGTGTTACATATGCATGAAACCCTTGACTTCCCCATTAACTACTTCTCAAGGTCTAAATGCAGATCTTTCCAAAGCCAGTGGTCTTTGTATTCAGATAATAATTACAAAGAAGTAACAACAAACCTGAGAGTGTTCTTTGAGATGTGCTAGAACAGCAAGAACCAGTTAAGAATTTAGGACCCCACCCAAATTGCTCTCATCTCACTAGTAAACGTGTGGGAAGTCACATAGGCGAGCACATAACACATAGCACAGACTCTTTCTCAGTGCAACTCAACTTTTCCATCCTAATAAGCCTTTTGTTAGACTATTCAGACTTTAAAGGAGACACAAGTCAGGGCCTGGTTTGGTCGTTATCTCAATCCTTATCATGGCCCCCCACAGTTCCACTGAGGGAAGCTGCATCACCCTGCGGGAATGCTCAGGGACCTTAGGCCATTGAATCCTCTTTAATGTGTCCTTTTGGATACACGTTGACTTCCTGAAACTGGCATGAAAGCTTTTTGATGGTTTCATGTGGGCAATGGGTCTCTTCCAACATGCTCCGTGCTTGCTTCTTTGGGCTCCAAACCATTGAGTCCATCCTGGGCCTAAGATTCTAGGGTGTAAGAACCGCCTTTGGTGCTTCATCAGCTTGGAAGATGGGGAGGCCTTCTTTGCATGGTTTCTGGAGATGCTAGAGGAACTCGTGCCTTTGCCATAGAAGACTCTAGACATGCCTTTGGCATGGTTTCTGGTGTTGACTATGAGACCTCTTCGTGGTCAGAAGAGTCCTGATTGGGTGGAAGAATGATAAACATGTGTGGAATGTGAAAAGCCTCACCTGAGGCTTGGTTGAAGTCCTGAATCTTTCTTGACCTTTCGTGGGTAAGATGGAATTGTGGATTCTTGCACTTCTCAGGAGTCCAGATGGCTGGTGGTGACAGTCAAGGCCAAAGACTACAAATTCGTCCATGGGGAAGGTGACACCAACTCACTTTGCAAACTATCTTGGTGAAATACCCAGGCCCCTCTAGCGGTTAGGAGGCCTTTAGATCCTCCTGGATCAACCATGACTACTCCAGCCAGGTGGAGTGATTAGGCTTGGAATGTGGAAGAGTGGTTGTTAGGACCTCAAATATTTCTGACGTTACAGAAGCTGACTTCACTGAAGCAGCAATCCCTCTCTCCTGATCTATGAGTCCTATGGCTTTAGGTAGAAAGCCCTAGGAAGGACCGAGGAAGAGCCTTGATAGCCTGATCATGAACTTAGAATGATATTTTAAGAGATATGAAGCCATTCTTTATGAATCACAATTCACCTTCAAACGCATTGGAAACTCATGTTACATCCCGTTTGGCCACATTTACTGCTATGAATATCCCATTTAATCCTTGTTTAGAAACACAGATTCTTACTAACCTGCCTTGGAACAAACACAAAATTTTGTGTGACCGGTTAGAGTCTTATTTTCTGTCCCTTTTTCCTTGCTTTATCACGTGTTTCTTTATTCCATGAGTGAGTGAAATCGTATGTTATTTGTCTTTCTGTGACTAACAGATGGGACACAGCCCAATGCTCTCCGCCTTTCAGCCACACGTGGCAAATAGCAAGAATTGCTTCTTGCTTATTGCTGGGTAAGAGTCTGCATTTCATTTGGAGGACAGGGAGATGGTAGAAGTATCTGGGAGCTCCAGACTTGTCTTCAGCCATATGCACAAGCAGAAGATGACCACATCAATGTAAGCATGGCATAAGTGGACCTGAAGCCTATAAATCACACTCCACAGGGAGTGGAAATCGCAGAGACCATGGGAGAATTGTGTAGACATGGCTTATAGGGGAAGTAGATAGTTTGTGCTTCAGAGGAAGGGATCCATGGCCAAAGACAAAGGCCCAGGAAGGAGGAGCACACTGGGAACCCATAAGTCAAATGTTGAACCACAGCTGGTGGCAGAGATAAGGATAGGTTCTGAACGGCATGAGTTCTTGCAACCAAAGGGTCTTGAAGTCCGGGGATTTCAGATCTGCACGCTTGGCAGACATAGACTCCAGAGAACACTGTGTTTCTCCTGGAGAGGACACCAGCAAGCAACCAGGTGCAGACAGCCTGGAAATCATGATCAGAGAAAATACCTGTTGACACAGTAGTATGATTATTGCTTCTTGCTGTGCATCCGTGATAGGCACTGTTCATGGAGATGTCTCAATGAGGGCCAAAGAAACTTGGGTCTCTCCCACCACCAGCATAAAGAAAGTTTTCATGGCCACAGACAAGATGGTGAGCATATTAGCTGCCTAACCTACAAACACAAAGTCCCAACCCTGGAGCACAGTTGTGACTGCCTTCCTAAGGCCACGTTGCTTAGTGCCAGGAGAACTGACCCTCCTGTAGGGGACTAGTAGAATGCTCTGCCCACATCCTCACTCCTAACCACACCATTCAGCAGGCCTTATTTCTGTTGAGTGGTTTGAAAAGACTCCTTTCACATGCACACCAGAGCCCACAAATCTAACCCTCACCATATTCGGTCCAGAAACCAAACATTCTGAATGGCAGGCAAGGAGAGCCTCTGGAGAGTATTGTCAAGAGTAGAGTGGACAGCAACCACACAACCCCAGAGGGCATGCCTCACACACCCAAGACTCCCTCAAGGGCCTCCATGAGCTCTTGGGCTCTCCATGAGCTCTTCTTCCTAAAAAAATTACCCTCAGCCTAGAAAACAGACTGTGCTGTCCCAATAGAGAGAAGAAGACAGAGACCTAGAACAAATGCAACAATGAAGAATCAATTGATGCCGAGGCAAAAGGACAAGAAATGATCATGGCCATGCAATTGAAGTGAAAACTATACATGTCACATGCCCGATGGAGGATTTAAGGCCACATCCAGGGTACTCACTCTGCATCATAAAACATAGAAGGCATCTGGGAGTCTCAGACCAATCAGATAAAGGTGATAAAAAAATAAAGTTATGAGACCTTGATGAAAGGATTTGTTATCATATGGGATGCAAAGTTGAGGAAGCTGGCTGAACCAGATGATCCAAGGAGTTACCTGGAAGACAAGTACTGGGTAACAGAGGAAGCAGAGCAAAGGAGAGAAGGAAGAATGATGAAACATGACAATGGACTTAGGGAAATCCTTGACTGCAATGAATGCCAATAGGTGCTTATTGTAAGAGACCTAGAAGAGAAGCAAAAAGAAGGCCCAACAATTGTTTGAGAAATCAGAGCTGAAAACGCCTCTCCTCTGTGGGCAGAAACAGAGATCCAGATTCTGAGGCACAGAGGACTCCCCTTACCATCCACAGAAGCAGAGTATCACAAGACATAGTGTCATTCACCCTACAACGCTATCAGTGGAGGAATTCCCTACACCCAAATATGCTTAGGAGAAGAGTGTTTCTATATCCAGTTCCCTAACTTTAAGGTGACAAACTATGCCAGCTCAAGGAGCAGTGCGAATAAAGCAAGCCAAAATTCGTATCCCCTCCATTTCTGAAAAATGGCAGAGCAGGAGATCTTGCCTACAACAATGAGGTGTGTCTCCATCAGTTCAGAGGCGGCCTTCAGCTCAGCTCATGATCCCAGGCTCATTGGATCTTCTTCAACTCATGTTCCCTGCTCAGAGGCAAGCCTGCTTCTCCCTCTCCAACACCCTCAATAATTATGATCTCTCTGTCTCCCTCTGTCAAATACATGCATGCACATTGTTGAAAAAAAAAAACTACAACAACAAGAAGGAACAGAATGACAGAAAAAGAGTCATGTTAGTCTGATCATGAACTCATATAGTCTTTCTGTGTTTTTTTTTTCCCACTTCACTTTTCTATACAAAGAGAAAAGAAAATGACATTCAGTATACCATTTTTGAGGTCAAAATTTCTCAAGAGAGAACAAGGTATTCTACTTCCACTGCAATTTCTAGAGACCTCAATTAACAGTGAGGCCTTTTGGGTATCATTATCTCTCTGGGAAGTTTGACATCCTATGGGTGGTAGCGTCCTTTCTTAGCTTATTTCCCGATGATGCTAAGTGTACTGTCTGCCTTTGGTGCTTTGTCAGCTTGGAAGATAAGGGAAGGAATAAGGGAAGGAAGGTCACATTTCCAGGAAAAGTGCTAGGGCATGGATGCATTGTGCTGCCCATGTCCTCCTAGTGTTCTGAAACACGAGTCCTAAGGGATGAGGTCTCTGTCTACCTGACTTTACCTTAATCACCCTTGCAAAGGCTTCAAGGAGAGTGACATTCTGCCTTATAGCTATCCCTGCAGGAAGAGCCCTGGACAGCACTCCTTATCATCATTAGTTCATGCTACATGCCATGGTCATGGGGAGAGCCATGTTGATCATCTCTCTTTATTCAGAGGAAAATGAACTGCCTCCATTGATGTCCTGCCCGGCCCACTCTAGAAGAACTGTGGAAGGAGTCGAGATGCCCTTCCAAAGGCTACTGGATAAAGAAGGTGTGGTCCATCCAGGCAACAGAGCATACCTCCGCCATCAGGGAGGACGAAGCCCGGATACTCGCCTTGACATGAGTGACACAGGACTTGGTTATTCACAATGAAAAAGGCAAGCAGACAAAGGGAAATATCATATGGCTTCACTCATATGTGGCACATTAGGAATACCATGGATATTAGTAGAAGCAAGGGAAAATGGAAAGAAAAGAAGTCCGAGAGGGAGACAAACCAAGAGAGATTCAGGACTCTGGGAACCAAGCTGAGGGTGGCAGAAGGAGGAGACATGCTGGGAATGAGGGACCTGGTTAATGGGTTCAGAGGTGGAGTGTCATTTATGAAGATGAGCACTTGGTGGAATAGGCAAATACAGAATCAGGGAACACTATGTCAAAAATGTTTGATGAATGAAAGTCTGGATTCCCAAAACAATAAAAAATATTTAAAAGAAAGGAAAACAGTCCATTTCACATGTAGATAAAAAAAAGAAAGAGGAAAAGAATGAATTATAGTTTTATTATATTACTGACTAAAATCGTATATGATGGGCTTTTTGGGAATGTAGTTAACAGTCCATATCACAATTACCCTTTCTACACAAGATCTGAAAATGTAAACTGCTATGCATAGCTTGGGCGATGGCCCCAAATTGCTATGACAGCTAATGAACCAGCTACATGTACTGGTGTCTTAGGTGCAAGTTGTAAAGCAAAATATTTGTGTATTCTGCTTGGTTAACAAATGTATATTTGTAGCCCTCTCATGCAATAGAATTCAAGTTGTTGTTTATAAAAAACAAAACAAAACAATGATATAGGAGAAAATTGCCTCCCTGGATAGAAATATAGAATAGCAACGTTTATGGATATCACAAATAAAGAATTCAGTTCTTTACATGATTGAGTGAGCGTATGTATAACCTGGTGGGTGTGTTCAGAGTACTTGTGATATAGTGCACTTGATTTAATGTTATGGTAAAACTTTTTACTTGAATATTGCATTCAGAAGCCCAAATGTATAGTAAGAAGCTTTCTGAAGGGGAGGTTAATGAGCTTTAAAGTAAAAGATTATTTTAGCATTGACTTTGTCTTAGTTCTTGCTACTGTATATTTCTTAATATCTAATTTGTGCCAAATTTTTTATCCTAATTGCTGGGGCTTTCATTTCAAGAGGTAGGAGAAAAGGTCAAGACTGTGAGGCTAGATTATAGATTAGGACTGCTCAGTAGTCATTTTGACAAAGAATAGCTGATGCTTGGTACAGATAACGTGAGTATACTTCTATGACAGGTGGGATGGAATTTTGCACATTGAATAAATGTAGTCAAATCTTGCTCTTAGTGGTTCTACAGCTCTTTAAATTTGTTTTTTTAGTTTAGTGAAACAGAATACATGTGGGCTTCTTCATTTGGTAGTTTAGTCCCATTTTTTGAGTGCCTCTCAGGTACAGAAAATGATACGCTTAAAGTTTTCATTATAATTATTACTCTGTTTGCCTTTTATTCAGCTTTAGCAGGAAGATCCAACTTTTCTGGGTCAGTTGGAATAGTCCCCTTTTTGGAGGGTTTCCAAAGTCTGATAAGGTTATTGTTATTTTGTATTCCCGACATAGTGACTTCTAAAACGTAAAATGAATGATGTAGAAGGATTACCTGTTAATTAGAAAAGCAACTCAAGGTGCTGTTCATTTATATTAACACTTCATTGTTGTGTATAAATCTTTATAGATTTTCTGTGACCTGGATTGGTATTCAGTGAAAGCAAAAGCATAGTGATATTTAGTCTTTCTGGAATTGCTCTTGTCAATTTTTATACAAGCATTTTTGATATGTAGGGTTTTTCTTTTTGGAGCCGCCTGTTGGATTTTTTTAAGTCCTTTCACCTATGAGAACTATCTGAACATTATTACTTAAAATTTAAGAATTCATGAGAGGGTGTGATACAGAATCTAGTCAGTACTGAATAGAATTTTATGCCATGCTTGAATCTAATTTGAAAGATTATCAAAAAACATTTTTTGTCTCGCTGTTATGAAGAGCTTTTACATTTACAGGATTTTTAGTATAAATTCAGTGGTAATTATTAGTTGAACATGTTTTGAAAGGTATTTAAAGATGGTAGTTTTAAATCTTAAGCTTGCAAATGGTTAATGTTTATAGGGATAACTATAGGATGATATGTTTCATCCAGTAACTTAGTGCTTTTGAACATAATTTCTTAAATATGTTTCACAATAAATTTTTGCATTCAAGCAAGGTTAAAGGGTTCAAGGATACTTGAAAATTTAGTATTGATGATTATTACCCTCAAGACCAGAAGTGACAGTGTTGCTTAATTTGTAGGCTTCTTTAAGTGTTTGCATTTCTCAAATTTGAGAATTTGCATTCTGTTAAATTTTATATGCCTGTATCTTTGCTGACTGAAAGTGGACCTTTGGATGGTGGATTGATTTGAGTAAAACTGCAACTAGACAGTGGATTTTACGTAGAAAGATAACATTTGGGTAAGTCTCCCCAATTTAACCAACTTAATGAGTATAAGATTGTGATTACTGGGGAAAATGCCTTCTATTCTGTTTCAGAAGGTCTTATTTCATTTCCATCTGAAACTGGGCAAAAAAAATTGCCTCTAAACCAGAGTAGGACAGTGCTTTTTTCTCAATGTCTCTTTGCAGGTTATTTTGATGTGCCTTAGTTTCATGCTTTCTATTAAAAGTGAAAATACATTGTAAGATTTTTTTTCAATAAAGAATCCCTTGAAAGAAAAAACATCATATATGATTTCTTTCATATAAGGTCCTTGTCTAAATTGGGTTTTTGGACATTGTAAACTAGAGTCTTCCCTCTTCCTACATTTTGGGAATGGATGGGAAGAACTGACATTCTTCATTAAAAGTCTAGAAGTGTGGACCAGGGAATTGATTTTAATGTGGCTTTTTGTGGTTTAGGAGGTGTTTTAGGACTGCTTCAAACTCTTTTGTCATTAGCTGAGACGTCAGTTTTGTATGTTTCATGACTTAGTCTTGGTAGTGGATAGGTGTCTTGGAATTTATCCAATTCTCTCAGGTATTGGATTTCTGGCATATCTGTATGTAGGGGTCCTTTAGGTTAGTTTGTTTAGGAGAGGTTAGTCCTGAATGCTTTAATTAGTTCCTGATAATAAGGACTTAAATTTTCCAGATTGGTCAGTTTCTGACTTGGATTCTCTGTGCTTTTTTTTCACTTTATGGTATTTTCTCTGAGGTTTGCTTCCAAGAATTCTAATCCTCACTTGCTCGCTAACTTCTGTGAGACACTTTTCTGTGTGTGTGTGTGTGTGTGTGTGTGTGTGTGTGTGCGTTTCACAGAACGCTTAGAATGATTTTTTTGTTGTTGTTTCTGGTTGTACCTGCTCTTATTAAAAAGATATTCATCATGAGAGTCTCTTACATATTTAATATCCTTGAATTAAAATAACATTGTCTGTGTGATCCCTTTTACCATGAGTGAAAACAATATCTTTTTTTTCCGTGTGTAATTTTTTTAATTCGTTTATTTGTTTATTTAAGCATAACAGTGTTCATTGTTTTGGCATCACACCCAGTACTCCATGCAATACGTGCCCTCCCTATTACCCATCACTTAGTTCCTCAAACTCCCACCCCGCCCCGCCCCTTAAAAACCCTCTGGTTGTTTTTCAGAGTCCATAGTCTCTCATGGTTCATCTCCCCTTCCAGTTTCCCTCAACTCCCTCTCCTCTCCATCTCCCCATGTCCTCCACGTTCTTTGTTATGCTCCACAAATAAATGAGACCATATGATACTTGAATCTCTCTGCTTGACTTATTTCACTCAGCATAATTTCTTCCAGTCCCGTCCATGTTGCTACAAAAGTTGGGTATTCGTCCTTTCTGATGGAGGCATAATACTCCATTGGGTATATGGACCACATCTTCCTTATCCATTCATCCGTTGAAGGGCATCTTGGTTCTTTCTACAGTTTGGCGACCGTAGCCATTGCTGCAATAAACATTGGGGTACAGATGGCCCTTCTTTTCACTACATCTGTATCTTTGGGGTAAATACCCAGCAGTGCAATTGCAGGGTCATAGGGAAGCTCTATTCTTAATTTCTTCAGGAGTCTCCATACTGTTCTCCAAAGTGGCTGCACTAACTTGCATTCCCACCAACAGTGTAAGAGGGTTCCCCTTTCTCCACATCCTCTCCAACACACGTTGTTTCCTGTCTTGCTAATTTTGGCCATTCTAACTGGTGTAAGGTAATATCTCAATGTGGTTTTAATTTGAATCTCCCTGATGGCTAGGGATGATGAACATTTTTTCATGTGTCTGATAGCCATTTGTATGTCTTCGTTGGAGAAGTGCCTGTTCATATCTTCTGCCCATTTTTCGATATGATTATCTGTTTTCTGTGTGTTGAGTTTGAGAAGTTCTTTATAGATCCTGGGTATCAACATTTTGTCTGTACTGTCATTTGCAAATATTTTCTCCCATTCCGTGGGTTGTCTTTTTGTTTTGTTGACTGTTTCCTTTGCTGTGCAGAAACTTATGATCTTGATGAAGAGTCATATTGATATGAATACAATAATAGTAGATCTTAATACGTCTCTCTCAGAAATAGAAATATCATCGAAGCAGAAAATTAATAAAGAAATAAGAGCATTGAATGAAACATTGGAGCAGATGGACCTCATTGACGTATACAGAACATTCCATCCGAAAACAACAAAATACTCATTCTTCTCAAGTGCACATGGAACCTTCTCCAGAATAGACCACATACTGGGTCACAAAGAAGGACTCAACCGATACCAAAAGACTGACATTATTCCCTGCATATTCTCAGATCACAATGCTTTGAAACTGGAACTCAATCACAAGGAAAAGTTCAGAAGGAACTCAAACACCTGGAAGCTAAAGACCACCTTGCTTAAGAATGCTTGGATCAACCAGGAGATCAAAGATGAAATGAAACAATTCATGGAAACCAATGAGAATGAAGACACTTCAGTCCAAAACCTATGGGATACAGCAAAGGCGGTTCTAAGGGGGAAATACATAGCCATCCCTCAAAAACATTGAAAAATCCAGAATACACCAGCTGTCTCTACACCTCAAAGAACTGGAGAAACAACAACAAATCAAACCAACTCCACATGCAAGAAGGGAAATAATCAGGATTAGAGCAGAGATCAATGAGGTAGAAACGAGAGATACAGTAGAACATATCAATGAAACCAGAAGCTGGTTTTTTGAAAGAATCAATAAGACCGATAAACCATTGGCCACACTAATCCAAAAGAAAAGAGAGAAAGCCCAAATTAATAAAATTATGAATGAAAAGGGAGAGATCACAACTAACACCAAGGAAATAGAAACAATCATCAGAAATTATTACCAACAGTTATATGCCAATAAGCTAAGCAACCTAGAGGAAATGGATGCATTCCTGGAAACCTACAAACTCCCAAAATTGAACCAGGAAGAAATTGACAACCTGAATAGACCGATATCTAGTAATGAGATTGAAGCAGTGATCAAAATCCTCCCAAAAAACAAGAGCCCAGGACCTGACGGATTCCCTGGGGAATTCTACCAAACTTTCAAAGAAGAAATAACACCAATTCTCCTGAAGCTGTTCCAAAAAATTGAAGCAGAAGGAAAACTTCCAGACTCTTTTTATGAAGCCAGCATTACCCTGATCCCCAAACCAGGCAAATACCCTACCAAAAAGGAGAATTTCAGACCAATATCACTGATGAATATGGATGCAAAGATTCTCAACAAGATCCTAGCAAACAGGATCCAGCAGCACATTAAGAAGATTATCCACCATGACCAGGTGGGATTCATCCCTGGGTTGCAAGGTTGGTTCAACATTCGCAAATCAATCAATGTGATAGAACAAATCAATAAGAGAAGAGAGAAGAACCACATGGTCCTCTCAATTGATGCAGAAAAAGCATTTGATAAAATCCAGCATCCGTTCCTGATGAAATGCTTCAAAGTATAGAGATAGAGGGAACATTCCTGAACTTCATAAAATCTATCTATGAAAGACCCACAGCAAATATCATCCTCAATGGGAAAAAGCTTGCAGCCTTCCTGTTGAGATCAGGAACACGACAAGGATGCCCACTCTCACCACTCTTGTTCAACATAGTATTAGAAGTTCTAGCAATGGCAATCAGACAACAAAGAGAAATAAAAGGTATCCAAATTGGCAAGGAAGAAGTCAAACTCTCTCTCTTCGCAGATGACATGATTCTTTATATGGAAAACCCCAAAGACTCCACCCCCAAACTACTAGAACTCATACAGCAATTCAGTAACGTGGCAGGATACAAAGTCAATGTACAGAAATCAGTGGCTTTCTTGTATACTAACAATGAAAATACAGAAAGGGAAATTAGAGAATCAAGTCCATTTACTATAGCACCAAGAACCATAAGATACCTGGGAATAAACCTAACCAAAGCGGTAAAGGACCTGTACTCGAGGAACTACAGAACACTCATGAAAGAAATTGAAGAAGACACAAAAAGATGGAAGACTGTTCCATGCTCTTGGATTGGAAGAATAAACATTGTTAAAATGTCCATACTGCCTAGAGCAATCTATACTTGTAATGCCATTCCAATCAAAATTCCACCAGTATTTTTCAAAGAGCTGGAGCAAATAATCCTAAAATTTGTATGGAATCAGAAGAGAACCCGAATTGCTAAGGAAATGTTGAAAAACAAAAACAAAACTGGCGGCATCATGTTACCCGATTTCAAGCTTTACTACACAGCTGTGATCACCAAGACAGCATGGTACTGGCATAAAAACAGACACATAGACCAGTGGAACAGAGTGGAGAGCCCAGATATGGACCCTCAACTCTATGGTGAAATAATCTTCAACAAAACAGGAAAAAATATTCAATGGAAAAAAGACAGTCTCTTCAATAAATGGTGCTGGGAAAACTGGACAGTGATACATAGAAGAATGAACCTCAACCATTCTCTTACACCGTACACAAAGATAAACTCGAAATGGATAAAAGACCTCAACGTGAGACAGGAGTCTATCAGAATCCTAGAGGAGAACATAGGCAGTAACCTCTTTGATATCAGCCACAGCAACTTCTTTCAAGATATGTCTCCAAAGGCCAAGGAAAAAAAAGCAAAAATGAACTTTTGGGACTAAATCAAGACAGAATGATTTTTTAAGAGAAATGAAGCTGCTCTTTTTTTTGGATCACAATTCACCTTCAAACGCATTGGAAACTCATGTTACATCCCATTTGGGCCACATTTCTTGCAATGAATGTCCCATTTAATCCTCTTTTAGAAACACAAATTCTCACTAAACTGCGATGGTACAATCACCAAGTTTTGTGTGCTGGTTAGAGTCTCATTGCCTGTCCCTTTTTTCTTGTTTTTTTACATGTTTCTTCACTTCCATGAGTGAGTGAAATTGTATGTTATTTGTCTTTCTGTGACTGATAGATGAGACATAGCCCAATGCTCTCCACCTTTCTGCTGCATGTGGCAAGTGACAAGAATTCCTTCATACTTATGGCTAGTTAAGAGTCTGCAGTTCATTTGGAAAACAGGGAGATGGCAGAAGTGTCTTGAAGCTCCAAGCTTGTCTGCAGCCATAAACACAACCGGAAGATGACCACATCAACAAAAACGTGGCGTAAACTTGCCTGAAGCCTAGAAATCACACTCCACAGCGATAGAGAGAAGAAGTTTCAGAGACCATGGGAGAAGGGTGCAGACATGGCTTAGGGGAGAATTGAATGGTTGCTGCTTCATAGGGCAGGGAGCCATGGAAAAAAGAAAAAGGCACAGGAGAGAGGAGCACACTGGAAACCTACAAGTTGAATATTAACCCATAGCTGTTGGAGGAGAAAAGAAGAGGCACTATATGGCACTAGTTCTTGCAAACAAATGGTATTGAGGCATGGGGATTTCAGATCAATAGGCTTGTCAGACATAGACTCCAGAGAACACTGTGTTTTTCCTGGAGAGGACATCAGCAAGCAACTGGGTGAAGACAGCCTGGAAACCATGATCAGAGACAATACCTGTTGACACAGTGGTATGATTATTGTTTCTTGCTGTGCCTTCATGATAGGCAGTGTTTGTGGAGATGCCTCAATGAGGGCTGAAGAAAGTTGGACCTCTCCCACAGTCAGCATTGAGACTGAACTAGTGGCCACAGACAGGACGGTGAGGGCATTAGCTTCCCAACCTGCAAACACCAAGTCCCAAACTGGAACACTGTTGGGACTGTCTTTCTCAGCCACGTTGCTAAGTGCCAGGAGAACAGACCCTTCCATAGGGGACTAGAAGAAAGCCATGAGCACATCCTCTCTCCTGACCACAACATTCAGCAGGCTGTAGTTCTGTTGAGTGTTTTGAATGTCTCCTTTCACAGGAACACCTCAGCCCACCAAGTTAAACCTCACCATATTCGGTCCAGACACCAAACATTCTGGATGGCAGATAAGGAGAGCCTCTGCAAATGACTGGCCCAGAAGAGAGTGCACAGTCATAACACAACCCAAGAGGGCATGGCACACACACCCAAGACTCCGTCAATTGCCAGCTCTTGGGCACTCTGTGAGCTCTTCTTCCTAAAGAAATTATGCTCAGGGTAGAAAGCAGAATGCACTTTTCTAATACAGAGAAGTAGTCAGAGACCTAGAACAAATGCAATGATGGAAGAATCAATTGATACCGAGGCAAAAGAACAAGAAATGATCATGGCCATGCAGTGGAAGTAAAACGTATATATGTCACATGCCCAATGGATGATTTCAAGCAGCAGCCAGGATACTCACTCTGAATCAGAAAAATATAGAAGGCATCAGGGAGTCTTGGACAACAGGGATAAAGTGATAAGAAAAGTAAAATTAAGAGGCCCTGATGAAAAGATTTGTTAGCAGACTGGATGCAAAGTTCACAAAGCTGGCAGAACAAGAGGATCTAATGAGTTACCTGGGGACAAGTACTGGAAAAAAAAAAAAAGAAGTGAAGCAAAGGAGAGAAAGAAGAATGATGGATCATGACAATGGACTTAAGGAAATCCTTGACTGCAATGAATGCCAATGGGTGCTTATTGTAGGAGACCTAGAAGAGAGAGAAATAAGGGGCCCAACATTTATTAGAGAAATCAGAGTTGAAAACATCCCTCCTCTGGTGGCAGAAACAGAGATCCATACTCCAAGGCACAGAGGACTCCCCTTACCATCCACAGAAGTAGAGCACCACAAGAAATAGTGTTATTCATCCTGAAAAAGGTAGCAATTGAGGCACCATTTCAACCTGTACCCTAAAATGAGCTGATTACCTACCAAAGAACTCCAATCACTCATGAAATCAGCCTGAGATCAGAACTATACACGTCTGCTTCTCTACAGGGGCAGAAGACTCCTGTGGGCGGGTAAAGCAGAGTGGGAATGTGGTACTGATATCAGAAGATTAACAAAAGGGGGAGGGAGCCACCAGAGGCCTCTGAGTGGAAAGTAATAATCCAATAAGAGAGTGCCCTGTGACTGCAGACCAGCATTAACTTGGAGTCTGGTTGAAAGCACTCACAAATAGCAAAGGATTGCAAGGGGGAAATTGTGGGAATCGGGGCAGTTAGGGACTGTGGCTTAAGTCCCGGGAACCAGGACAGCCTCCCCTGGTGCTCAGCCAAGAGAGTGTGGCAGAGAAACCAGGTATTGGTCCCTGAGCCACCAATGTGCCTGGGAATGCATGGGGTCTGGCTCCTGTGAGGGCCTGGGAGCTTTGCCAGATGGCAGAACACCACGTCATGCAATCAGAGCCTGAGATACATGCACCCCACACCCTCCCCTGGGAGAGGTGTGGGCAGCTGCCAGCCTGATTCTCTTGGATCTGGAAACCAGGCACTCCCAGCCCAAGTCAGTGGGAAAATTTCAGTGTGTGATCACTGCTTGGAACCTCTCTGGCTGTCTGGGCAGATCCAGACAGCCACTGTTGCTATGGTTTTGGGTACAAGCAGGATATCCTGCATCCCCAGGGACCTTGACTCAGAACCTGCTCTGCCAGCAGCTCTGCAGCACCCACAGGGGAGTAGACTGAGGCTTCTTTCTGAGAGGGAGGTCGGGGTGCAATTTGCTTTCCTCTAAACCTCCAAAAACCATCAAATGCTGTCAAGGCAAGAGGGGGGGAAAAAAGCAAACAAACAAACATAACAAACCTCCAGAGAAGGAAAGCCTGAAAAACCGGTTTCCTCAGAGCCCACCCCTTTGAGAGGGGTGGGAGGACTTAACTAAGGGAACATCATTGAGAGAAAACCCACTTGGCAGGCCCCTCCCCCAGAATTCCAAGCAGGAAAAAAAAAAAAAAGACGACAAGATAACAACCACCACTTCTTCAAAGTGATGATACAACAAATAAAAGATACAACTTTTATTTTTAACCCATTCCCACTATTCTGGTATATATATAAAATGTTAACCTATTTACCATCACAGTAAGATGTCCACATATCAAATTCATAATAACCTTCTAACCTTAACTTTTTGATACATACACCCGTGTTTTTCTTTTGCTTTTCTACTTTAATTTTTTTAAATTTTAGTTTAGTTTAGTTTAATCTTTTTTTAAGTTTTATTTTCTAATATTTATATAGAGTTAACCTTCAAGGTAACCCCTTTTCCCCAATCAATGCTACCCCTACAGTTAAACCAATTTTAATACCCCTTTATTTTAGGAAAGTTGAGTCCTTTAACAAAGATATCAAGATACATCCAGGAAGAATCAAAATAACCTTGCTTGCCCACACTGAGAATTTATAACCACTCTCCCATCTTTTTATTCTGCCAGTGTTTCTGTGTATTGTATTTGTCCTGATAGTATAAAAATCTTACACTTGGGGTTCTTTTTGGTGATGTTCTTCATATATATATATATATATATATATATATATATATATATATATATATATATATTTATTTATTTATTTATTTATTTATTTATTTATTTTATTTTTCCTCTTCTCATACACTTTTATCAGTCTTTTTGTTTGTCTGTTTTTGTTCATATACTTTATAAATCTTACCTTGGGGCCCACTTGGGTTGAACCTTCTCTTTTATGTTCCCTTTTTCCCTCTCTCTCTCTTTCATTTTCTTTTTCTTTTCTTTTTCCTCTCATTTGGATGGGGAATCCTGATTGCTCAGAAGCGTTCCAGGGTGCACCTTGACTTTACCACAGTTGATAAATCCAGCTACATCTGTTCAGTCATCTCTTTCCAAAATGACTAGGAGGAGGAATTCCCAACAGAAGAAAAATACAGAGGATGGGCCTTCTGCAACAGAGCTAATGGCTATCAACATAGACAATATGTTGGAAAGGGAATTATCCAGGCAATAGCTAGGTTGGAGAAAGCCATGGATGACCAAACAGAATTGATTAGGGCAGAACTGAAAGCCACCAGTCATGATGTTCACAATGTTAGGGCAGAACTGAAAGCCACCAGGCATGATGTTCAAAATGCTCTCAAAGAGTTCCAATCTAATCTAAATTCTCTAAAAGCTAGGGTAACTGAGACAGAAGATAATTAGTGATCTGGCGGACAAGAAGATAGAGAGAAAGGATCAGGAGGAAGCCTGGAACAAAGAACTTAGGAATCATAAAACAGAATCAAGGAAATACATGATGCCATGAAATGTTCTAATGCCTGAATTATTGGAATCCCTGAAAGGGAGGAGAAAGAAAGAAGCCTAGAAGGTATAGTGGGACAACTTCTCCATGAAAATTTCCCCAATCTTGCGAATGGAAACAGCACTCCTGTACTAGAGGCAGAATGGTTTCTCCCCCAAGATTATAGATTCTAAATAAAAACATCAAGGCACCTGATAGTAAAATTGAAAAATTATAATTGTAGATACAATCTCTTGAAAGACGCTAGGACAAAGAGGCTCCTTACATACAGAGGAAAGCCCATCAGAATAATGTCAGATATGTCCACAGAAACCTGGCAAACCAGAAAGGGCTGGCAAGATATATTCAGGGCACTAAATGAGAAGAACATGGAGCCAAGGATATTTTATCCAGCAAGAATGACATTCAAAATAGATGGAGAGATAAAGAGTTTCCAAGACCGGCAATGCTTAAGACCACCAAGCTGACACTGCATGAAATCTTAAAGGGGGTTCTATAAATGAGGGAAAACCCTAAGAATAGCATTAAACAGAAATATAGAGACAATATACAGAAAGAAAGACTTCAAAGGTAACGCGATGTCAATAAAAACGTATCTATCAATAATCACTCTCAATGTAAAAATGTAAGTTATTTGACTTTCTGTGAATGACAGAAGGGATGCAGACCAATGCTTTCCACCCTTCTGCCACATGTGGGAAGTGGCAAGAATTCCTTCTTGCTTATGGCTGGGTAAGAGTCTGTGGTGCATTTGGAGGACATGGAGTTGGTAGAAGTGTCTGGGGCCTCCAGGCTCCTCTTCAGACCTAAGCACATCTGGAAGATTGCCACACCAATGTAACATGGCATGAATGGACCTGAAGCCTAGAAATCAAACTCCAGAGCTAAAGAGAGAAGAAGTAGCAGAAACCATGGGAAAAGTGTGTAGACATGGCTTAGGGCAGAAGTGGGTGTTTGGTGCTTCAGAGGTCAGGTAGCCATGGCCAAAGGCAAAGGCCCAGGAGAGTGTAGCACACTGGGAACCCACAAGTTGAATGTTGACCCATAGTTGTTGATGCAGAAAAGGTGAGAGTCGTAAAGGAAAAAGTTCTTAGAACCAAAGTATCTTGATGCCAGGGGATTTAAGATCAGCAGGCTTGGAAGACTCCAGAGACTCCTTAGACTCCAGAGAACACTGTGTTTCTCCTGGAGAAGACACCAGCAAGCAACCAGGTGCAGACAGCCTGGAAACCATGATCAGAGACAATACTTGTTGACACAGTGGTATGATAATTGTTTCTTGCTGTGCATTCGAGATAGGGAGTGTTGATGGAGATACCTCAATGTGGGCAAATGAAAGTTGGGGATCTCTGACCACCAGCATAAAGACTGAGCTTTTGGCCACAGATAGGACGGTGAGGACATTAGCTGCCTAATCTGCAATCACAAAGACCCAATTCTGGAATACTGTTGGGACTGCCTTCCTCAAGCCATGTTGTCTAGTCCCAGGAGAACCGACCCTCCCTTAGGTGACTAAAAGAAATTACTGCCCATTTCCTCTCTCCAGACCACAGCATTCAGCATGCCTTCATTCTGTTGAGTGGGTTGAAGGGTTCATTTCACAGGCACACAGAGTCCACGAAGCGAAACACTCCATATTCAGTCTTGATACCAAACACTACAAAGGGCAGGCAACGAGAGACTAGCCCAGAGCAGAGTGGACAACCACCACTCAACCCCCGAGGGAATGCCACACAGACAAGGAACTCCCTCAAATGCCAGACCTTGGGCACGCCTTGATCTCTTCTTCCTAAAGAAATTATCCTCAGAGTAGAAAACAGAATGCACTATTCGAATACAGAATAGAAGACAGTCATAGGACAAATGCAATGCTGGAAGAATCAGTTGGTGCTGAGGCAAAAGAACAAGAAATGATCATGGCCACGCAATCAAAGTGAAACCTATATATGTCACATGCCAAAAGGAGGATTTAAAGCAGCAGCCTGGATACTCACTCTGCATCAGAAGAACACAGAAGACATCAGGGAGTCTAGGACCACAGAGAGAAATGTGATTAAAAAAAATAAAATGAAGAGGCCCCTGATGGGAAGGTTTCTTAGCAGAGTGGATGCAAAGTCCAGAATCTGGCAAAACCAGAGGATCCAGTAAGTTACCTGGAAGACAATTACTGGAAAAAAAAAAAAAGGAAACGATGCAAAGGAGAGAAGGAAGAATGATGGAACATGACAATGGACCTAGGGAAATCCTTGAATGCAATGAATGCCAATGGGTGCTTATTGTTGGAGACATAGAAGAGAGAGAAATAAGAGAGCCCAACGTTTCTCTGCGAAATTAGAGCTGAAAACGTCCCTCCACTGGGGTAGAAACAGAGGACCAGGCACACAAGACTCCCAGCACTATCCATAGAAGCAGAGCAACACAAGACATAGTGTCACTCACCCTGCAAAACTAGCAATGGAAGAATTCTCTTCACCCAAATATGCTTGAGAGGAGAGTTTTTCTATATCCAGTCCCTGACTTCAAGGGGACCAGCTATGCCAGTTCTAGGAGCATGTCGTATAGAGCAAGTCACACCAGCCCAAGCCAAAATCCGTATCCCCTGCATTTCTGAACAATGGCAGTGCAGGAGTTCTTGCCTAGAACAATGAGGTGTTAAGAAGACAAAGATTGTGTCCCAGGGTGTCTCCATCAGTTCAGATGGAGCTCTGCTCCTGATCCCAGGCTCATTGATCATCTCCCACCTCAGGTTCGCTGGTCAGAGGCAAGTGTGCTTCTCCCTCTCCAGCTCCCTACCTCATTATGATCTCTCTGTCTCTCTCTGACAAATACATTGTTGTACATCTTTGAAAAACAACATCAACAACAACAATAACAAGAACAACAACAACAAAAATAAACTGTTTACAAGGATTGACTAGGGCCAGAGGATGTCCAAATCGAATGCAGCCATGTCCTGAGCACCTCCCACCATCCTAAAATGCCAGACCTTGTCTCTGAGATCCCTAGTTTATTCACCTCTTCTTCATTTTCCTGCATCTCCTCACCAACATGGAGCTTCATCCACTGTCTGTCCTGCTGCAAATGGCCATCGCTCTTCCATTTTTCCTCCTCACCTGGCTCCATTAGAACATGCCATTTTCTGGAAGAGATTATGCTGAGCGAAATAAGTCAAGCAAAGAGAGTCAAGTGTCATATGGTCTCACTTATTTGTGGAGCATAACAAAGAACATGGTGGACATGGGGATATGGAGAGGAGAGGGAATTGAGGGAAACTGGAAGGGGAGATGAACCATGAGAGACTATGGACTCTGCAAAACAACCAGAGGGTTTTGAAGGGGCGGGGAGGTGGGAGGTGAGCAACCAGGTGGTGGGTAATAGGGAGGGCATGTACTTCATGGAGCACTTGGTGTGGTGCAAAAGCAATGAACACTGTTACGCTGAAAATAAACAAATAATAATTTAAAAAAGAACATGCCACTTTCTGCAACAGGCACTCTTTGTTTATCCAATCAAAACCTTTGGGGAATGGAACCGGGAGAGTTAAGGCAAGCTTGTGCTGCAACAGCTCCATTCAGTTCCACAGACAGAACCTGGACAACCCTAGAGGAATGATCAGTTATCTTAGGCCATTGATTCTCTTCATTGCATTTCTGTAGACACACATTTTATTCCTGAAATTGGCATGAAAACCTTTCCGATGGCTTCACTTGGGAAATGGTTCTCTTCCTAAATGCTCTGTGCTTGCTCTTGTGGGCTCCAAACTGATTAGTACAGCCTGGCCCTAAGGTTCTACTCTGTAGTGTCTGCCTTTGGTGCTTAGTCAGCTTGGAAGATGGGGAGGCCTTCCTGTCATGATTTCTGGAGATGCTAGAGGAACTCGTGTACTTGCTGGAGACTCCAGACATGTCTTTGGCATAGTTGCGGGTGTTCACTGTGAGCTTTCCTCAGTGGCCCTATTCCTACTCAGAAGAGTGCTGAGTGAGTGGGAGGACATTGCACATGTGCAGCGCATGGAGTTCCTCGCCTGAGGTTTAGTGGTATTCCTACTCTTTCTTGACCTTTCGTGTGTAAGATGGAATTGTAAATTACTGCCCTTCGCAGGAGTCCAGTGGTCTGGCGGTGACAGTCATGGCAAAAGAATACATATTCGGTCATGGAGAAGGTGACACCAACTTGCTTCGCAAACTGTACTGGTGAGATACCCAGGTGGCTCTAGGTGCTTTGGGGGAGTTTTGTATACTCCTGGCTGACCCATGACTACTCCAGCCAGGTGGAGTCATTAGGCATGGTTTGTGGAGGAGTGTTTACTAGGACGTCAAAGCTTTGTGATGTCAAAGAAGCTGACTTCAGTGAAGCAGCCAACACTCTCTCATGACATATGAGTCCTATGGCTTTAATTAGGAAGCCCTGTGAAGGACCAAAAAAGAGCCCTGTTTGCCTGCTCATAAACTCAGTTGGTATTTTCTGTTTCTTTCCCACTTCCCCTTTCTATACAAAGAGAAAGGAAAATGACGTTTGGTATACCATCTTTGAAGCCAACATTTCTCCAGAGAGAGCAAGGTGTTCCTATTTCACTGCTTTTTCCAGAGATTTCAATCAACAAGGAGGCTTCTTGGGTATTATTCACTCTCTGGGAGGTTTGACATCCTGTGGGTGAGAGGGTCCTTTCTAGGCTTCTTTTCCCAATGGGTTCTAGGGTGTAGGGTCTGCCTGTGGTGCTTGGTCAGCTTGCAAGATAAAGGAAGGAATAATGGAGGGAAGGTCACATTTCCAGGAAAAGTGCTAGGGCAAGGTTTCATTGTGCTGTCCGTGTCCTCATCTCCTAGTGTTCTGAAACACCAGTCCTATGGGATGAGGGCTCTGTCTACCTGACTTTCCCATAAATATATTCTCAAAGGCTACAAGGAGAGTGACATTCTGCTGAGAGCTACCCCTTAAGGAAGAGCCCTGGACATCTCTATTGTCATTGATAGTTAATTCTACATGCCGTGCTCATGGGGAGAGTGACGTAGAGCTATGATCTTTATTCAGAGGAAAAGGAATGGCCTCCCTTGATGGCCTGCCATGCCCACTCTAACAGAACTGTATAAGGAGCTGAGATACCTTCCAAAGGCTACTGGTTAATGAAGCCCCAATACTCACTTTTACATGAATGACACAGGCTGGGTTATTCTCAATGAATAAGACAAGCAGACCAAGGGAAATATCATATGGCTTCACTCATAAGTGGCACTGAGGAATACCATAGACATTAGTAGAAGCAAGGGAAAACGGAAGGAGGGGAAGTCTGAAAGCGAAAAAGCAAGAGAGACACAGGACTCTGAGAATCATGCTGAGGGTTACAGAAGGATGAGACATGCCGGGAATGAGGGAACTGGTTAATGGCTATGGAGGAGATGTGGCATATATGACAATGAGAGCTCGATGGTATATGCAACTAAACAATAAGGGAACACTATGTCAAAAACATAAGATGGATGAAAGGCTGGCTTCCCAAACATAAGAAAAAATATTGAAAAGAAAGAAAAACAGGCCATTGACCATGTAGATTAAGAAAGAAAGAGGAGGGGCGCCTGGGTGGCTCAGCGGTTTGGGCCTCTGCCTTCGGCTCAGGTCATGGTCTCGGGGTCCTGGGATCGAGCCCCGCATCGGGCTCTCTGCTCAGTGGGGAGCCTGTTTCTCCCTCTCTCTCTCCCTCTCTCTCTGCCTGTCTCTCTGCCTACTGTGACCTCTCTCTTTCAAATAAATAAATATTAAAAAAAAAGAAAGAGGAAAGAGATGAATTATAGTTTTATCTTACTGATTAAAATGGTATGCAATTTGTTTCCTATAAGGCCCTTATCTGAATTGGGTCTTTGGACATTGTAAATTAGAGTCTTCCCTCTTCCTACATTTCAGAAATAGATGAGAAGAAACAACATTGCCTTCATTAAATGTCTCGAATTGAGGACCAGGAACTTGATTTGAACCTGGTTATTTGTGTGTTGAGAGGTGTTTGAGGACTTCTTCAAATGCTTTCATAATTACCTGAGACGTCATATTTGTATATTTCATGACCTAGTCTTGGTAGTGGATATGTGTCTTGTTATTTATCCTTTCTCTCAGGTTGTATTTGCTGGCATACTTGTGTGTAGGGGACCTTTAGGATAGGCTGTTTAGTAGAGTTTATTCCTGAATGCTTTAATTAATTGTTGATAGGTTAAGAGTTAACTTTTCCTGTTTGGTCGGTTTCTGATTTTGATACTGTGTACTTTTTTTTCCTTTATGGTATATTCTCTGAGGTTTTCTTCCATGACTGCTATTCGTCACTTGCTCCATAACTTCTGTGGGAATCTTTTAGGTGTGTCTTTGTGAGTGTGTGTTTGTGAGTTTCACAAAACGCTTAGAATGATATTTTAAGAGATATGAAGCCACTCTCTTTTTGCATCACAATTCACCTTCAAATGCGTTGGAAACTCAATTTACACCCCATTTGGCCATATTTCCTGCAATGAATGTGCCATTTAATCCTCTTTTAGAAACACAGATTATGACTAACCTGCCTTCGAACAAACACCAAATTTTGTGTGTTCGGTTAGAGTCTCATTGTCTGACCCCCTTTTTTTTTTTTTTTTTTTTTTGCTTTTCCACATATTTCTTTACTTCTATGAGTGAGTGATATCAAATGTTAATTGTTTTTCTGTGACTGACAGATGACACGTAGGAAAATGCTCTCCACCTTTCTGCCACATGTGGAAAGTGGCAAGAATTCCTTCTTACTTATGGGTAGGTATGAAACTGCGGTGCATTTGGAGGACAGGGAGATGATAGTAGTGTCTTGGGACTCCAGGCTTGTCTTCAGCCATAAGCAGAAGCCGAAGATGACCACATCAACATAAACATAATGTAAATGGACCTGAAGCCTAGAAATAACACTCCACAGTGAAAGAGAGAAGTCGAAGAGACCATGGGAGAAGGGTGTAGACAGGGCTTAGGGGATAATTGAATGGTTTGTGCTTCAGAGGGAGGGAACCATGGCCAAAGACAAAGGTCCAGGAGAGAGGAGCACACTGGGAACCCACCAGTTGAATGCTGACCCACAGCTTTTGGTGGAGAAAAGGAGAGGGGCTGAATGGCATGAGTTCTTGCAACCAAGGGGTTTGGAGGCCTGGGGACTTCAGGTCAGCAGGTTTGGCAGTCATAGACTCCAGAGAACACTGTGTTTCTCGAGGAGAGGACACCAGCAAGCAACCAAGTGCAGACAGCCAGGAAAGCATGATCATAGAAAATACCTGTTATCACAGTGGTATGATTATTGTTTTTGCTGTGCATCCATGATAGGCACTGTACATGGAGATGCCACGATGGTTGCAAAAGAAACTTGGGTCTCTCCCACAGCCAACATAAAGTTCGAGCTAGTGGCCACAGACAGGACAGTGAAGACATTAGCTGCCTAACCTGCAAACATGATGTCCCAACCCTGGAACACTGTTGGGAAGGCCTTACTCAGACCACGTTGCTTTGTCCCAGGAGAAAAGACCCTCCCATAGGGTACTATATGAAATTCCTGCCCATTTCCTCTCTCCAGACCACAACACTCAGCAGGCTGTCATTCTGTTGAGTGAGTTGAAAGTCTCCTTTCACAGGCTCACCTGAGCCCACCAAGCTAATCCTCACCATATTCGGTCCAGGCACTAAAAAATCCGAACAGCAAGCAACGAGGGCCTCTGCAGATTACAGGCTCAGAGGAGAGTAGACAGCCACAACACAACCCCAGATGGCATGCCATACACACCCGAGACCCCCTCAAGGGCCAGCCCTTTACCACTCCATGATCTCTCTTCCTAAAGAAATTACCCTCAGAGTAGAAAACAGAATTGGCTTTTTGAATACACAGAAGACAGAGACCTAGGGCAAATGCAATGATGGAAGAGTCAATTGATGAGAGGAACAAGAACAAGAAATGAACATGGCCATGCAATCGACGTGAGCCTGAAGTGTATTTCCTCTCATAAGGCTTAGATGTATTCCTGACACGTTCTTGACCTTTTGTTGGTAAGATGGAATTGTGGATTCATGCCCTTCTCAGGATTCCAGAGGGCTGGTGCTGACAGTCATGGCCAAAGACTACAAACTCGACCATGGAAAAGGTGACCCCGACTCGCTTTGCAAGCTCTCTTGGTGAAATACCCAGGCAGCTCCAGCGGTTTGGGAGGGCTTTATATCTTCCTAGCTGACCCATGGCTACTTCAGCCAGGTGGAGTGATTATGTGTGGTTTGGGGTAGAGTGGTTGCTAGGACCTCAAAGCTTTTTGACGTCACAAAATCTGACTTCACTGAAGCAGCAATCCATCTCTCATGACCTAAGAGTCCTATGGCTTTAGGTAGGAAAATCTGGGAAGGACCGAAAAAGAGCCCTGTTATCCTGATCATGAACTCAGATGATCTTTTCTTTTTCTTTCCCATTTCCCCGTTCTATACAAGGAGAAATGAAAATGATGTTCAGTACCATGCTTGAGGCCAACATTTCTTCAGAGAGAGCAAGGTGTTACTCTTTCCACTGCAATTTCTAGAGGTCCCAATCAACATGGAGACCTCTTGGGAATCATTATCTTTGGGTGGTTTGATATCCTATGGGTGAAAGCATCCTTTCTTAGCTTCATTTTCCAATGAATTCTAGTGTGTAGGGTCTGTCTTTGGTGATTGGTCAGCTTGGAAGTTTGGGAGACTTTCTTGTCACAATTTCTGCAGATGCTAGAGGAAATCGTGTCCTCGCTGTTGAAGTCTTCAGACATGTCTTTGGCATGGTTGCAGGTGTTCACTGTGAGCTTTCTTCTTGTGGCCCATTTCCTGGTCAGAAGTTTCCTCATTGGGTAGGAGTACCATGCACATGTGTAGCTTGTAGAGTTCCTCCTATGAGTCTTGCTTGTACTCCTGACTTTTTCTTGATCTTACATGGGTAAGATGGAACTGTGGATTCTTGCCCTTCTCAAGAACCCAGAGGGCTGGTGGTGAAAGTCACAGCCAAAGACTATGAATTCAGCCATGGAGAATGTGTCCCCGACTCCCTTCGCCAACTTCATGGTGAAATACCCAGGTGGCTCCCACATTTCGGGAGAGCTTTGGATCCTCCTGGCTGAACGATGACTACTCCATCCAGGTGAAGTGATTAGAAGTGGTTTGGGGAGGAGTGGTTGCTAGGAGCTCAAAGCTTTGTGGTGTCCCAAAAGCTGACTTCACTGCAGCAGCAATCCCTCTCTCATGACCATAGTCATATGGCTTTAGGTAGAAAGCTCTGGGAAGGACCGAAAAAGAGCCGTGTTAGCCTGATCATAAACTCAAGTGGTCCTTTCTGTTTCTTTCCCACTTCCTCTTTCTATACAATGAGAAAAGAAAATGATTATCTCTATACCATCCTGTAGACCACCATTTCTGCAGAGGAAGCAAGGTGTTCCTATTTCCACTGCAATTTCTAGAGATCTCAATCAATAGGGAGGCCTCTTGGCTATCATTATCTCTCTGGGAGGATTGACATAGTATGGGTGAGAGCATCCATTGTTAGCTTCTTTTCCCGAAGGGTTCTAGGGTGTAGGATTTGCCTTTGGTGCTCAGTTAGCTTGGACGTTAAGGGAAGGAAAGTCACATTTCCAGGAAAAGTGCTAGGGCAGGGATGCATTGTGCTGTCTATGTCCTCATCTCCTAGTTTTCTTTTTTTTTTAAGACTTTATTTATTTGACAGACATCAAAAGTAGGCATAGAGGCAGGCAGAGAGAGAGAGAGAGAGAGAGAGAGAGAAAGAGCAGGAAGCAGACTCCCTGCTATATAGGGAGCCCGATGTGGGGCTCAATCCTAGGACCCTGGGATAATGGCCTTAGCCGAAGGCAGATGCTTTAACCCACTGAGCAACCCAGGCGCCCCATCATCTCCTAGTTTTCTGAAACACCAATGCTTAGGGATGAGGGCTCTTTCTCCCTGACTTTATCTTATACACCTTTGCCAAGGTTTAAAGGAGAGTGGCATTCTACATTATAGATACCACTGAAGGAAGAGTCCTGGACAGCACTCCTTGTCATCATTAGTTAAGGCTACATGCCGTGGTCATGGTAAGAGCCATGTTGAGAAACTCTCTTAGTTCAGAGGACAAGGATGGGCCAACATTGATGGCCTGCCATGTGCACTTTAGCAGAACTGTGGAAGAAGACGAGATGCCCTTCCAAGGGCTAGTGTATAAAGATGATGTGGTCCATCAAGGCCATCAGGAAGGATGAAGCCTGATACTCACCTTGACATGAATGACACAGGAATTGGTGATTCCAAATGAAAAAGCAAGAAGACCAAGGGAAATATCATATGACTTCAATCATACGTGGCACAGGTGGAATATCATGGACATTAGTAGAAGCAAGGGAAAACGGAAGGAGAAGAAGTCCAAAGGGAGACAAACCAGGAGAGACTCAGAACTCTGGGAAACAAGCTGAGGGTGACAGAAGGATGAGGCATGCCGGGAATGAGGGAACTGGTTAATGGTTATGGAGGAAGTGTGGCATATATGTTTATGAGAACTCGGTGGTATATGCAACTAAAGAATCAGGGAACACTCTGTCAAAAAATAGAATGGATGAAAGCCTGGCTTCCCAAACATAAGAAAAAATATTGAATAGAAAGAAAATGCAGATGTAGATGAGTAGAGAAAGAGGAGAGAAATTAATTATAGTTTTATTATCTTACTGATTAAAATGGTATGCAATTGGTTTCCTATAAGGTCTTTATCTGAATTGGGTCTTTTCAAATTGTAAATTAGAGTCTTCCATCTTCTTACATTTTGGGAATAGATGAGAAGAACCGACATTGCCTTCATTAAATGTCTTGAAGTGTGGACCACGAAATTGATTTGAACCTGGCTTTTGCGTGTTAGGAGGTGTTTGAGGACTGCTTCAAAAGCTTTCGTCATTACCTGAAATGTAGAAGTGTATGTTTGTTCACCTAGTCTTGGTAGTGGGTATGTGTGTTGGAATTTACCCTTTTCTCTCAGGTATTGGATTTGCTGGCTTACTTGTGTGTAGGGGACTTTTAGGTTAGATTGTTTAGAAGAGATTACTCCTGAATGCTTTAATTAATTCTTGATAGGTAAGGAGTTAATGTTTCCAGTTTTGTCGATTTCTGACTTTGATTCTCAATGCTTTTGTCCTTTATGGTATTTTCTCTGAGGTTTGCCTCTATGAGTGCTATTCCTCACTTGCTCACTAACTTCTGTGGGACTCTTTTAAGTGTGTGTATGTGTGTGCGTGTGTGTGTGTGTGTGTGTTTCACATAACACTTAGAATGATATTTTAAGAGACATGAAGCCACTCTTTTTTGAATCACAATTCACCTTCAAACAACTGGAAACTCATTACATCCTGTTCGCCCACATTTCCTGCAATGAATGTCCCATTCAATCCTCTTTTAAAAACACAGATTCTGACTAACCTACCTTGGAACAAACCCCAAATTTTGTGTGCCTTGTTAGAGTTTCATTGCCCGTCCCTTTTTTCTTGTTTTTTACATGATTCTTTACTTCCATGAGTGAGTGAATCATATGTTATTTGTCTTTCTGTGAATGACAGATAATATGCAACCCAATGCTCTCTGCCTTTCTGCCACATGTGGCAAGTGGCAATGATGCCTTTTTGCTTATGGCTGGGTAAGAATCTGAAGTTCATTTGGAGGACAGGGAAATGGTAGAAATATCTTGGAGCTCCAGGCTTGTTATCCATAAGCACAACTGGAAGATGATCATATCAACGTAAACATGGGGGAAATGGGCATGATTTCTAGAAATCACACGCCACAGCGAAAGAGAGAAGAAATCACAAAGCCCGTGGGAGATTGTTGTAGGCATGGCTTAGGGGAGATGTGGATGGTTGGTGCTTCAGAGGGCAGGGATCCATGGCAAAAGACAAAGGCACAGGAGAGAGGAGCACACTGGGAACCCACAATTTGAATGTTGACACAAAGCTGTTGGTGGAGAAAAGGACAGGTTCTGAAAGGCACAAGTTCATGCAACCAAAATGTATTGATGTCTGGGGAATTCATATAAGCGGGCATGGAAGACAGACTCCAGAGAACACTGTGCTTCTCCTGGAGAGAATACCAGCAAATAACCAGGTGCAGACAGCCTGGAAAACACGGTCAGAGACAATACCTGTTGACACAGTGATATGATTATTATTTCTATAGGTATATTCGTGATGTGCAGTGTTCTTGGAGATGCCTTGATGGGGGCCAAAGGAACTTGGGGATAACCCAACACCAGAATAAAGACTGAACTAGTGGCCATAGACAAGACAGTGAGGACATTAGCTGCCTAACCTGCAACCACAAAGTCCCAACCCTGGAACACTGTTGTGACTGCCTTGCTTAGGCCATATTGATTAGTCCCAGGAGAACAGATACTCCCATAGGGGAATAGAAGAAAGACATGCCCACATTCTCTCTCCTGACCACAGCATTCAGCAGGCTTTAGTTCTGTTGAGTAGGTTAATAGTGTACTTTCAGAGGCATAGCACAGCCCACAAAGCTGAACCTCACCATATTGGCTCAGACACCAAACACTCTGAAAGGAAGGCAAGGAGAGCCTCTTCAGAGGACGGGCCCAGAGAAGAGTGGACAGCCACAACACAACCCCAAAGGGTATACCACACACATCCAAGACCCCCTCAAGGGCCAGCCCTTGGGCACTCCATGAGCTCTTCCTCCTATTGAATTTACCCTCAAGGAAGAAAATATAATGTGCTTTTCGAATACAGAGAAGAAGACATAGACCTAGAACAAAGGCAATGATGGAAGAGTTTATTGATGCCAAGGCAAAAGACCAAGAAATGATCATGGCCACACAATTGAAGTGAAACCTATACATGTCACATGCCCGATGGAGGCTTTAAAGCAGCAGTCAGTATACTCACTCTGCATCAGAAAAACATAGAATGCATCAGGGAGTCTAAGATCACAGGATAAAGTTATATCAAAAATAAAATTAAGAGGCCCTGTTGAAAAGAATTCCTACGAGACTTGATGCAAAGTCCAGGGAGCTTAACGAACCAGAGATTCCAATGAGTTACCTGAAAGACAAGTACTGGAAAAAAAGAAATGAAGCAAAGGAGAGAAGGAAGAATGATGGATCATGACAATGGACTTGGGGAAATCTTTAACTGCAATGAATGTCAATGGGTCCTTATTGTAGGACACCTAGAAGAGAGAAAAAAAAAAAAGTGCCCAACATTTCTTTGAGAAATCAGAGATGAAAAGATCCCTCTTCTGGGGGCAAAAACAGAGATCCAGACTCCAATGCACAGTGACCTTCCAGCACCACCCACAGAAGCATAGCAACAGGAGACATACTGTCATTCACCCAGCAAAAGCTAGCAATGGAGGAATTCTCTTCACCCAAATATGCTTGGGAGAAGAGTATTTCTATAGCCAAGTCCCTGACTTCAAGGCGACAAGCAATGCCAGCTCTAGAAGCACGTTCTATAGATCAAGCTACACCAGCCCAACCAAAATCTGTATCTGCTGCAATTCTGAACAATGACAGAGCAGGAGTTCTGCTCTAACATCTCATGTTAAGGTGTTAAGATGTTAAGAAGTGTTAAGTGTTAAGAAGACAAGGATTGTTCCTGGGTTGTCTCCATCAGTTCAGAGGCGGCCTTCAGCTCAGCTCCTTTTCCCAGTCTTATTGGATGATCTCACTGATCGTTTAAGGCTCCCTGCTTGGAGGCAAGTCCACTTCTCCCTCTCCAGTTCAGACCCTGATTATGCTCTCTCTGTCTCTGTCAAATACATGCATGCACATCATTGAAAAACAAGAATAACAACAACCACAAGAACAAGAAACAGTTGATAACAATTGACTGGGGCCAGAGGATGGTTTCTTTAATTTGGACATATGTCCCTATGGAATACAGCCAGGTCTGAACACGTCCCACCATCCTAAAATGCCAGACCTTGGCTCTGAGCTCCCATGTTATTTCTCCTCTTCATCTTCCTGCATCTCCCAACCAACATGGATCATGCGCTGTCTGTTCTGCTTTAATGGCCCGTTGTTTCACCATTGTTCCTCCTCACCTGGCTCTTTAGAACATGCACATCTTCCGCAAAAGGTACTGTTTGTTTATCCTGTGAAAACCTTTGGGGAATGGAAATGGGAGGGTTAAGGCAGGCTTGTGCTGCAACATCTCAATTCAGTTTCACTGAGGCAAGCTGAACCACCCTGGGGGAATGCTCAGGGATGTTAGAGGATGTTAGAGGAAGAGGAAGGCCTCTTCAATGCATCCTTTTGTAGATAGATATAGTCTATGTGAAACTGGCATGAAAGTGTTTCCGATGGTTTCACATGGGCATTACGTCTTCCAACATGCTCCGTGCTTGCTCATGTGGGCTCCAAACCTATGAGTCCGTCCTGGGCCTAAGGTTCTAGGGTGAAGGGTCTGCATTTGGTGTTTTTTCACCTTGGAAGATGGGGAGACATTTGGGGTACGATATCTGGAGATGATAGAGGAACTTTTGTCCTCGCTCTTGAAAACTCCAGACATGTCATTGGCATGGTTGTGGGTGTTCACTGTGAGCTTTCTTGGGTAGCTCTTTTCCAGGTCAGAGGAGTCCTGATTGGGTGGGAGGGCCATGCACATGTGCGGGAAATAGAGTTCCTCGCATGAGGACTTTATCTTGACCTTTCATGAGTAAGATGGAATTGTGGATTCTTCCCTTCTCAGGAATCCAGAGGGCTGGTGATGACAGCCATGGCCAAAGACTACAAATTCTGCCATGGAGAAGGTGAAACCAATAGCTTCACACACTGTCTTGGTGAAACACCCAGGTGGCTCCAGCGGTTGGGAGAGCTTTGGAACCTCCTGGTTGACCTATGACTACTCCATCCAGGTGGACTTTTTAGGCGTGGTTTGGGGAGGAGTTGTTGCTAGGACCTCAAAGCTTTATGACATTACAGAAGCTGGCTTCAATGAAGCAGCAATCTTTCTCTCATGAACTATGAATCCTATGGCTTTAGGTAAGAAGCCCTGGGAAGGGCTGATAAAGAGCTCTGTTAGCCTGATCATGAACTCAGGTGGTCCTTTATGTTTCTTTTCCTCTTCTTCTTCTATACAAAGAGAAAAGAAATGATGTTCGGTACACTATCCTTGAGGCCGATATTTCTCCAGAGAGAGCAAGGTGTTCCTATTTCCATTGCAATTTCTTGAGATCTCAATCAACAGGGAGGCCTCCTGCATATCATTAGCTCTCTGGGAGATTTGAAATCCTATGGATGAGGTTGTCCTGTCTACGCTTCTTTTCCCGATGTATTCTATGTGCTTAGATATCTTGGAAGAGAAGGGAAGGAGTACGGGAAGGAATAGCACATTTCCAGGAAAAGTGCTAGTGCATGGATGCATTGTGCTGTCTGTGTCCACATCTCCTAGTGTTCTGAAACACCATCTTAAGAGATGAGGGCTCTGTCTACCTGACTTCACCTTAAACGTCTTTGCAAAGTCTTCATGGAGAGTGCAATCTGTATGAGAGATACCCCTGAAGAAGATCCCAGGACAGTTCTCCTTGTCATCATTAGTTAATGCTACATGCCGTGGTCATGGGGAGAGCCATGTTGAGCAACTCTGTTTATTCAGAGGAAAATGAATGGCCTACATCGACGGCCTGCCATGCCCACTCTAGCAGCATGTGGAAGGAGATGACATGCCCTTTCAAAGGCTACTGGATAAAGAAGGTGTGGTCCATCCAGGCAAAAGAGATTCCCCTGCCATCCAGGGGGATGAGGCCCTGACACTCGCCTTGACATGCATGACACAAGACTGAGTTATATTCAATGAAAAAGGCAAGGGAAATATCATAGGGTGTCACTCATAAGTGGCATAATATAAATACCATGAACATTAGTACAAGCTGGGAAATGGAAGAAGAAGTCAGAAAAGGAGACAGACCGAGAGAGACTTAGCACACTGGGAACCAAGTGAGGGTTACAGAAGGATGAGACATGCCAGTAATGAGGGAAATGGTTAAAGGGTTTGGAGGAGGTGTGGCATATATGATGAGGAGTGTTCGGTGGTATATGCACCTAAAGAATCAGGGAACATTATCTAACAAATGTATAATGGATGAAAGACTGGTTTCCTGAACATAGAAAAAATGCTGAAAAGAAAGGAAAACAGGCTGTTTCACATGTAGCTGAAGAAAGAAAAAGGAAAGAAATGAATTATAGTTTTATTATCTTACTTATGAAAATGGTATGCAATTGGTTTACTATAAGTTTCTTATCTGGGTCTTTGGACATTGTAAATTAGTCTTCCTTCTTCCTACATTTTGAGAATAGATGAGAAGAACCGAAATTGCTTTCATTAAATGTCTCGATGTCTGGACTAGTCAATTGATTTGAACCTGGCTTTTTTTGTGTGTGTTGGGAGGTGTTTGCAGACTGCTTCAAATGTTTTCATCATTACCTGAGATGTCAGATGTGTATGTTTCACGACCTAGATTTGCTAGTGGTTATGTGTCTTGGAATTTATCCATTTCTCACAGATATTGGATTTTCTGTCACACGTGTGTAGGGATATTTTAGGTTAGGTTGTTTAGGAGAGTTTAGTCCTGAATGATTTAATTAAATCTTGATAGGTAAGGAGATAACGTTTCTTCTGACTTTTATTCTCTGTGCTTTTTTCCTTTATGGTATTTTCTCTGATTGCTCCCTAACTTCCATGAGACTCTTAAGTGTGTGTGTGTGTGGTTGTGAAAGTGTGTAGGTTTGTTTCACAGAACACTTAGAATGATATTTTAAGAGATATTAAGCTGCTCTTTTTTGGATCACAATTCACCTTCAATCACATTGGAAACTCCTGTTACATCCCTTTTGGCCATATTTCCTGCAAGGAATGTCCCATTTAATCATCTTTAAAAACACAGATTCTTACTAACCTGCCTTGGAACAAACACCAAATTTTGTGTGTCCAGTTAGAGTCTCATTGTCTGTCCACTTTTTCGTTCTTTTTCACATGTTTTTAACTACCATGAGTCAGTGAAATCATATGTTATATCTTTCTGTGACTGACAGATTTTACACAGGCTGATGCTCTCCATCATTCTGCCACATGTGACAATTGGCAAGAATTCCTTCTTGCTTATCGCTGGGTAAGAGTCTGCAGTGCACTTGGAGGTCTGGGCGATTGTAGAAGAGTCTGGGATCTCCAGGCTGGTCTTCAGCCATAAGCACAACCAGAATATGACCACATGAATTTAAACATAGCGTACATGGAACTGAAGTTTAGAAATCACCCTCCACAGCGAAAGAGAGCAGAAGTCTCAAATACCATGGGAGAAGGGTGTAGACAGGGCTAGGGGAGAAGTGGATAGTTGGTGCTTCAGAGGGCAGGGAGACATGGTCAAAGACAAAGGCCCAGGAAAGAGGAGAACACTGGGAACCCAAAAGTTGAATGTTTAGCCATGGCTGTTGGCGGAGAAAAGTGAGGGTCTGAATGGCAAGAATTCTTGTTACCAAAGTGTCTTACAGCCCAGGGATTTCAGATCAGCAGGATTGGACGACATAGACTGCAGAGAACACTGTGTATCTCCTGGAGAGAACACCAACAAGTACCAGATACAGACAGCCTGGAAAGCATGATCAGAGACAATACCTGTTGACACACTGGTAAGATTATTGTTTATTCCTGTGCAACCGGGAGTAGCACTGTTTGGTGTAGATGTATTGATGCGAGTAAAAGAAACTTGTGGCTCTCCCATCGCCATCATAAAGACTGAGCTAGTGTCCACAGACAGGATGGTGAGGACATTAGCTGCCTAACGTGAAAACACGAAGTCCCAAATGTGTAACACTGTTGGGAATGCCTCCCTCAGGCCACGTTGCTTAGTCCCAGGAGGACAGAACCTCCAGTAGGGGACTATAAGAAATTCCTGCCCATTTCCTCTATCCAGACCACAGCATTCAGCAGGCCTTAGTTCTGTTCAGTGGGTTGAAAGTCTCCATTCACAGGCTCACCTGAGCCCACCAAGCTAAACCTCACCATATTCGTTCCAGACACCAAAAAATCTGAATGGCAGGCAAGGAGAGCTTTTGCAGATTATGGACCCAGAGGAGAGTGGGCAGCCAAAACACAACACCAGAGGGCATGTCACATGTAAGGGCCTGGTTGGCCAGAGGGAGTCATTCTGTGTTTATGTAGTGAACTTAGATTGACCCCACCCCTCCCAGAGGAACTTACTTGCATGAAGACATCCAATCAGTGGGGAGCACATATATCTACTAGGGTAAATTGAAATTCAATTGGCCACCTCTGTGTTACCTAGCAGTTCTTTTCATGTGTGGCAGACCTAGTATGACTGTGCAGTTTTCTCTGTGTATTGCAATCCCATTGGCCACCTGTGTGTGGGTGGGGCTCAACCACCTCTATAAAAGCTGGTCTGTGGGGCTGCAGATATATATATATATAGATATAGATAGATAGATAGATATAGATATAGATACAGATATAGACATATATATCTATCCTGATATATAGATATAGATATAGATATAGATATAGATATAGATAGAGATAGAGATAGATATAGATATAGATATAGATATAGACATAGATATATATCAGGATATATCCTGATATATCAGGAGGAGTCAGAGTAGCCGGTAGGGGAGCCATTGGGAGCAGCCTCATCAGCCTCACAGCCCCGAGGAGCAGCAGCAGCAGCAGCAGCAGCAGCAAGCAGCTGCAGCAGCAGCACCCCGCCCCGAGCAGCAGCAGCCAAGCTGAATGAATGAATCCTCTTCAATGTGTCCTTTTGTAGATACATGTTGTCTTTCAGCAACTGTCATGAAAGCCTTTCCGAGGCTTCACTTGGGCAATTGGTCATTTCCAACATGCTCCGTGTTTACTCCTGAGAGCTCAAAACCGATGAGTCCATCCTGGGCCCAAGGTTCTATTGTGTAGGGTCTGCCTTTGGTGCTTGGTCAGCTAGGAAGATGGAGAAACCTTCTTGGCATGGGTTCTTAAGATCCTAGAGGAATTCGTGTGATCACTGTTGAAGACTCCAGATATGTCTTTGGCATGGTTGCAGATGTTCACAGTTTCCTCGGGAGCCCCTTTTCCTGGTCAAAAGAGTACTGATTGGGTGGGAAGACAATGCATATGTGCGGGGAGTTGATTTTCTTGCCTGAGGCTTGGTCGTAGCCCTGAGTCTTTCTTGTCATTTCATGGCTAATAAGGAATTGTGGATTCTTGCCCTTCTCAGGAGTCCAGAGTGCTGGTGGTGACAGTCATGACCAAAGACCACAAATTCGGCCATGGAGAAGGTAACTCCAACTCGTTTTGCACACTGTCTTGGTGAAATACCCAGGCGACTCCAGCGGTTTGGGAAGGCATTGGATTCCCCTGGCTGACACATGACTACTGCAGCCATGTGGAGTGATTAGACATGGTTTGGGGAGGAGTGGTTGTTAGGACCTCAAAGATTTGTGACGTCAAAAATGCTGACTTCACTGTAGCAGCAACCGCTCTCTCATGACCTATGTGTCTCATGACGTTAGGTAAGAAGCCCTGGGAAGAACATAAAAAGAGGCTTTTTAGCCTGTTCATGAACTTAGGGGGCTTTTCTGTTTTTGTTTTTGTTTTTTTCTCTCTTCCCTTTCTAAACAAAGAGAAAAGAAAATGACATTTGGTATACCATCCTTGAGGCCAACATTTCTTTAGTGAGAGAAACATGCTCCAATTTCAATTGCAATTTCTAGAGATCTCAATCAACAGGGAGGCCTCTTGGGTATCATTAGCTCTCTAGGATGTTTGACATCCTGTGGGTAAGAGCGTCCTTTCTTAACTTCTTTTCCCGATGGGTTCTTCGGTGTAGGATCTACATTTGTTGCTTGGTCAGCTTGGGAAAAAAAAGGAAGGAATAAGGGAAGGAAACTCACCTTTCAAGAAAATGTGCTAGGGCATGGATGCATTGTGCTGTCCGTGTCCTCATCACCTACTGTTCTGAAACACAAGCCCTAAGGGACGAGGGCTCTGTCTACCTGACTTTACCTGAAATACCTTTGCAAAGTCTTCAAGGAGAGTGACATTCTGCATGATAGCTATCCCTGAAGGAAGAGCCCTGGACAGCACACCCTGTCATCATTAGTTAATGTTACATGCCGTGGTCATGAGGAGAGACATACTGAGCAACTCTCTTTATTCAGAGGAAAAGGAACGGCCTACATCCATGGCCTGTCTGCCCACTCTAGCAGAACTGTGGAAGAAGCCGTGATGCTCTTCCAAAGGCTAGTGGATAAAGCAGGTGTAGTCCATCCAGGCAATAGATTATTCCTCAGCCATCAGGGAAGATGAATCCCTGATACCTGCCTTGATATGAATGACACAGGACTGGGTTAATCTCAATGAAAAATGCAAGCAGACCAAGGGAAATATCATATGGCTTCACTCATAAGTGGCCCAAGAGGAATAATGTGGACATTAGTAGAAGCAAGAGAAAACAGAAGGAGCAGAAGTCTGACAGAGAGACAAACCAGGAGAGACTCAAGCCTCTGGAAACTAAGTTGAGGGTTACAAAAGGATGATACATGCTGGGAATGATGGAACGTTTTAATGGTATGGAGGTGGGGTGTCATATATGATGAAGATGAGCACTCATTTGTATATGCAACTAAAGAATCAGGGAACACTATCTCAAAAACTTATGATGGATGAAAGTCTGGCTTCCCAAAAATAAGAAAAAATATTGAATAGAAAGAAAAACTGGCCATTTACATGTAGAAGATGAAAGAAAGAGGAAAGAAATGAATTCTAGTATTATTATATTACTGATTAAAATGGTATGCAATTGGTATCTCATAAGGTCCTTATCTGAATGGAGTTTTGGACATTGTAAATTTGAGTCTTGCCTTTTCCTACATTTTGGGATTAGATGAGAAGAACCGACATTGCTTTCATTAAATGTCTTGAAGTGTGGACCAGGAAAATTATTTGAACCTGGCTTTTTTTTTGTTTGTTTGTTTATTTATTTACAGCATAACAGTGTTCATGGTTTTGGCATCACACCCAGTGCTCCATGCAATACGTGCCCTCCCTATTACTCACCACCTGGTGACACAACCTCCCACCCCACCCCCGCCCCTTCAAAACCCTCTGGTTGTATTTCAGAGTCCATAGTCTCTCATGGTTCATCTCCCCTTCCAGTTTCCCTCAACTCTCTCTCCTCTCCATCTCCCCATGTCCTCCATGTTATTTGCTATGCTACACAAATAAGTGGGACCATATGATACTTGACTCTCTCTGCTTGACTTATTTCGCTCAGCATTATCTCTTCCAGTCCCGTCCATGTTGCTACAAAAGTTGGGTATTCATCCTTTCTGATGGAGGCATAATACTCCATTGTGTATATGTACCACGTCTGCCTTATCCATTCATCCTTTGAAGTGCATCTTGGTTCTTTCCACAGTTTGGCCACCGTAGCCATTGCTCCAACAAACATTGGGATACAGATGGTTCTTCTTTTCACTACATCTGTATCTTTGGGGTAAATACCCAGCAGTGCAATTGCAGGGTCATAGGGAAGCTCTATTTTTAATTTCTTCAGGAATCTCCACACTGTTCTCCAAAGTGGCTGCACTAACTTGCATTCCCACCAACAGTGTAAGAGGGTTGCCCTTTCTCAACATCCTCTCCAACACACGTTGTTTCCTGTCTTGGTAATTTTGGCCATCCTAACTGGTGTCAGGTGGTATCTCAATGTGGTTTTAATTTGAATCTCCCTGATGGCTAGTGATGATGAACATTTTTTCACGTGTCTGATAGCCATTTGTATGTCTTCGTTGGAGAAGTGTCTGTTCATATCTTCTGCCCATTTTTTGATATGATTATCTGTTTTGTGTGTGTTGAGTTTGAGAAGTTCTTTACAGATCCTGGATATCAACCTTTTGTCTGTACTGTCATTTGCAAATATCTTCTCTCATTCCGTGGGTTGCCTCTTTGTTTTGTTGACTGTTTCCTTTGCTGTGCAGAAGCTTTTGATCTTGATGAAGTCCCAAAAGTTCATTTTGCTTTTGTTTCCTTGACCTTTAGAGACATATATTGAAAGAAGTTCAAGATTTACATGCCTCAAGAATTACTGCCTATGTTCTCCTCTAGGATTCTGATAGATTCCTGTCTCACGCTGAGGTCTTTTATCCATTTCGAGTTTATCTTTGTGTACGGTGTAAGAGAATGGTCGAGGTTCATTCTTCTACATATCGCTGTCCAGTTTTCCCAACATCATTTACTGTCTTTTTTCCATTGAATATTTTTCATGTTTTGTCCAAGATAATTTCACGATAGAGTTGAGGGTCCATATCTGGCCTCTCCACTCTATTCCACTGGTCTATGTGTCTGTTTTTATGCCAGTACCACGCTGTCTTCGTGATCACAGCTTTGTAGTAAAAATTGAAATCGGGTAACGTGATGCCACCAGTTTTGTTTTTGTTTTTCAACATTTCCTTAGCAATTCAGGGTCTCTTCTGATTCCGTACAAATTTTAGGATTATTTGATCCAGCTCTTTGGAAAATATCGGTGGAATTTTGATCGGAATGGCATTAAAAGTATAGATGGTTCTAGGCAGTATAGACATTTTAACAATGTTTATTCTTCCAATCCAAGAGCATGGAACAGTCTTCCATCTTTCTGAGTCTTCTTCAATTTCTTTCATGAGTGTTCTGTAGTTCCTCAAGTACAGGTACTTTACCACTTTGGTTAGGTTTATTCCCAGGTATCTTATGGTTCTTGGTGCTATAGTAAATGGAATCAATTCTCTAATTTCCCTTTCTGTATTTTCATTGTTAGTGTATAAGAAAGCCACTGATTTCTGTACATTGACTTTATATCCTGCCACATTACTAAGTGTTGTATGAGTTCTAATAGTTTTCCATATAAAGAATCATGTCATCTGCGAAGAGAGAGAGTTTGACTTCTTCCTTGCTAATTTGGATACCTTTTATTTCTCTTTGTTGTCTGATTGCCGTTGCTAGAACTTCTAATACTATGTTGAACAAGAGTGGTGAGAGTGGGCATCCTTGTCGTGTTCCTGATCTCAACGGGAAGGCTGCAAGCTTTTTCCCATTGAGGATGATATTTGCTGTGGGTCTTTCATAGATAGATTTTATGAAGTTCAGGAATGTTCCCTCCATCCCTATACTTTGAAGCGTTTTCATCAGGAACGGATGCTGGATTTTGTCAAATGCTTTTTCTGCATCAATTGAGAGGACCATGTGGTTCTTCTCTCTTATTGATTTGTTCTATCACATTGATTGATTTGCGAGTGTTGAACCAACCTTGCAACCCAGGGATGAATTCCACCTGGTCATGGTGGATAATCTTTTCCATGTGCTGCTGGATCCTGTTTGCTAGGATCTTGTTGAGAATCTTTGCATCCATATTCATCAGTGATATTGGTCTGAAATTCTCCTTTTTGATAGGGTCTTTGCCTGGTTTGGAGATCAGGGTAATGCTGGCTTCATAAAAAGAGTCTGGAAGTTATCCTTCTGCTTCAATTTTTTGGAACAGCTTCAGGAGAATTGGTGTTATTTCTTCTTTGAAAGTTTGGTAGAATTCCCCAGGGAATCCATCAGGTCCTGGGCTCTTGATTTTTGGAGGTTTTTGATCACTGCTTCAATCTCATTACTAGATATTGCTCTATTTGGGTTGTCAATTTCTTCCTGGTTCAATTTTGGGAATTTGTAGTTTTCCAGGAATGCATCCACTTCATCTATGTTGCTTAGCATATTGGCATATAACTGCTGGTAATAATTTCTGATTATTGTTTCTATTTCCTTGGTGTTAGTTGTGATCTCTCCCTTTTCATTCACCATTTTATTAATTTGGGCTTTCTCTCTTTTCTTTCGGATTAGTGTGGCCAATAGTTTATCGATCTTATTGATTCTTTCAAAAAACCAGCTTCTGGTTTCATTGATACGTTCTACTGTATCTCTCGTTTCTACCTCATTGATCTCTGCTCTAATCTTGATTATTTCCCTTCTTGCATGTGGAGTTGGTTTGATTTGTTGTTGATTCTCCAGTTCTTTAAGGTGTAGAGACAGCTGGTGTATTCTGGATTTTTCAATGTTTTTGAGGGAGGCTTGGATGGCTATGTATTTTCCCCTAGAAACACCTTTGCTGTTTCCCATAAGTTTTGGACCGAGGTGTCTTCATTCTCATTGGTTTCCACGAATTGTTTAAGTTCATCTTTGATCTCCTGGTTGATCCAAGCATTCTTAAGCAAGGTGGTCATTAGCTTCCAGGTGTTGGAGTTCCTTCTGAACTTTCCTTGTGATTGAGTTCCAGTTTCAAAGCATTGTGATCTGTGAATATGCAGGGAATAATGTCAGTCTTTTGGTATCGGTTGAGTCCTGCTTTGTGACCCAGTATGTGGTCTATTCTGGAGAAGGTTCCATGTGCACTTGAGAAGAATGAGTATTCTGTTGTTTTAGGGTGGAATGTTCTGTATATGTCTATGAGGTCCATCTGGTCCAATGTTTCATTCAATGCTCTTATTTCTTTATTAATTTTCTGCTTCGATGATCTGTCTATTTCTGAGAGAGGTGTATTAAGATCTCCTACTATTATTGTATTCATATCCATATGACTCTTTATCATGATTAATAGTTTTCTTACGTAATTGGGTGCTCCCATATTGGGGGCATAGATATTCACAATTGTTAGATCATCTTGGCAGATAGGACTTTAAGAAATATGTAGTGTCCTTCTGTATCTCTGACTACAGTCTTTAGTTTAAAATCTAATTTATCTGATATGAGAATCGCTACCCCGGCCTTCTTTTGAGGCCCATTGGAATGAAACATGCTTCTCCATCCCTTCACTTTCATTCTGGGTGTACCCTTAGGTCTCTTGTAGACAACATATGGATGGGTCCTGTCGTTTTATCCAATCTGCAACCCTGTGTCGTTTTATGGGTGCATTTAGGCCATTCACTTTGAGAGTGATTATTGAGAGATAGGTTTTTATTGACATCGTGTTGCCTTTGAAGTCTTTCTGTCTGTAGATTGTTTCTATATTTCTGTTCAATGATATTCTTAGGATTTTTTCTCTTTTATAGGACCCGCCTTAATATTTCCTGCAGTGTCGACTTGGTGGTTGCATAGTCTTTTAAGCCTTGCCGATCTTGGAAACTCTTTATCTCTCCATCCATTTTAAATGTCAGTCTTGCTGGATAGAGTATTCTTGGTTGCACGTTCTTCTCATTTAGTACTCTGAATATATTTTGCCAGCCCTTCCTGGCTTGCCAGGTCTCTTTCAAAAGGTCTGACCTTATTCTCATGGGCTTTCCTCTGTATGTAAGGAGCTTCTTTGTCCTAGCTGCTTTTAAGAGGGTCTGTTGTGAAACATAATTCCTCATTCTAACTATAAGGTGTCGTGAGGAATTTGGAGAATCTAAAATCTTGGGAGGAAATCTCTCTGCCTCTAGTACATGAACGTTGTTTCCATTCGTGAGATTGGGAAAATTTTCATAGAAAACTTCTTCCACTATATCTTCTAGACTTCTTTCTTTTTCTTCCCCTTCAGGGATTCCAATAATTCTGACGTCGGAACATTTCATGGCATCGTTTATTTCCCTGATTCTGTTTTCGTGGCTTCTGAGCTGTTTGTTCCAGGCTTCCTCCTGATCCTTTCTCTCTATCTGTTTGTCCTCCAGATCACTAATTCTATCTTCTGTCTCAGTTACCCTAGCTCTTAGAGAATTTAGATTAGATTGGAACTCATTGAGAGCATTTTGAACATCATCCCTGGTGGCTTTCAGTTCTGTCCTAATCAGTTCTGTTTGGTCATCCATGGCTTTCTCCAACCTAGCTATTGCCTGGATAATTGTTAGTCTGAATTCCTTTTCTGACATATTGTCTATGTCGATAGCCATTAGCTCTGTTGCAGAAGGCCCATCCTCTGTGTTTTTCTTCTGTTGGGTATTCCTCCTCCTAGTCATTTTGGTAAGAGATGACTGAACAGTTGTAGCTGGACTTATCGATTGTGGTGCAGTCAATGTGCACCCTGGAAGACTTCTGTGCAATCAGGATTCCCCACCGAAATATGAGAAAAAAGAAAAGAAAAGAAAATAGAGAAGAAGAAAAAAAGAAGGGAAAAGAAAAAAGGAGAAAAAAGAGAGAGAGAGATAGTTAAAAAAGGGAAGATAAAAGAGAAGGCTCAGCCCAAATGAGTCACAAGGTAAGATTTGTGAAGTATACAAACAAAAACAGCCAAACAAAAAGACTGATAAAAGTATATGACAAGAGAAAAATATATATATTTATAAGCAAAAAAAAAAAAAAAAAAAAGAAGGGAAGAACCTCATCAGAAAGAACCCCAAGTACAAGATTTATATATTATCAGGACAAACACAAATTCACAGAAACACTGACAGAAGGAAAAATTGGGAGAGTGGTTATAAATTCTCAGTGTGGGTGAGGACGATTATTTTGATTCTTCCTGAATGTATCTTGATGCTTTTGTTAAGGGACTCAACTGTCCTAAGTTACAGGGGGATTAGAAACTGGTTTGCCTATAGGGGTAGCATTGATTGGGGAAAGGGGTTTACCTTGAAGTTTAATTCTATATGTAGAGTAGAAAATAAAAATTAAAAAAGAATAAACTAGACTAAACTAAGTTAAAATTAAAAAAAGAATTAAAAAATAGAAAAGCAAAAGCAAAACATGGGTGTATGTATCAAAAAGTTCAGGTTAGAAAGTTATTAAAGAATTTGATGTACTGGACATCTCAGTTGGTGGTAAATAGGTTAAAAAATTATCTGTATGTATAAAAAAAAAAGAACCAGAATATTGGTAAAGAGTTAAAAATAAAAGTTGTATTTATGAAGTACTGGTGGTTGTTCGCTTAAGTCTTTTTTTTTTTTTCTTCCTTCCTGGTTGGTTTTCTGGGGGAGGGGCCTGCCACGTGTGTTTTCAGGCAATGATGTTCCCTGAGTTAGGTCCTCCCGCTCCCCTCAAGGGGGTGGGCTCCAAGGAATCTGTTTTCTTCAGGCTTTTGTTCTCTGGGGGTTTTTATGTTCTTTCATCTGCTTTCTCTCGCCTTGACAGCTTTTGATGGTTTTTGGAGATTTAGAGGAAAGCAAACTGCACCCCGATCTCCCTCTCAGAGAGAAACCTCAGAATGTTTTGCAAGAGCTGCTGGCAGTCAGTTCTGAGTCACTATCCCTGGGGATGCAGGAGCTCCTTGTTGTACCCAAAACCAGGGCAGCGATGGCTCTCTGGGCAGCTCCAGACCGCCAGAGAGGTTCCAAGCTGTGATCGCACACTGAGATTTTCCCGCTGTCCCAGGCTGGGAATGTCTGTTTTTTCCAGATGCCAAGGTCCAGGCTAGCACCTATGAGCACCTATCCCAAGGGAGGGTGTGGGACGCGTGAATTCTGGATTGCCATCTGGCCAGGCTCCCAGCCCCTCACTGGGACGCACGCGTTTCAGGATTGCCTCTGGCCAGGCCTCCAGCCCCTCACGGGAGACAGACCCCACTCGTTCTCGGGCATGCTGGCGTTCAGGCGCACTGGCGGCTCATGGACGGAGACCTAATTTCTCTGCCTCACTCTATCTGGCTCAGCGCCAGGGGAGGCTCTCCTCGGTCCCGGGACTTAGGTCCCTGACCCTAACCACCCAGGTTCTCACTATTTCCCCCCGTGATCCTTTGCTCTTTGTTTTTTGAGTGCTTTCAACCAGACTCCAAGTTAATGCTGATCCCCAGATGCAGAGCACTCTCGTGTTGGAGTATTACTTTCCAATCGGTCACCTCTGGTGGCTCCCTCCCCCTTTTGTTTATCTTCCGATATCAGTCCAATGCTCCCAGTCTGCTTTACCTGCCACTGGCGTCTTCTGATCCTGTAGAGATCCAGACGTGTATAATTCTGATCTCAGGCTGATTTCATGGGTGGTCGGAGTTCTTTGGTAGATAACCAGCTCACTTTAGGGTACAGGTTGAAATGGCACCTCCTCCTACTTCCCTGCCATCTTGACTCCCCCCTCCTGCACCTGGCTTCTTGTGTGTTGGGAGGTGTTTGAGGACTCCTTCAAATGCTTATGTCATTTCCTGAGATGTCAGATGTTTATGATCATGACCTATTCTTAGTAGTGGGCATATGTCTTGGAATTTATCCTTTTCTCTCAGGTATTGGATTTGCTAGCATACTTGTGTGTAGGGTTCTTTTATGTTAGGTTGCTTAGGAGAGCTTATCCTGAATGCTTTATTTAATTATTGATAGGTAAGGAGTTATCTTTTCCTGTTTGATCGGTTTCTGACATTGATTCTCTATGCTTTTGTCCTTTATTGTTTTTTCTCTGAGATTTCCTTCCATGAGAGCTATTCCTCACTTGCTCTCTAATTTCAGTGGGACTCTTTTAAGTGTGTGTGTGTGTGTGTGTGTGTGTGTGTGTGTGTGTGTGTGTGTTTCACATAACTCTTACAATAATATTTTAAGAGATATTAAGCTGCTCTTTTTCAGATCACAATTCACCTTCAAACATATTGGAAACTCACGTAACATCCCGTTCGGCCGTATTTCCTGCAATGAGTGTCCCATTTAATCCTCTTAGAAACACAGATTCTCACTAAACGAACGTGGAACAAATACAAAATTTTGTGTTCTCAGTTAGACTGTTATTGTTTGTCCTTTTTTCTTATTTTTCACATGTTTCTTTACTTCCATGAGTGAGTGAAATAGTATATTAATTGACTTTCTGTGACTGACAAATGGGACGCAGCTAAATATTCTCCACTTTTCTGCCACATGTGGCAAGTGCTAAGAATGCCTTCTTGCTTATGGCTGGGTAAGAGTCTGCAGTGCATTTGGAGGACAGGGAGAGGGTAGACGTATCTGGGAGCTCCAGACTTGTGTTCAGCCATAAGGACAAGCGGAAGATGACCACATCAATGAAAACATGGTGTAAATGGACCTGAATCCTAGTAATCACACTCCACAGTGAAAGTTAGAAGAAGTCACGGAGACCGAGGGTGAAGGGTGTAGACATGTCTTAGGAGAGAAGTGGGTGGTTTGTGCTTCAGAGGGAGGGAACCATGGCCAAAAACAAAGGCACAGGAGAGTGGCACACACTGGTACTCCACAAGTTGAATGTTGACACATAGCTGTTGGCGGAGAAAAGGAGAGGGTCTGAATGGTTCCAGTTCAAGCCACTAAAGGGTCCAGAGGCCCAGGATGTTGGATCAGCAGGCTTGGAAGACATAGACTCCAGAGAACAGTGTTTCTGCTGGAGAGGACACCAGCAAGCAACCCGTTGCAGACAGCCTGGAAACCATGATCAGAGACAATACCTGTTAAAACAGTGGTATGATTACAGTTTCTTGCTGTGCATCTGTGATAGTGTTCATGGAAATGCCTCACTGGGACCAAAGAAACGTGGGGCTCTTCCACCACCAGCTTAAAGACCAAGCTAGTGGCCACAGACAGGACGGTGAGGACATTAGCTGCCCAAACTTCAGCCAAGAAGGCCAGCCCTAGAAAACTCTTGGGAATGCCTTCCTCAGGCCACATTGCTTAATCCCATGAGAACAGAGCTTCCCATAGGGGACTAGAAGAAATCCCTGCTCACATCCTCTCTCCTGACACAGCATTCAGCAAGCATTAGTTCTATTGAATAGGTTGAAAGTCTCCTTTCACAAGCACACCTGAGCCCACGAATCTAAACCTAACCATATTCTGTCCCGATTAAAAAAAAAAAAAAAAAAAAAAACACTCCGAATGGCAAGCAGGAAGAGCCTCTGCAGACTGGCCCAGAGGAGAGAAGACAGCCACAACACAACCCCAGAGGGCATCCCACACACACCGGAGACTCCTTCATGGGTCTGCCCATGGGCACTCAATGAGCTTTTCTTCCTAAAGAAAATACCCTCAGGGTAGAAAAGATAAGGCGCTATTTGAATACAGAGAAGAAGACAGATACCTAGAACTAAAGCAATGATGGAAGAATTAATTGATGCTGAGGCAAAAGAACAAGAAATGGTCATGGCCACGCAAATGAAGTGAACTTATGCATGTCACATTTCTCGATGGAGGATGTAAAGCAGCATCCAGGATACACACTCTGCTTCAGAAAAGCATAGAAGGAATTGGAGTCTCAAACCACATAGATACAGGGGATAAAAAATAAATAAAATTAAGAGGCCTGGATGAAAAGATTTGTTAGCAGACTGGATGCAAAGTCCAGGAAGCTGGTAGAAACAGAGGATCCAATGTGTTACCTGGAAGACAAGTACTGGGAAAAAAAGAAATGAAGCAAAGAAGAGAAGGAAGAATGATGGAACAGGTCAATGGACTTAGAGAAATCATTGACTGCAATGAACGACAATGGGTGCTTATTGTAGGAGACCTAAAAGAGAGAGAAAAATGAGGGCCCAACATTTCTTTGAGAAAACACAGCTGAAAGACTCCCTCCTCTGGTAGCAGAAACAGAGATCCTGATTCTGAGGCACAAAGGATTCCCAGCACCATCCACAGAAGCAGAGCAACACAAGACGTAGTGTCATTCACCCTGCAAAGTTAGCAATGGAGGGATTCTCTTCACCGAAATATGCCTGGGAGAAGAGTGTATCTAAAGCCAAGTCCCTGACTTCAAGGCTGCCAGCTATGACAGCTCTAGAAGCACGTTGTATAGAGGAAGCAACAACAGCCCAAGCCAAAATTTCTGAATTTCTGAATAATGACAGAGCAGGAGTTATTGTCTAGAAGAATGAGATGTTAAGAAGACTATGATTGTGTCCGGGGGTGTCTCTATCAGTTCAGAGGCGGCCTTCAGCCCAGCTCCTGATCCCAGGCTCATTGGATCATCTCCCACCTCAGGTTCCCTGCCCTGAGGCAATTCTTCTTCTATCTCTCCAGCTCCCTCTCTTGTTAAGATCTCTCTGTCTCTCTCTGTCAAATACATGCATGCACATCATTGAAAAACAACAACAAGAAGTAAGTTGTAAGGATTTACTGGAGCCAGAGGATGGTTTATTGAATTTGGACCTATGTCCCTATGGAATGCAGCCAAGTCCTGCCCACCTCCCACCATCCTAAAATGACAGACCTTGGCTCTGAGCTCCCTTGTTTGTTCTCCTCTTCTTTGTTTTCCTGCATCTGCCCACCAACATCGAGCATCACTGATGTACCGCTGCAATAGCTCGTTGTTCTCCCATTTTCCCTCTCATCAGGTTCCATTAGAACATGCCCATCTTTCACAACAGGCACTGTTTGTTTATCCCATGAAAACCATTGTGGAATGGAGATGGGAAGGTTAAGGGAGGCTTGTGCTGCAACATCTCCATTCAGTTCCACAGAGGGAAGCTGCAACACCCTGGAAGAATGCTCAGGGATCTTAGGCCATTGAATCCTCTTCAATATGTCCTTTTTTAGATACACATTGTCTTCCTGAAAATGGCATGAAAGCCTTTCTGATGGCTTCACTTGAGCAATGGGTCTCTTCCACCATGATCCGTGACTGCTCCTGTGGGCTCCACACTGATGAGTCCATCCTGGGCATAAGATTATATGGTGTAGGGTCTGCCTTTTGTGCTTTGTCAGTTTGGAAGATAGGGGGCTTCCTTGGCACGGTTTTTGGAGATGCTAGAGGAACTTGTGTCTTCGCTGTTGAAGACTTCAGACATGTCTTTGGCATGGGTGTGGGGGTTCACTGTGAGTTTTCCTCGGGTGGCCCTTTTCCTGGTCAGAAGAGTCCTGATTGGCTGGGAGGACCATGCCCATGTGCGGGGCGTGGAGTTCCTCACCTGAAGCTTGGTTGTAGTCCTGAATCTTTCTTGACCTTGGTGCGTATGGTGTGGATTCTTGTCTTTCTCAGGAGTCCAGAGGGTTGGTGGTGACAGTCACCACCAAAGACTACAAATTTGGCCATGAAGAAGGTGACCCCAACTCGCCTTGCAAACCGTCTTAGTGAAATACCCCGTTAGCTTCAGCGGTTTGGGAGGGCTTTGGATTCTCCTGGCTGACACATGACTACTCCAGCCAGGTGGAGTGATTAGGTGTGGTTTTGGGGAGGAGTGGTTGCTAGGACCTCAAATCTTTGTGACTTTACAGAAGCTGACTTCACTGAAGGGTCAATCCATCTCATGACTTATGAATCCAATGGCTTTAGGTAGGCAGCCCTGGGAAGGACAGATAAAGAGCCTTGTTAGCCTGAGCATGAACTCAGGATGTCTTTTCTGTTTCTTTCTGACTTCCCCTTTCTATACAAAGGGAAAAGAAAATGATGTTCAGTACACCTCCTTGAGGCCAACATTTATCCAGAGAGAGCAAGGTGTTCCGTTTTCCACTGCAATTTCTAGAGATCTCAATGAACAAGGAGGCCTCATGGGTATCATTAGCTCTCTGGGAGTTTTGAAATCCTAAGGGTGAGAGCATCATTTCTTCGCTTCTTTTCCCAATGGGTTCTGGGGTGTAGGGTTTGCCTTTGGTGCTTTTCAGCTTGCAAGATAAGGGAAGGAATAAGGGAAGTAATAACACATTTCCAGGAAGAGTGCTAGGGCATGGATGCATTGTGCTCTCTGTGTCCTCATCTCTTAGTGTTCTGAAACAACAGTCCTAAGGGATGAGGTCTCTGTCTCCTTGACTTTACCTTAAACACCTTTGCAAAGTCTACCAGTAGAGTGACATTCTGCATGATAGCTATCCCTGAAGGAAGAGCCCTGGACAGCACTCCTTGTCATCATTAGTTAACGCTACATGCTGTGGTCATGGGGAGAGCCATGTTGACCAACTCCCTCTATTTAGATGAAAATGAAAGGCTTACATCAATGGGTTACCTTGCCCCTTCTAGAATAACTGTGGAAGGAGCCAAGATGCCCTACCACGTCTAGAGAATAACAAAGGTGTGTTCTACCTTGGTAACAGAGTATGCCTCTGCCATCAGGGAGGATGAAGCCCGGATACTCACCTTGACATGAGTGACACAGGAATGGGTTATTCTCAATGAAAAAGGCAAGCAGACCAAGGGAAATATCATATGGTTTAACTCATATGTGGCCCATGAGGAATAGCATGGACATTAGTAGAAGCAAGGGAAAAATGGAAGGAGAAGAAGTCAGACAGTGAGACAAACCAGGAGAGACTCGGGATTCTGGCAACCAAGCTGAGGGTTACAGAAGGATGAGACATGCCGGGAATGCGGGGACTGATTAATGGTCTGGAGATGGTGTGGCATATATGATGATGATGATCACTTGGTGGTATATGCAATTAAAGAATCAAGGAACACTATCTATAAATGTATGAGGGATGAAAGGCTGGCTTCCCAATCATAAGAAAAATACTGAAAAGAAAAAAAAACAGGCCATTTCACATGTAGATGAAGAAAGAAAGAGTAAAGAAATGAAGTACAGTTTTATTATCTTATTGATGAAAATGGTATATAAATCTTATACTTGGGGTTCTTTTTGATGATCTTCTTTTTTTAATTTATTTATTTATTTTTATTTGCTTATTTACAGCATAACAGTGTTCATTGTTCTGGCATCACACCCAGTGCTCCATGCAGTACGTGCCCTCCCTATTACCCACCACCTGGTTCCTCAACCTCCCACCACACCCCACCCCCTCCCGCCGCCCCTTCATAACCCTATGGTTGTTTTTCAGAGTCCACAGTCTCTCATGGTTCATCTCCCCTTCCAGTTTCCCTCAACTCCCTCTCCTCTCCATCTCCCCATGTCCTCCATGTTATTTGTTATGCTCCACAAATAAGTGAGACCATATGATACTTGACTCTCTCTGCTTGACTTATTTCGCTCAGCATAATTTCTTCCAGTCCCGTCCATGTTGCTACATAAGTTGGGTATTCGTCCTTTCTGATGGAGGAATAATACTCCATTGTGTATATGGACCACATCTTCCTTATCCATTCATCCGTTGAAGGGCATCTTGGTTCTTTCCACAGTTTGGCGACCGTAGCCATTGCTGCAATAAACATTGGGGTACAAATGGCCCTTCTTTTCACTACATCTGTATCTTTGGGGTAAATACCCAGCAGTGCAATTGCAGGGTCATAGGGAACCTCTATTTTTAATTTCTTGAGGAATCTCCACACTGTTTTCCAAAGTGGCTGCACTAACTTCCATTCCCACCAACAGTGTAAGAGTGTTCCCCTTTCTCCACATCCTCTCCAACACACGTTGTTTCCTGTCTTGCTAATTTTGGCCATTCTAACTGTTAGGTGGTATCTCAATGTTGTTTTAATTTGAATCTCCCTGATGGCTAGTGATGATGAACATTTTTTCATGTGTCTGATAGCCATTTGTATGTCTTCATTGGAGAAGTGTCTGTTCATATCTTCTGCCCATTTTTGATATGATTATCTGTTTTGTTTGTGTTGAGTTTGAGAAGTTCTTTATAGATCCTGGATATCAACCTTTGTATGGAGCCAGAAGAGACCCCGAATTGCTAAGGAAATGTTGAAAACAAAAACAAAACTGGCGGCATCACGTTACCCGATTTCAAGCTTTACTACAAAGCTGTGATCACCAAGACAGCGTGGTACTGGCATAAAAACAGACACATAGACCAGTGGAACAGAGTGGAGAGCCCAGATATGGACCCTCAACTCTATGGTCAAATAATCTTCGACAAAACAGGCCAAAATATTCAATGGAAAAAAGACAGTCTCTTCAATAAATGGTGCTGGGAAAACTGGACAGCGATATGTAGAAGAATGAAACTTGACCATTCTCTTACACCACACACAAAGATAAACTCGAAATGGATAAAAGACCTCAACGTGAGACAGGAATCTATCAGAATCCTAGAGGAGAACATAGGCAGTAACCTCTTCGATATCAGCCACAGCAACTTCTTTCAAGAAGGAAACAAAAGCAAATATGAACTTTTGGGACTTCATCAAGGTCAAAAGCTTCTGCACAGCAAAGGAAACAGTCAACAAAACAAAGAGGAACCCACGGAATGGGAGAAGATATTTGCAAATGACAGTACAGACAAAAGGTTGATATCCAGGATCTATAAAGAACTTCTTACTGTGTTTTAAAGTAAGCTTAGATTAAATTTTATTTCACTTACATCGAAATATAAAGAAATTGCCTCAAGGATTTTATGGCTTCTAACCAATTAACCTTTGCATCTATGCCAACTTGATCCTCCAGAAAAAGGATATGGTCATCTGAAAGAAGTATCTTCCATCAGTTTTTGTAGTATTTTATGCAGTCAAAATTTTTAACAAGCTTTGGTGAAAATAAGTGACTTCTGTCCTGTAGTTGGAAGAGTCCCTCATCCAGTAGGTGGCTTTCTACTTCTTTTCTCTACTCTTTGTACTTAGATCTTTGAACCACCATAAGCTTTAATTCATGACTCTCAGTTTTACTTTTCAGTAGAACCACTTGGATTGTTTGCTAAAATACAGATTCCAGACCCTATACCCAGAAAATTCAATGCTTAGGCTTAAGATGAGTTACTGAAATCTGCATTTCCAAGAAGAGCACATATTATTCTGATGTTGTTGAAATGGACCACACTATGAGAAGTCTAGTCCTGGCCAAGTTATGGAGTGTTTAGTCAGGAAAACATCTGGACACTATGTTACATTCTTTTCTTAGCAACACAGAGACATGCATTAATTGTCTTCCATATCTGTCTTAGTCATAACTAACCAAACTTACTGACACCTTTGGATAACTTTGGATAACCATAAAGCTCTCAACGTGTGACCCAGACAGTAGTGGAATGATCGCCATCATTTTGTGTCATGTCAAATTGATTAACTGAGTCTATAAATCATAAAATACTTCATACATCCTGATGTAGACACTTTTATAGATGTCAGGTGTTTAAAATGTGCTGCATTTTCTAATTAAAATTTAAAATTTATTATTTTCAATAGTGTTGTATTCTCAGAGTTAAATTTAGCCATTAAAATGAATACCAGATTGATTCCTTTGCATGAAAACTTAAGAAATAATCAACTCCAAAACAATTTATTTCTTCAGGGATCCATCTTAATAAACTAAATCATACCAGTCACACTGCTGGGTATTTACCCCAAAGATGAGCTTCTTTTTTGCATATATATATATTCTTTTGCTTTTTTGCATATATATAATATTAATATATATTATATATCATAAATATATTATATATATTATATATCATAAGTATATTATATTATGTATAACATATATTATATAATATATAATACACACATGTATCCTGGGAGTCCTCTGTGCCTCAGAGTCTGGATCTCTGTTTCTGCCACCAGAGGAGGGGTGTTTTCAGCTCTGATTTCTCAAAGAAATGTTGGACCCCCTTTTTTATCTCTCTTCTAGGTCTCTTACAATAAGCACCCATGGACATTCACTGCAGTCAAGGATTACCCTAAGTCCATTGTCATGTTCTGTCATTTTTCCTTCTCTCCTTTGCCTCGCTTTTTCTTCTTCTTTTTTTTTCCAGTACTTGTCTGCCAGGTAACTCATTAGATCCTCTGGTTCTGCCAACTTCCTGGATTAGCATCCAGTCTGCTAACAAATCATTTCATCTGGGCTTCTTAATTTTATTTTTTTTTTTTCATATTTTTCTTAGTGGTCCAAGACTCCTTGATTCTTTTTTGTTTTTCTGATGCAGAGAGAGTATCCTGGATGCTGCTTTAAATCCTCAATCAGGCATGACAGGTATAGGTTTCACTTCGATTTCATGGCCATGACCATTTCTTGTTCTTTTGCCTCAGCATCAATTGATTCTTCCATCATTGCCTCAGTTCTAGGTCTGTGTCTTCTCTGTATTTGAAAAGAGCCTTCTGTTTTCTATCCTGAGGTTAATTTCTTTAGGAAGAAGAGCTCATGGAGTGCCCAAGGGCTGGCCCTTGTGGGAGTCTCGATTTTGTGGGGTATGCCCTCTGGTGTTGTGTTGTGGTTGTCCACTCTCATCTTGGCCAGTCCTCTGCAGAGGCTCTCCTTGCCCGCTGTTCAGAATGTTTGGCGTCTGCACCGAATATGTTGAGGTTTAGCTTGGTGGGCACTGGTGTGCCTGAGAAAGATGACTTTCAACAGACCCAACCAAACTAAGGCCTGCTGAATGCTGTAGTCAGGAGAGAGTATGTGGGCAGGAATTTCTTATATTCCCCAACGGGGGGTCTGTTCTCCTGGGACTAAGCAACCTGACCTGAGGGAGACAGTCCCAACAGTTTTCCAAGGTTAGGGCTTTGTGTTTGAAGGTTAGGAAGCTAATATCCTCACCGTCCTGTCAGTGGCCACTAGCTCAGTCTTTATGCTGGCAGTGGAAAAACCACAATTTCTTTTGGCCCCATGGAGGAATCTCCACGAACAGTGACATCAGAGATGCACAGCAAAAATCAATCATCATACCACTGTATCAACAGGTATTGTCTCTGATCATGGTTTCCAGGTTGTCTGCACCTGCTTGCTTCCTGGTCTCCTCTCCAGGAGAAACACGGTGTTCTCTGGAGTCTATGTCTGCCAAGCCTGCTCCTCTAAACCCTCAGGCCTCAAAACCCTTTGTTTTCAAGAACTTCTTCCATTCAGACAATCTCCTTTTCTTTGCCAATAGCTACGGGTCAACATTCAACATATGGGTTCCCAGTGTGCTCCTATCTCCTGGGCCTTTGTCTTTGGCCATGGCTCCCTGCCCTCTGAAGCACCAACCATCCACTTCTGCCTTAAACCATGTCTACATAATTCTCCCATGGAGTGGAGATTTGATTTCTAGGCTTCTGGTCCATTTATGCCATGTTTACATTGATGTGTTCATCTTCCCGTTTTGCTTATGGCTGAAGACAAGTCTGGACCTCACAGACACTTCTACAAACTCACTGTCCTTCAAATGCACCTCGACTCTTACCCAACCATAAGCAAGATGGAATTCTTGCCAATTGTCACATGTGGCAGAAAGGTGGAGAGCATTGTGCTGCGTCAGAGCTCTCAGTCACAGAAAGAAAATTAACATACAATTTCACTCATACATGGAAGTAAAGAAACATGTGAAAAGGCAAGGAAAAATGGACAGACAATGAGACTCTAACATGGCACAAAATTTGGTGTTTATTCCAAGGCAGGTTAGTGAGGATCTGTGTTTCTGTAAGGATTAAACGGGACATTCATTGCAGGAACTATGGCAGAACAGGATGTAACATAAATTTCCAGTGCGTTTGAAGGTGAATATGATCCAAAAAAGAGTGGCTTCATATCTCTTAAAATATCATTCGTAGTGTTTTGTGAAACACACACACACACACACACACACACACAATTTAAAGAATCCCACAGCAGTTAGGGAGAAAGTGAGGAAGAACACTCATGGAAGCAAACCTCAGAGAAAATACCATAAAGGAAAAAAGCACAGAGAGTCAAAGTCAGAAACCGACCAAACTGGAAAAGTTAACTCCTTACATAACAATAATTAATTAAAGCATTCTGGATTAAACTCTCGTAAAGAACCTCAATGAAAGGATCCCTACACACAAGTATGCCATCAAAACCAATACCTGAGAGAAAAGGGTAAATTCCAAGACTCATACCCACTAGCAAGACTAGGTCATGCACATCCACATCTGATGTCTCAGGTAATGACAGAAGCGTTTGACGCAGGCATCAAAAACCTCCTAACACCCAAAAACCCAGGTTCAAATCAATTTTGGTCTACACATCGATACATTTAATGAAGGCAATGTCGGTTTTTCTCATCTATTACCAAAATGTAGGAAGAGGGAAGACTGAAATTACAATGTACAAAGACCAAATTCAGAGATGGACCTTATAGGAAAAGTATTGCATACCATTTTAATCAGTAAGATAGTAAAACTATAATTCATATCTTTCCATTTTCTTTCTTCATATACATGTGAGATGACCTGTTTTTCTTTCTTTTCAATATTTTTTCTTATGTTCAGGAAGGCAGCCTTTCATCCATCATACATTTGTGAGATAGTGTTCCCTGATTCTTTAGTTGCATATACCACTGAGAGCTCATCATCATCATATATGCCACCCCACCTCATACCATTAACGAGTTCCCTTATTCCCAGCATGTCTCATCATTTTGTAATGATAACCTCAGCTTGGTTCCCAGAGTCCTGAGTCTCTCCTAATATGTCTCACTGTCTGACTTCATCTCCTTCCGTTTTCAGTTGCTTCTACTAATGTCCATGGTTTTCCTCACGGGCCACATATGAGTGAAGCCATATGATATTTCCGTTGGTCCTCTTGCCTTTTTCATTTAGAATAAGCCAGTCCTGTGTCTTTCATGTCAAGGATACTATCGGAGCTACACCCTCCCTGAAGGCTAAGGCATAATCTGTGGTCTGGATGGACTACACCTGATTTACCCACTAGCCTTTGGAATGGCATCTTGCCTCCTTCCACTGTTCTGCTGGAGTGGGCAGAGCAGGCCATCGATGTAGGACATTCCTTGTCCTTTGAATTAAGAGAGTTGGTAAACATCTCTCTCCCCATGACCACGGCACATAGCATTATCTAATGATGACTAGGAGTGCTGTCCAGGGCTCTTCCTTCAGGGGTAGCTATCATGCAGGTTGTCACTCTCCTTGAAGCCTTTGCAAAGGTATTTCAGGTAAAGTCAGGTAGACAGAGCCCTCTTCCTTTAGGACTGGTGTTTCAGAACACTGGGAGATGAGGACAGGGAAAGCACAATGCATACATCCCCTAACACATTTCCTGAAAATGTGACTTCCTTACCTTCTTCCATCACTTATCTTCCAAGCTGACCAAGCACCAAAGGCAGGCCCTACACCCTAGAACCCATCGGAAAAAGAAGCTAAGAAAGGACGCTCTCATCCATAGGGTATCAAACCTCCCAGTGAGCTAATGATACCCAAGAGGCTTTCCTGTTCATTGAGATCTCTAGAAATTGCAGCGGAAATGGCAAGACCTTGCTCTCTATGGAGAAATGTTGTCATCAAGGATGGTATACCGAACGTCATTTTCATTTCTCTTTGTATAGAAGGGGAAGTTGGAAAGAAACAGAAAAGACCACCTGAGATCATGATCAGCCTAACAGGGCTCTTTTTCGGTCCTTCCCAAGTCTTCATACCTAAAGCCATAGAACTCGTAGGTCATGAGAGAGGGATTGCTGCTTCTGTAAAGTCAGCTTCAGTAATGTCACAAAGCTGGGAAGTCCTAGGTACCACTCCTTCGCAAACAATGGCTAACCACTACACCAGGCTGGAGTAGTCATGTGTCAGCCAGGAGGACCAAAGCCCTCTATAACCTCTGAAGTCACCTGGGTATTTCACAAAGACAGTGTGCGAAGTGAGTCGGTGTCAACTTCTCCATGGCCAAATTTGTAGTCTTTGGCAGTGACTGTCACCATAGCCCTTTGGACTTCTGAGAACAGCAATAATGCACAATTCCATCTTACTCACGAAAGGTCAAGAAGGAGTCAGGACTACCACAAAGCCTCAGGTGAGTAAATCCATGCCCCACATATGTGTATGGTCCTCCCACACAGTCAGGACTCTTCTGACCTGGAAAGGGCCACCCAAGGAAAACTCACAGTGAACCCCCACAACCATACCGAACACATATCTGGAGTCTTCAACAGCCAGGACACGAGTTCCTCTAGAATCTCCAGAAACCATACCAAGAACGCATCCCCATCTTCCAAGATGACCAAGCATGAAAGGCAGATGCTACACCCTAGAACCTTTGGCCCAGGACGTTCTCATCTCTTTGGAGCCCACAGGAGCAGCATGGAGCATCTTGGAATAAACCCATTGACCAAGTGAAGTCATCATAAAAGATTTTCTGCCAGTTTCTGAAGACAACTTGTATCGACAAAATGATGCATTGAAGAGGATTCAATGGCCTAAGATCCCTGAGCATTCCCCCAGGGTGGTGCAGCTTCCCTCTGTGGAACTGAATAGAGATGATGCAGCACAAGCCTGCCTTAACCCTTCCATTTCCATTCCCCAAATGTTTTCATGATAAACAAACAGTGCCTGTTGCAGAAGATGGGCATGTTCTAATGGAGTCAGGTGAGGAAGGAAAAAGGGAGAACAACAGGCTATTGCAGCGGGACAGACAGCAGATGCTCCATGTTGGTGAGGAGATGAAGAAAGACAAAGAAGAAGAGAACAAACAGGGATCTCAGAGCCAAGGTCTGGCATCTGAGTATGGTGGGATGTGCTCTGGACCTGGCTGCATTCCATAGAGACATTGGTCCAAATTCAATATATCATCCTCTGGCCCCAGTCAATCCTTATCAATTGTTCCTTGTTCTTGTTGCTCTTGTTGTTCTTCAACGATGTGCATGTATGTATTTGACAGATAGAGTCAGAGAGATCATTATCAAGGAGGGAGATGGAGAGGGAGAAGCAGACTTGCCTCTGAGCAGGGAACCTGGGGTGGGAAACATTCCAATAGCCTGGGAGCAGGAGATGAGATGAATTCCGCCACTGAACTGATGGAGACACCCGGACACAATCTTTGTCTTCTTAACACCTCATTGTTCTAGACAGGAACTCCTGCTCTGTCATTGTTCAGAAATGCCAGGGATACAGTTTTGCTTGGGCGGTGTGGCATGCTTTATACAACGTGCTGCTACTGCTGGCATAGCTGGTCGCCTTGAAGTCAGGGAATTGGCTTTAGAAATATTCTTCTCCCATATTTGTGTGAAGAAAATCTTCTCCCATATGTGTGAAGAAGCATATTTGTGTGAAGAAAATTCCTCCACCGCTAGCTTTTGCAGGGTGAATGATACTCTGTCTTGTGTTGCTCTGCTTCTGTGGCTGGTCCTGGGCATCTCTGTGCCTCTGAATCTGGATCTCTGTTCTGCCACCAGCGGAGGGATGTTTTCATCTCTGATTTCTCAAAGAACTGTTGGGATCTCTTTTTTCACACTCTTCTAGGTCTCTTACTCTAAGCACCCTTGGGCATGCATTGCAGTCATGGATTTCCCTATGTCTATTGTCATGTTCCATCATTCTTCCTATTCTCCTTTGCATCACTTCCTTTTCTTTCCCCAGTACTTGTCTTCCAGGTAACTCATTGGATCCTCTGGTCAGCTTCCTGGACTTTGTATCCGTCTGCTAACATATCTTTTCATCAGGGCCTCTTATTTTCTTTTTTTCACTTTCATACTAGTGGTCCAAGACTCCCTAATTATTTTTGTTGTTGTTTTTCTGACACAGAGTGAGTATCCTGGCTGCTGCTTTAAATCCTCCATCGGGCATGTATAGGTTTCACTTCGATTGCGTGGCCAAGATCATTTCTTGTTCTTTTGCCTTGGCATCAATTGATTCTTCCATCGTTGCCTCAGTACTAGGTCTGTGTCTTCTCTGTTTTCAAAAAGCGTCTTCTGATTTCTACTCTCAGGTTAATTTCTTTAGGAAGAAGAGCTCATGGAGTGCCCATAGGCTGGCTCTTGAGGGAGTCTCGACTGTGTTTGGCATGCCCTCTAGTGTTGTGTTGTGGCTCTCCACTCTCCTCTTGGCAAGTCCTCTGTGGAGGCTTTCCTTGCCTGCTCTTAGTAGTGTTTGGTGTCTGGACCGAATATGTTGAGGTTTAGCTTGGTGGGCACAGGTGTGCCTGTGAAAGGAGACTTTCAAACCACTCAACCAAATGAAGGCCTGCTGAATGCTGTGGTCAGGAGAGAGGATGTGGGCAGGGCTTTCTTCTAGTCCCCTATGTGAGAGTCTGTTCTTCTGGGACTAAGTAACTTGGCCTGAGGAAGGCAGTCCCAACAATGTTCCAGGGTTGGGACTTCGTGTTTGCAGGTTAGGCAGATAATGTCAACACCATCCTGTCTGTGGCCACTAGCTCAGTCTTTATGCCTGCTGTGGGAAAGCTCCAAGTTTCTTTTGCTCCCATCAAGGCATCTCCATGAACACTGCCTATCATGAATGCACAGTGAGAAACAATAATCATATCACTGTGTCAACAGGTATTGTCTCTGATCATGGTTTCCAGGTTTTCTTTACCTGGCTGCTTGCTGGTGTCCTCTTCACAAGAAACACAGAGTTCTCTAGACTCTATGTCTTCCAAGCCTGCTGATCAGAAATCCGGGGACCTCAAGACCCTTTGGTTGCAAGATCTCGTGCCATTCACACCCTCTCCTTTTCTCCACCAACAGCTATGGATCAACATTGAATTTGTGGGTTCCCAGTGTTCTCCTCTGTCCTAGGCCTTTGCCATTGGTCATGGCTCCCTGTCTTCGGAAGCACCAACCAGCCACTTCTATCCTAAGCCATTTCTACACAATTCTCGCATGGTCTCTGCGACATCTTTTCTCTTTTGATATGGAATTTGATATATATGCTTCAGGTCCAATTACACCATGTTTACATTGATGTTGTCATCTTCCCATTGTGCTTATGGCTGAAGATAAGCCTGGAGCTCACAGACAATTCTACAATCTCCCTGTGCTCAAAAGCCACCGTGACACTTACCCGAGATAAGCAAGATGGAATACTTGCCAATTGCCACATTTGGCAGAAATGTGGCGAGCATTGTGCTGAGTCACATCTCTCAGTCACAGAGAGAAAATTAACATATATTTCACTCACACATGAGTAAAGGATCATGTGAAAAACAAGAAAATAAGGACATACAATAAGACTCTAAAAGGTCACATAAAATTTGGTGTTTGTTCCAAGGCAGTTTAGTGAGTATCTGTGTTTCTAAAAGAGGATTAAATGGGACATTCTTTTTAGGAACTATGGCCAAATTGGGATGTAACATGAGATTCCAATGCATTTGAAGGTGAATTGTGATCCTAAAAGGAGCGACTTCACATCTCTTAAAATATCATTCTAAGCGTTTTGTGAAACACACACACACACACACACAATTTTGAGTCCCACTGAATTGCGGGAGCAAATGAGGAACAACACTCATGGAAGCAAACCTCAGAGAAAATATCATAAAGGAAAAAAGCACAGAGAATCAAAGTCAGAAACTGACCAAACTGGAAAAGTTAACTCCTTACATAGCAATAATTAATTCAAGCATTCAGGACTAAACTCTCCTAAAGAACCTCAAAGAAAAGAACCTACACACAAGTATGCCATCAAAACCAATACCAGAGAGAAAAGGATAAATTCCAAGACATATATCCACTACCAAGACTAAGTCATGAACATACACATCTGATGTCTTAGGTAATGATGGAAGCTTTTGAAGCAGTCATCAAACACCTCCCAACACTCAAAAAGCCAGGTTTAAATCAGTTTCCTGGTCCACACATGGAGATATTTAATGAAGACAATATCAGTTCTTCTCATCTATTCCCAAAATGTTGGAAGAGGGAAGACTAGTTTACAATGTGCAAAGACCCAATTAAGATAAGGACCTTATAGGAAACCAACTGTATACCATTTTAATCAATAAGATACTAAAACTATCAATAAGATATTAAAACTATTTATTTCCTCTTTCTTTTTTCATTTAGATGTGAAATGGCCTGTTTTCCTTTCTTTTCAATATTTTTTCTAGTTTTAGGAGCCAGCCTTTCATCCACCTTACTTTTGTGAGATAGTGTTCCCTGATTCTTTATTTGCATATACCACCGAGTGCTCATCATCATCACATATGCCACACCACCTCTATAGCATTAACCAGTTCCCTCATTCCTGGCATGTCTGATTCTTCTGTAATCACCAGCTTGGTTTCCAGATTCCTGAGTCTCTCCTGGTTAGTCTCCCTGTCTGACTTCATCTCCTTCCGTTTTTAGTTGCTTCTACTAATGTCCATGGTATTCCTCAATGGGCATGGATGAGTGAAGCCATATGATATTTCCGTTGGACTTCTTGCCTTTTTCATTGAGAATAACCAGTCCCATGTCATTTTGTCAAGGCAAGTATGGAGGCTTCATCCTTCCTGATGGCAGAGGCATACTCTCTTGCCTGGATGGACCATACTTTCTTTATCCAGTAGCCTTTGGAAGGGCTTCTCTGCTCCTTCCACAGTTCTTCTAGAGTGGACATGGCAGACTATCGATGTAGGCTGTCCTTTTCCTCTGAACAAAGAGTTTGGTCAACAAGGCTCACCCCATGACCATCGCATATAGTGTTGCATAATGATGACAAAGAGTACTCCAGAGCTCTTCATCCAGGGATAGCTACCATGCAGAATGTCACTCTACTTGAAGCCTTTGCAAAGGTTTTGAAGTTAAAGTCATGTAGACCGAGCCCTCATCTCTTAGGACTGGTGTCACAGAACACTAGGAGATGAGGGCATGGACCGGACAATGCAGAAATGCCCTAGCACTTTTCCCCAAAGACTCCACCCCCAAATTACTAGAACTCATACAGCAATTCAGTAACATGGCAGGATATAAAGTCAATGTACAGAAATCATTTGCTCTCTTCCAGGTCTCCTACAATAAGCACCCATTGACATTCATTTCAGTCACGGATTTCCCCGAGTCCATTGTCATGTTCCATCATTCTTCCTTCTCTCCTTTGCTTCACTTTTTTTTTCCCAGTACTTGTCTTCCAGGTAACTCATTGCATCCTCAGGTTCTGCCAGCTTTTTGGACTTTGCATACAGTCTGCTAACAAATCTTTTCATGAGGTACTCTTAATTTTATTTTTGTTATCAGTTTATTCCTGTGGTCCAAGATTACCTGATGCCTTCTATGTTTTTCTGAAGCAGAGTAAGAATACACGCTGCTGCTTTAAATCCTCCACTGAGCATGTGAAATGTATAGGTTTAACCTTGATTGCAAGGCCATGACCATTTCTTGTTCTTTTGCCTCAGCATCAAATGATTTTTCCATTGCTGCCTTTGTTCTAGGTCTCTGTCTTCTTCTCTGTAAGCCCGTCCACTGCAGAGGTTCTATTGCCTACAGTTCAGAGGGTTTGGTGTCTGGGCTGAATATGGTGAGGTTTAGCTTGGTGGGCTCTGGTGTGCCTGTTAAAGGAGACTTTCAACCCACTCCACAGAACTAGGGCCTGCTGAATGCTGTGGTCAGGAGAGAGGATGTGGGCAGAGCTTTCTTCTGGTGCCATAAGGGAGTTTCTGTTCTACTGAGCTAATCAAAAGTGGCCTGAGGAAGGCAGTCCCAATAGTGTTCCAGTGTTAGGACTTTGTGATTGCAGTTTAGGCAATTAATGTTCTCACCGTCGTGCCTATGGCCACTATCTTGGTCTTTATTCTGCAGGTGGGAGAGCCCCATGTTTCTTTGGCCCCCATAGAGGCATCTCCAAGAACACTGCCCACCACCAATGCACAGAAAGAAATAATTATCATACCACTATGTCAACAGGTATTGTCTCTGATCATGGTTTCCAGGTTGTCTGCACCTGGTTGCATGCTGGGAATGAGGGAAGTGGTTAATGGTTATGGAGGAGGTGTGGCATATATGATGATGAGCTTTGATGGTATATGCAACTAAGGAATGAGGGAAAACTATGTCAAAAACCTATGATTGTTGAAAGGCTGGCTTTCAAAACATAACAAAAATAGTTAAAAGATAAAAAAGATAAAAAAATAGTTAAAATAGTTAAAAGAAAGTAAAACAGGCCGTTTCACATGTAGATGAAGAAAGAAAGAAGAAAGAAAGAAATTTTGTTTCATTATCTTACTTATTTAATTGGTATGTTATTTATTTCTTTTAAGGTACTTATCTGAATTGAGTCTTTGGACATTGTAAATTAGAGTTTCCCTCTTCCTACATTTCAGGAATAGATAAGGAAAACTGACATTACATTCTTTAAATGTCTAGAAGTGTGCACCAGGGAATCGATTTGAACGTGGCTTTTTGTGTATTGGGAGGTGTTTGAGGACTGCTTCAAACACTTTCGTCATTATCTGAGAAGTCAGATTTGTATGTTTCATGACCTAGACTTGGGAGTGGATATGTGTCTTGGAATTTATTCTTTTCAATCAGGTATTGGATTTGCTGGAATAGTTCTGTTTAGGGGTCCTTAAGGTTAGGTTGCTTAAGAAAGTTTAGCCCTGAATGCTTTAATTAATTCTTGATAGGTAAGGAGTTAACTTTTCCAGTTTGGTCTTTTTCTGATTTGGATTCTCTGTGCTTTTGTCCTTTATGGTATTTTCTCTGACGTTTGCTTCCATGAGGGCTATTGCTTAATTGCTCCCTAACTTCTGTGGGACTCTTTTAAGTGTTTGTGTGTGTGTGTGTGTGTGTGTGTGTGTGTGTGTGTGTGTGTGTTTCACATAAAGCTTAAATGATATGTTAAGAGATATGAAGATGCTCTTTTTTGGATTACAATTCAAATCAAATGCAGTAGAAACTCACTTTACATTCCATTTTGGCCACATTTTCTGCAAAGAATTTTACATTTAATGCTCTTTTAGAAAGATATATTCTTACTAACATGCTTTGGAATCACACTCCACAGTGAAAGAGAGAAGAATTTGCAGAGACCATGGGAGAAGGGTTTAGACATGACTTAGGGGAGAAGTGGATGTTTGGTGCTTCAGAGGGTAGGAATCCATGGCCAAAGACAAAGGCCCAGGAGAGAAGAGCACACAGGGAACTCACAAGTTGAATGTTAAACCACAGATGATTGCAGAGAAAAGGAGAGGTTCTGAATGGCATGAGTTCTTGCAGATCCGGTGATATCAGATAAGCAGGCTTGGCAGACATAGACACCAGAGAACACTGTGTTTCTTCTGGATAGCACACCCGTAATCTACCAGGTGCAGACAGCTTGGAAACCATGATCAGAGATAACACCTGTTGACACAGTGGTATGATTATTCTTTCTTGCTGTGCATTAATAGGAAGAGTTCATGATGTGTTCATCATGATAGGAAGTGTTCATGGAGATGCCTCGATGGGGTTAAAAGAATCTTAGGACTCTCCCACCAACAGAATTACGACAGAGCTAGTGGTCACAGACAGGACGGTGAGAACATTAGCTGCCTATCCTGCAAACACAAAGTAATGACCTTGAAATCTATTTAGACTGCCTTCCTCAAGCCATGTTGCTTAGTCTCAGGAGAACAGGAACTCCCATAGGGGACTAAAAAAAGCCCTGTCCCATCCTCTCTCCTGATGATAGCATTCTGCAGGCATTAGTTCTGTGGAGTGGGTTGAAAATCTCCTTTCACAGGCACACCAAAGCCCACCAAGTTAATCCTCATCATATTCGGTCCAGACACCAAACACTCTGAAGAGCAGGCAATGAGAGCCTCTGCAGAGGACTGGCCCAGAGGAGAGTGGACAGCCACAACACAACCCCAGATGGAAAGCCGCACACACCCAAGACTCCCTCAAGGTCCAGCCCTTGGCAACTCCATGAGATCTTCTTCCTAAATAATTACCCTCAGGGTAGAAAACAGAATTAACTTTTTGAATACAGAGATGAAAACAGAAGCCTAAAACAAATGCAATGGTGGAAGTATCAATTGATGCCGAGGTCAAAGACCAGGTGCAGACAGCCTGGAAACCATGATCAGAGACAATACCTTTTGACGCAATGATAAGATTTTTATTTCTTCATGTGCATTCGTGATGTGCAGTGTTCGTGGTGATGCCTTGATGGGGGGCAAAGAAACGTGGGGCTATCTCACCACCAGCATAAAGACCAAGCTAGTGGCCACAGCCAGAACAGTGAGGACATTAGCTGCCCAACCTGCAATCACGGATCCCAACCCTGGAACACTGTTGGGACTGCCTTCGTCAGGTCAGGTTGCTTAGTCCCAGGAGAACAGAAAATCCTGTAGGGGACAAGAAGAAAGCCCTGGTCACATCCTCTCTCTTGAGCACAGAATTCAGCAGGCCTTAGTTCTGTGGAGTGGGTTGAAAGTCTCCTTTCACAGGCACACCAGAGCCCACCAAGGTAAACCTCACCATATTCGGCCCAGACACCAAACACTCTGAAGAGAAGGCAAGGAGAGCCTCTGCAGAGGACGGGCCCACAGGAGAGTGGACAGACACAACACAACCACTCAGTCATGAATGTAAGGAAACATTTGTAAAAATAAGAAATAAAGGGACAGATAATGAGAATCTAACTGGGCACACAAAATTTGGTGTTTGTTCCAAGGCAGGTTAGAGAGAATCTGTGTTTTTGAAAGGATTAAATGGGACATTCAATGCAGGAAATGTGGCCCAACAGGTTGTAACATGTGTTTCCAATGCGTTTGAAGGTGAATTGTGATCTCAAAAAGAGCGGCTTCTTTAGGGTAAATACCCAGTAGTGCAATTGCTGGGTCATAGGGTAGTTCTATTTTCAACATTTTGAGGAATCTCCATGCTGTCTTCCAGAGTGGTTGCACCAGCTGGCATTCCCACCAACAGTGGAGGAGGGTTCCCCTTTCTCCACATCCTCGCCAGCATCTGTCATTTCCTGACTTGTTAATTTTAGCCATTCTGACTGGTGTGAGGTGATATCTCATTGTGGTTTTGATTTGTATTTCCCTGATGCCGAGTGACGTGGAGCACTTTTTCATGTGTCTGTTGGCCATCTGGATGTCTTCTTTGCAGAAATGTCTGTTCGTGTCCACTGCCCATTTCTTGATTGGATTGTTTGTTCTTTGGGTGTTGAGTTTGCTAAGTTCCTTATAGATTTTGGACACTAGCCCTTTATCTGATATGTCGTTTGCAAATATCTTCTCCCATTCTCTCAGTTGTCTTTTGGTTTTGCTGTTTCCTTTGCTGTGCAAAAGCTTTTGATCTTGATGAAATCCCAATAGTTCATTTTTTTTTCTTAAAGATTTTATTTATTTATTTGACATAGAGAGATCACAAGTAGATGGAGAGGCAGGCAGAGAGAGAGAGAGAGAGAGAGAGGGAAACAGGCTCCCTGCTGAGCATAGAGCCCGATGCAGGACTCGATCCCAGGCCCCTGAGATCATGACCTGAGCCAAAGGCAGCGGCTTAACCCACTGAGCCACCCAGGCGCCCCCCCAATAGTTCATTTTTGGCCTTGCTTCCCTTGCATTTGCCGTTGTTCCTAGGAAGATGTTGCTGCAGCTGAGGTCGAAGAAGTTGCTGCCTGCGTTTTCCTTAAGGATTTTGATGGATTCCTTTCTCACATTGAGGTCCTTCATCCATTTGGAGTCTATTTTCGTGTGTGGTGTAAAGAAGTGGTCCAATTTCATTTTTCTGCATGTAGCTGTCCAATTTTCCCAACACCATTTATTGAAGAGGCTGTCTTTTTTCCATTGGACATTCTTTCCTGCTTTGTCAAAGTTTAGTTGACCATAGAGTTGACGGTCTATTTCTGGGCTCTCTATTCTGTTCCACTGATCTATGTGTCTTTTTTTGTGCCAGTACCATGCTGTCTTGATGATGACAGCTTTGTAATAGAGCTTGAAGTCCGGAATTGTGATGCCACCAACTTTGATACAAACATAGTGGTCCGAAGGGGCACGTGTACCCGAATGTTTTTAGCAGCAACGTCTACAATAGCCAAACTATGGAAAGAACCTAGATGTCCATCAACAGATGAATGGATAAAGAAGATGTGGTATATATACACAATGGAATACTATGCAGCCATCAAAAGAAATGAAATCTTGCCATTTGCGATGACATGGATGGAACTAGAGGGTATCATGCTTAGTGAAATAAGTCAATCGAGAAAGACAACTATCATAGGATCTCCCTGATATGATGACATGGAGATGCAACATGGGGATTAGGGGGATAGGAGAAGAATAAATGAAACAAGATGGGGATGGGAGGGAGACAAATCATAAATGACTCTTAATCTCACAAAACAAACTGGGGGTTGCTGGATAGAGGTGGGGTTCAGAGAGGGGGAGGGAGTTATGGACATTGGGGAGGGTATGTGCTATGGTGAGTGCTTTGAAGTGTGTAAACCTGGTGATTCACAGACCTGTACCCCTGGGGATAAAAATACATTATATGTTTATTTAAAAAAAAGAAAGAAAGAAAAGAAAGGATGAATACTCAACTTTTGTTGCAACATGGACAGGACTGGAAGTGATTATGCTGAGTGAAATAAGTCAAGCAGAGAGAGTCAAGTATCATATGGTTTCACTTATTTATGGAGCATCACAAATGACATGGAGGACATTGGGAGATGGAGAGAAGAAGGAAGTTGAGGGAAATTGGAAGGGGAGGCGAACCATAAGCGACTATGGACTCTGAAAAACAACCTGAGGGTTTTGAAGGGGCGGGGGTGGGAGTTTGGGGGAACCAGGTGGTGGGTAATAGGGAGGGCACGTATTGCATGGAGCACTGGGTGTTGTGCAAAACAATGAATACTGTTATGCTGAAAATAAATAAATAAATTAACTAATTAATTAATTAATTAATTAATTAAAAAAGAGCGGCTTCATATCTCTTAAAATATCATTCTGAGTGTTTGTGAAACCCCCACACCCACCCCACACAAACAAACACTTAACAGAGTCCCACCGAAGTTAGATATCAAGTGAGGCATAGCATTAATTTCATTAAAGAAACCTCAGGAAAAAAAAAGGAGCCAGTTGAGGAGGAAAAATGGGAGAACAACGGGCCATTGCATCGGGACAGACAGCGGATGCTCCCTGTTGGTGGGGAGATGCAGGAAGAAGAAGAAGAGGAGAACCAACAAGGGAGTTCAGAGCCAATGTCTGGCCTTATATGATGGTGGGAGGTGCTCTGGACATGGTTGCATTCCATAGGGACATCAGTCTAAATTCAATAAACCATCCTCTGGCCCGAGTCAATCTTTATCAACTGTTTCTTGTTCTTGTTCTTATTGTTTCTCAATGATATGCATCCATGTATTTGACAGAGGGAGACAGAGAGATCATAATCAGGGAGGGAGCTGGAGAGGGAGAAGCAGACTTGCCTCTGAGCAGGATCATGAAGTGGGAGAAGAACTAATGAGCCTGGGATCATGAACTGAGCTCAAGGCCTCCTCTAAACTGATGGACACACCCTGGGACACAATCTTTTTCTTCTCAACACCTTATTTTTCTAGACAAGAACTCCTGCTCGGTCATTATTCAGAAATGCAGGGGATACGGATTTTGGCTTGGGCTGGTGTGGCTTGCTCTATCCAAAATGCTGCTAGAGCTGGCATAGCTGGTTGCCTTGAAGTCAGGGATTTGGCTTCAGAAACACTCTTCTCCCAACCATAATTGGGTGAAGAGAATTCCTCCATTGCTAGGTTTTGCAAGGTGAATGACACTAAGTCTTGTGTTGCTGTGCTTCTGTGGATGGTGCTGGGGGTCCTCTGGTATTCAGTATCTGGATCTCTGTTTCTGCCCCCAGGTGAGAGATGTTTTCAGCTCTGATTTCTCAAAGAATTGCTGGGTCCTCTTTTCTCTCTCTCTTCCATGTCTCCTACAATAAGTACAATTGACGGGGCACCTGGGTGGCTCAGTGGATTAAGCCGCTGCCTTTGGCTCAGGTCATGATCTCAGGGTCCTGGGATCGAGCCCCGCATCCGGCTCTCTGCTCCGCAGGGAGCCTGCTTCCTCCTCTCTCTCTGCATGCCCCTCTGCTTACTTGTGATCTCTCTCTCTGTTAAATAAATAAATAAATAAAATCTTAAAAAAAAAAAAGAGAGAGAGACAGGGAGAAGGCTTTCTGGAGTCTTTCCAGAACACTGATCCAATGGGGTCAGGCCGCCCCCCCCAATTCCCCTTATTCTTAAAAAAAAAAAAAAAAAAAAAAAAGGAAAAAAATAAGTACAATTGACATTCATTGCAGTCAAGGATTTCTCTAAGTCCATTGTCATGTTCCATCATTCTTCCTTCTCTCCTTTGCTTCGCTTCCTTTTTCCCCAGTACTTGTCTTCCAGGTAACTCATTGGATCGACTTGTTCTGCAGGATTCCTGTATTTTGCATCCAGTCTGCTAACAAATCATTTCATTGGGGCCTCTTAATTTTACATTTTTTATCACTTTATCTCTGTGTTTCAAAACTCCCAGATTCCTTCTATGTTTTTCAGATGCAGAGTGAGTATACCGGTTGCTGCTTTAAACCTCCATCATGCATGTGACATGTATATGATTCAATTCAATTGCGTGGCCATGATCATTTCTAGTTCTTGTTCCTTGGCATAAATTGATTCTTCCATCGTTGCCTTAGTTCTAGGTCTCTGTCTACTTCTCTGTATTCAAAAAGTGCATTCTGTTTTCTACCCTGAGATTATTTCATTAGGAAGAAGAGCTCATGGAGTGCCCAAGGGCTGGCACTTGGAGTCTCATGTGTGTGTGGCATGCTTTCTCGGTTGTGTTGTGGCTGTGCACTCTCCTCTGGGCCAGTCCTCTGAAGAGACTCTCGTTGCTTGCCCTTCGGTGTGTTTGGTGTCTTGACCAAATATGTTAGGTTTAGTCTGTGGGCTCTGTTGTGCCGGTGCTACGAGATTTTCAACCCACTCAACATTATAAAGGTCTGCTTAATGCTGTGGTCAGGACAGAGTATGTGGGCAGAACTTTCGTCTAGTCCCCAACGGGAGGGTCTCTTCTCCTGGGACTAAGCAACATGGCCTGAGGAAGGCAGTCCCAACAGTGCTCCATGTTTCTTTGTGTTTGCTGGTTAGGCAGCTAATGTCCGCCTCATCCTGTCTGTGGCCAGTAGCTCTGTCTTTATGCTGGCCATGGGAGATCCCCAAGTTTCTTTTGCCTCCATAGAGGCATCTCCATGAACACTGCCTGTCACGGATGAACATCAAGAAACAATAATCATGCAACTGTGTCAACAGCTATTGTCTCTGATCATGGTTTCCAGGCTGTCTGCACCTGGTTGCTTGCTGGTGTCCTCTCAGGGGAAACACAGTGTTCTCTGGAGCCTATGTCTGCCAAGCCTGCTGATCTGAAATCCCCAGGCCTCAAGACCCTTTGGTTGCAAGAACTTGTTTCAGTCAGAACCTCTCCTTTTCTCTGCCAACAGCTATGGGTCAACATTCAACTTGTGTGTTCCCAGTGTGCTCCTCTCTCCTGGGCCTTTGCCTTTGGCCATGGCTCCCTGACCTCTGAATAACCAACCATCCACTTCTCCCCTAAGCCATGTCTACACCCTTCTCTCATGGTCTCTGCCACTTCTTTTCTCATTCGCTGTGCAGTGTGATTTCTAGACATCAGGTCCATTTACACCATGTTTCCATTAATGTGGTTATCTTCTGGTTGTGCTTATGACTGAAGATAAGCCTGGAACTCACAGACATTTCTGCTATCTCCCTGTCCTCCACATGCACTGCAGACTATTACGTAACCATAAGCAAGAAGGAATCTTGCCACTTCCCATACGTGACAGAAGGATGAAGAGCATTGAGCTGCATCACATCTGTCAGTCACAGAAAGACAAATAACATAGGATTTCACTCACTCATGGAAGTAAAAAACATGTGAAAAAGCAAGAAAAAAGGACAGATAATGAGATTCTAACCAGGCACACAAAATTTGGCTTTTGTTCCAAGGCAGCTTAGTGAGAATCTGTGTTTCTAAAAGAGGATAAAATGGTACATTCATTGCAGGAACTGTGGTCAAACGATGTGTAACATGAGTTTCCAATGTGTTAGAGGTGAATTGGATCCAAGAAAGAGCGGCTTCAATCTCTTAAAATATCATTCTAAATGTTAGGTGAAACACACACCCCCCCCACACACACACACTTAAAATAGTCCACCAGAAGTTAGGGAGCAAGTAAGGAAGACCACTCATGGAATCAAACCTCAGAGAAAATTCCATAAAGGAAAATAGCACAGAGAATCAAAGTCAGAAAATTCCCAAACTGGAAAAGTTAACTCCTTTCCTATCAAGAATTAATTAAAGCATTCAGGACTAAACTCTCCCAAACAACCTGGCCTAAAAGACGCCTACACACAAATATGCCAGCAAATCCAATACTTGAGAGAAAAGGATAAATTCCAGGACACATACCCACTAGCAAGACTAGGTCATGAACATACACATCTGACGTCTCAGGTAATGAAGAAAGCATTTGAAGCAGTCCTCAAACACCTCCCAACACCCAAAAAGCAAGGTTCAAATAGTTTCCTTGTCCACACTTCGAGTCATTTAATGAAGGCACAGTCATTTCTTCTCATTTATTCCTGAAATTTATGAAGCGGGAAGGCTCTAAAATTACAATATACAAAGACCCAATTCAGAGAAGGACCTTTTAAGAGACTAATTTCATGCCTTTTTAATCAGTAAGATAGTAATAGTATAATTCCTTTCCTTCCTCTTTCTTTCTTCATCTACATGTGAAACGGCCTGTTATTCTTTCTTTTCAATATTTTTTCTTATGTTCGGGAAGCCAGCCTTTCATCCATCATAGGTTTTGGACATAGTGTTCCCTGATTCCTTAGTTGCATATACCACCGAGTTCTCATCATCATATATGCCACAACACCTCCATACCATTAACCAGTTCCCTCATTCCCAGCATGTATCATCCTTCTCTAATACTCAGCTAGGTTCCCATGGTCCTGATTCTCTCCTGTTTTGTCTCCCTTTCTGACTTCTTCTCAATCTGTTTTGCCTTGCTTCTACTAATGTCCATGGTATTCCTCACGGACCACCTATGAGTGAAGCCATATGATCTTTCCATCTGTCATCTTGCCTTTTTCATTTAAAATAACCCAGTCCTGTGTCAGTCATGTAAAGGCGATTATCAAGGCTACATCTTCCCTGATGGCAGAGGCATACTCTGCATGGACCACACCTGCTTTAACCACTAGCCTTTTGAATGTCATTTTCACTTCTTCCATAGTTCTGCTGGAGTGGGCATAGCAGGCCATCAATGTAGGTCGTTCCTTTTCCTTTGAATTAAGAGAGTTGGTCAACATTGCTCTCCCCATGACCATGGCATGTAGCATTAACTAATGATGACAAGGAGTGCTGTCCAGGACTCTTCCTTCAGGGACAGCTATCATGCAGAATGTCAGTCTCCTTGAAGCCTTTGCAAAGGCATTTAAGGTAATGTCAGGTTGACAGAGCCCTACCCTTAGAACTGGTGTTTCAGAACATTAGGAGATGAGGACACGGACAGCACAATGCATCCATGCCCTAGCACTTTTCCTGCAAATGTGACTTTCTTTCCCTTACTCCTTCCCCAAGCTGACCAAGCCCAAAGGCAGACCCTACACCCTAGAACCCAAGAAGCCTCCCTGTTCATTGAGATCTCTAGAAATTGCAGTGGATATAGCAATACCTTGCTCTCTCCGGAGAAATGTTGGCCTCAAGGATGGTATGCTGAACTTCATTATCTTTTCTCTTTGTATAGAAAGGGGAAGTGGGAAAGAAACTGAAAAGCCAACCTGAGCTCAAGATCAGGCTAACACGGCTCTATTTTGGAAGTTCTCAAGGTTTTCTACCTAAAGCCATAGGACTCATAGGTCATGAAAGAGGGATTGCTGCTTCATGTTTGCAGGTTAGGCAGCTAATGTCCTCACCGTCCTCTCTGTGGCCACTAGTTCGGTCTTTATGCTGGAGGTGGGAGAGCCCCAAGTTTCTTTGGCCCCCATCATGGCATCTCCATGAACACAGCCTTTCACGGATGCACAGCAAGAAACAATAATCATATGACTGTGTCAACAGGTATTGTCTCTGATCATGGTTTCCAGGCACCTGTTGCATAGTGGTGTCCTCTCCAAGAGAAACACAGTGTTCTCTGGAGTCTATGTCTGCCAAGCCTGCTGATATGAAATTCCCAGGTCTCAAGACCCTTTGGTTGCAAGAATTCATGTCATTAGGACCCTCTTCTTTTCTCCACCAACAGCTATGTGTCAACATTCAACTTATGGGTGCCCAGTGTGCTCCTCTCTCCTGGGCCTTTGTCTTTGGCCATGGTTCCCTCCCTCTGAAGCACAAACGATCCACTTCTCCTCCAAACCATGTCTACACCCTTCTCCCATGGTCTCTGCATATTCCACTCTTTTGCTGTGGAGCTTGATTTCTCGGCTTCAGGTCCACTTATGCCAGTTTATGTTGATGTTGTCTTCTTCCGCTTGTGCATATGGCTGAAGACAAGCCTGGTGCTGCCAGACACTTCTACCATCTGCCTCTCCTCCAAAGGCACTGCAAACTCTTACCAAGCCATAATCTAGAAGCATTCTTGCTATTTGCCACATGTGGCTGAAAGGTGGAGCATTCGGCTGCATCACATCCGTCAGTCACAGAAAGACAAATATGATTTCACTCATTCATGGAAGTAAAGAAACATGTGAACAAGCAAGAAAGAAAAGGTACAGACATGAGACTCTAAGTGGGCAAACAAAATTTGGTGTTTGTTGCAAGGAAAGTTCGTGAGAATCTGTTTCTCATAGAGAACTAAATGGGACATTTATTGGAGGAAACGTGGTCGAAAGGGATGTATCTAATGCGTTTGAAGGTGAATCGTGATCCAAAAAGGAGCGGCTTCATATCTCAAAACAGCATTCTAAGCGTTTTGTGAAACACAACCACCCACCCAAACACACACACAGACATAAAAGACATAAAAGACACACAGACATAAAAGAGTTCCACAGAATTCAGGGAGCTAGTGAGGAATAGCACTCATGGACGCAAACCTCAGAGAAAATGACATACAGGAAAAAAAGCAGAGAATCCAAGTCAGAAACCGACCAAACGGAAAAAGTGAAGTCCTTAACTTTCAAGAATTGATTAAAGCATTCAGGACAAAACTCTCTTAAACAACCTAACCTAAAAGACCCCTACACACAAGAATGCCAGAAATCCAATACTTAAGAAAAAAGGATAAATTCCAAGACACATATCCACTACCAAGACTAGAGCATGAAACATACACATCTGAAGTCTCAGGTAATTATGAAAGCATTTGAAGCAGTCCTCAAACACCTCCCAACACCCAAAAAGCCAGGTTTGAATCAAGTTCCTGGTCCACACTAACAAAGGCAATGTCAGTTCTTCTAATCAGTTCCCAAAATGGAGAAAGAGGGATGACTCTAATTTACAGTGTCCAAAGACCCAATTCAGTTAAGGAACTTATGGGAAAGAAATTACCATTTTAATAAGTAAGATAATAAAACTCTAATTCAATTATTTCCTCTATCTTTCCTCATCTTCCTGTGAAACGGCCTGTTTTTCTTTCATTTCAGTATTTATTTTTATGTTCCGAGCCACACTTTCATCCATCATAGGTTTTTGACATAGTGTTCTTTGATTCTTTAGTTGCATTTACCACCGAGTGCCATCATCATATATGCCACACTTCCTCTATACCCATCAACCAGTTCCCTCATTCCCGGCATGTCTCATCCTTCTGTAACCCTCAGCTTGGTTCCCAGACTCCTGAGTCTCTCCTGGTTTGTCTCACTTTCTGACTTCTTCTGCTTCCGTTTTCCTTTGTTTCTACTAATGACCATGGTATTCCTCATGAGCCACTTATGAGTGAGGTCATATGATATTTTTCTTGGTTTTCTTGCCTTTCTCATTGAAAATAACCCAGTCCTGTGGCATTCATGTCAAGGCGAATATCAGGGCTTCATCCTCCTCAAAGGTGGAGGCATACTCTGCTGCCTGGGTGGACCACACCTTCTTTATCCATCATTCTTCCTTCCCTCCTTTTCTTCCGTTAATATTTTTTCAAGTACCCATCTTGAGTACTTTCCAGTACCCATCTTCCAGGTAATTGGATTCTTTGGTTCTTCCACCTTCCTGGACATTGCATCCAGTCTCCTAAAAAATGTTTTCATCAGCGAGTCTTAATTTTATTTTTTTAATCACCTATATCCCTTTGATTCGAGACTCCATGATGCCTAAGCATGAATGTATTCTTCCATCCTTGCTTTTGTTCTAGGTTTCTGTCTTCTTCTCTGTATTTGAAAATCACATTCTGTTTTCCACCCTGAGGGTAATTTCCTCAGGAAGAAGAGCTCATTGAGTGCCCAGGGGCTGGATCTTGAGAGAGTTATTTCATTCCGCTTTCTTTCTTCATCTACATGTGAAATGGCCTGTTATTCTTTCTTTTCAGTATTTTTTCTTATATCGGTGAGCCAGCCATTCATCAATCAGAAGTTTTGACATAGTGTTCCCTGATTATTTAGTTGCATATACCACCAAGCTCTCATCATCATATATTCCACACCTCCTCTATACCCAAAACCAATTCCCTCATTCCCAGCATATCTCATCTTTCTGTAACCCACTCTTGGTTCCCAGAGTCCTGAGTCTCTCCTGGTTTGTCTCATTTTCTGACTTCTCCTACCATTTTTCCTTGCTTCTACTAATGTCCATGGTATTCCTCATGTGCCACATATGAGTGAAGCCATATGATATTTCCCTTGGTCTTCTTGCCTTTTTCAATTAGAATCACCCAGTCCTCTGTCACTCATGTCAAGGTGTGTATCACAGCTTCATCGTACCTGATGGTGTAGGCATACACTTGCCTGGATGGATCACACTTTCTTTATCCAGTAGCCTTTGGAGGGCATCTTGGCTCCTTCCAGAGTTCTGCTAGAGTGATCAAGGCAGACAACTGATGGCGGCCATTCATCTTCCTCTAAATAAAGACAGTTGGTCATCACTGCATACCCAATCCACAGCATGGAGCATTAACTAATGATGACAAGGAGGGTCGTCCAGGGCTCTTCCTTCGGGGGTAGCTATAATGCAGAATGTCACTCTTTGAAGCCTTTGCAAGGGCATTTAATTAAAGTCATGGAGACAGAGACTTCATCTCTTGTGATTGTTGTTTAGGAGCATAGGAAATGAGGACAAGACAGCACAATGCATCCATGCCCTAGCACTTTTCCTGGAAATGTGACTTTCCTTCCCTTATTCCTTCCCTTATCTTCCAAGCTGATCAAGTACCAAAGGCAGACCCTATAACTTAGAACCCATGGGTAAAATAAGCTAAGAAAGGATGCTCTCACACATAGGATGTCAAACCTCCCAGAGAGATAATGATACCCAAGAGGCCTCTCTGTTCATTGAGATCTAGAAATTGCAGTGGAATTAGGAAATACATGCTATCTCTGGAGAAATGTGAGATCATGATCAGGCTAACACGGTTTTTATCGGTCCTTCCCAAGGCTTCATACCTAAAGACATAGGAATCAAAGATCATGAGAAATGGATTGCTGCTTCAGTGAAGTCAGCTTCTGTGACGTCATAGGCTTTAGGTCATAGCATCCACTCCTCCCCAAACCATGCCTAATCACTCCACCTGGCTTCAGTAGTAACAGGTTAGCCAGGAGGAACCAAAGCACTCCCAATCCACTAGAACCGCCTGGGTATTTTACCAAGGCAGTGTGCAAAGCGAATCGGGGTCAACTTCTCCATGGCCGAATTTGTAGTCTTTGGCCGTGACTGTCACCACCAGCACTCTGGACTCCTGAGAAGGGCAAGAATCCACAATTCCATCTTACCAATGAAAAGTCAAGAAAGAGTCAGGACAAGCAATCCTCACACGAGGAACTCCATGCCCCACAATGTGCATTGTCCTCCCTCCAATGTGCACAATGTGCATGGTCCTCCCACCCAATCAGGACACTTCTGTCCAGGAAAAGGGCCACCCAAGGAAAGCTCACAGTGAACACCAGCAACTATGCCAAAGGCATGTCTGGAGTCTTCCACAGCGAGGACAGGATTTTTACTAGCCCCTCCAGAAATCATGCAAAGAAGGCTTCCCCTTCTTCCAAACTGACCAAGCACCAATGACAGATCCTACACTCTAGAACCTTATTATCAGTAAGATAATAAAACTATAATTCATTTCTTACCTCTTTCTTTCTTCATCTACATGCAAAACAGGCTGTTTTTCTTTCTATTCAGTATTTTTTCTTACTTTCAGAAAGCCAGGCTTTCATCCATCATACGTTTGTGAGATAATGTTCCCTGATCCTTTATTTGCATATACCACTGAGAGTTCATCATAATATATGCCACAACACCTCGATACCCATTAACCAGTTCCCTCATTCCCAGCTCATCCTTCTGTAAACCTCAGCTTGGTGCCCAGAGTCCTGAGTCTTTCCTGGTGTCTCCATGTCTGACTTCTGCTCCTTCCATTTTCCCTTGCTGCTACTAATGTCCATGGTTTTCATCATGGGCCACATATGAGTGAATCCATATGATATTTCCCTTGGTCTGCTTGCCTTTTTCATGAAGAATTACCAAACCTGTGTCGTTCATGTCAAGGCGAGTATCAGGGCTTCATCTTCCCTGATGTGGAGGCATACATGTTGCCTGGATGGACAACACCTTCTTTTACCACTGGCCTTTGGAAGGGCATCTCAGCTACTTCCACAGTTCTGCTAGAATGGGCATGGCAGGCCATCGATGTAAGCTATTCCTTTTCCTCTGAATAAGGAGAGTTGCTCAGCATGGCTCTCCCCATGACCAAGGCATGTAGCATTAAATAATGATAAGGAGTGCTGTCAAAGTCCTCTTCCTTCAGGAATTGCTATCATGCAGAATGTTACACTCCTTGAAGTCTTTGCAAAGGTGTTTAAGGTAAAGTCAGGTAGACAGAGCACTCATCCCTTAGGACTGGTGTTTCAGAACACTAGGAGATGAGGATATGGACAGCACAATGCATCCATGCCCTAGCACTTTTCCTTGAAATGTGACTTTCCTTCCTTATTCCTTCTCTTCTCTTCCAAGCTGAACAGGCACCAAAGGCAGACCCTACACCCTAGAACCCATCAGGAAAAGAAGCTAAGAAAAGAATCTCTCACCCATAGGATGTCAAACCTCCCAGAGAGCTAGTTATCACCAAGAAGCCTCCCTGTTGATGACATCTCTAGAAATTGCAGTGAAAATAGGGACATCTTGCTCTCTCTAAAGAAATGTTGGCCACAAAGATGGTATAATGAACGTCATTTTATTTTTTCTTTGTATAGAAAGGGGAAGTGGTAAAGAAACAGAAAAGACCACCTGAGTTCATGATCAGGCAAACATGGCTCTTTTTTGGTCCTTCCCAGGGCTTCCTAAATAAAGCCATAGGACTCCTAGGTTATGAGAGAGGGATTGCTGCTTCAGTGAAATCAGCTTCTGTGATGTCACAAAGCTTTGAAGTCGTAGCAACAACTCTTCCCCAAACCATGTTGTCAGGACTACAACCAAGCCTCAGGTGAGAAACTCCACTCCCCGCACATATGCATGGTCCTCCCATCCAATCAGGACTCTTCAGGCCAGGAAAAAGGCCACCAGAGGAAAGCTCACACTGAACCTCTGCAGCCATACAAAAGACATGCCTGGAGTCTTCAATAGCGAGGACACGAGTTCCTCTAGCATCTCCAGAAATCATGCCAAGAATGTTTCCCCATAATCCAAGCTGACCAAGCACCAAAGATAGACACTACACCCTAGAACTTTAGATCCAGGATGGACTCATCAGTTTGGAACCCACAGGAGCAAGCACGGAGCATGTTGGAAAAGACCCATTGCCGAAGTGAAGCCATCAGAAAGCCTTTCATGACAGTTTCAGAAAGACAACATGTATCTAGAAATTGATGCATTGAAGAGGATTCAACGACCTAAGTTCAATGAGCCTTCCCTTAGGGTGGTGCAGGTCCCTCTGTGGAACTGAATGGAGATGTTGCAGCAGAAGCCTGTCTTAACCCTCCCATGTCCTTTCCCCAAAGGTTTCATGGGATTAACAAACAGTATCTGTTGCAGAGATGTGCATCTTCTTTTTTTTTAACTTTTTAAAAAATTTATTTTTTCAGCGTAACAGTATTCATTGTTTTTGCACAACACCCAGTGCTCCATGCAAAACGTGCCCTCCCTATTACCCATCACCTATTCCCCCAACCTCCTACCCCTGACCCTTCAAAACCCTCAGGATGTTTTTCAGAGTCCATAGTCTCTTATGGTTCGCCTCACCTTCCAATTTTTTTTTATAAACATATAAAGTATTTTTATCCCCAGGGGTACAGGTCTGTGAATCGCCGGGTTTACACACTTCATGGCACTCACGATAGCACATACCCTCCCCAATGTCCATAACCCCCTCCCCCTCCCCAGCCCCACCTCCACCCAGCAACTCCCAGTTTGTTTTGTGAGATTAAGAGTCATTTATGGTTTGTCTCCCTCCCAATCCCATCCTGTTTCATTTATTCTTCTCCTATCCCCTTAACCCCCCATGTTGCTTCTCCATGTCCTCATATCAGGGAGATCATATGATCATGTCCTCATATCAGGGAGATCATATGATAGTTGTCTTTTTCCAATTGACTTATTTCACTAACATTATACCCTCTAGTTCCATCCACGTTGTCTCAAATGGCAAGATTTTATTTCTTTTGATGGCTGCATAGTATTCCATTGTGTATATATACCACATCTTCTTTATCCATTCATCTGTTGATGGACATCTAGGTTATTTTCATAGTTTGGCTATTGTAGACATTACTGCTATAAACATTCGGGTACACATGCCCCTTCGGGAGATGTGCGTCTTCTAATAGAGCCAGATGAGTTGGAAAAATGGGAGAACAATGGGCCATTGCAACGGGATACAGAGCCAATGTTCCATAATGGTGATGAGATTTAGGAAGTCAAAGAAGAGGATAGCAAACAAGGGAGCTCAGAGCAAAGTTCTGGAATTTTTGGATGCTGGGAGGTGCTCTGGACCCGGCTGCATTCCATAGGGACATCGGTCCAAATTCAATGAACCATCCTCTGGCCCCCGTCAATTCTTGTCAACTGTTTGTTCTGGTTGTTTTTCTTGTTTTTCAATGATGTACATGCATGTATTTGACAGAGACAGACAGAGAGATCATTATCAGGTAAGGAGCCTCTGCAGAGGCTCACGTTGCCTGCAATTAAGAGATTTTCGTGCCTGGAACAAGTATGGTGAGGTTTATCTTGGTGGGCTCTGGTGTGCCTCTTAAAGAAGATGTTCAACCCACTCAACAGAACAAAAGCCTGCTGAGTGCTGTGGTCGGGAGAGAGGATATGGGCAGGAAATTCTTCTTGTCCCCAACGGGTGGGTCTGTTCTTCTGGGACTAAGCAACATGACCTGAGGAATACAGTCCCAACGGTGTTCTAGGGTTGAGTATCCGTGATTGCAGGTTGGGCAGCTAATGTCCTCACACTCCTGTCTGTGGCCCCTAGCTCAGTCATTATTTGGACCCCATAGAGGCATCTCCAAGCACAGTGCCTATCACGGATGCAAAGCCAGAAAAAATAATCATACCACTGTGTCAACTGGTATTGTCTCTGATCATGGTTTCCAGGATGTCTGCACCGGGTTGCTTGCTTGTGTCCTCTCCAGGAGAAACACAGTGTTCTCTGGAGTCAGTGCCTACCAAGCTTGCAGTCCTGAAATCCCTGGGCCTCAAGACGCTTTGGTTGCAAGAAACCGTGCCATTCAGAACCTCCCCTTTTTTCCACCAATATCTATGGTCAACATTCCACTTGTGGTTCCCAGTGTGCTCCTCTCTCCTGGACCATTGTATTTGGCCATGGATCCCTGCAGTCTGAAGCACCAATAGTCCATTTATCCCCTAAGCCTAGTTTACACCCTTCTTCCATGGTCTCTGCAAATTCTTCTCTATTTCGCTGCGGTGTTTGATTTCTAGACTTCAGGTCCATTACGCCATGCTTACACTGATGTGGTCATTTCCGGTTGTGCTTATGGCTGAAGACAAGACTGGAGCTCCTAAATACTTCTACCATCTCCCTGTCCTCTAAATGCACTGCAGACTTCCCAGCCATAAGCAAGAAGATATTCTTGCCACTTGCCACATGTGGCAGAAAGGTGAAGAGCATTGGGCTATGTCACATCTGTCAGTCACAGAAATACAATTAACATACGATTTCACGCTGTCATGGAAGTAAAACAACATGTGGAAAAGCAAGAAAAAAGGGATGGACAATGAGACTGTACCGAGCACACAAAATTTGGTTTTGTTCCAAGACATGTTAGTCAGAATCTATATTTCTAAAAGAGGATTAAATAGGATATTCCTTGCAGGAAATATGGTCAAACAGGGTGTAACGTGAATTTTCAATGTGTTTGAAGGTGAATTGTGATCCAAAAAAGATCAGCTTCATATATCTTAAAATATCACTCTAAGCATTTTGTGAAACACACACACATACACACACACACACACACACACACAACACACACACACACACACACACAGGCACACTTAATAGAGTCCCACAGATGTTACGAACAAGTGAGGAATAGCACCCATGGAAGCAAACCTCAGAGAATATGCAATAAGGAAAAAAGCACAGAGAATCAAATTCAGAAACCGACCAAACTGGAAAAGTTAACTCCTTACCTATCAAGAATTAATTAAAGCATTCAGGACTAAACTCCCTTAAACAACCTATCCTAAAAGTCCCCTACACACAAGTATGTCAGCAAATCCAATATCTGAGAAAAAAGGATAATTAAAAAGACACATATCCACTACCAAGCCTAGGTCATGAAACATACACATCTGACTTCTCAGGTAATGACAAAAGCATTTGAAGCAGTCCTCAAACACCTCTCAACACACAAATAGCCAAGTTCAAATCAACTTCCTGGTCCACACTTCTAGACATTTAATGAAGGCAATGTCGGTTCTTCTCATCTATTCCCAAAATGTAGGAAGAGTGAAGATTCTAATTTACAATGTCCAAAGTCCCAATTCAGATAAGGTCCTTTAGAAAACCAATTGCATAGCATTTTTATAAGAAAGATAATAAAACTATAAAACTTTAATTCATTTCTCTCCACTTTCTTTCTTCATCTACATGTGTAACGGCCTGTTTTTTTTCTATTCGATATTTTTTCTTATGTTTGGGATGCCAGACTTTAATCCATCCTACCTTTTTTGACATATGTTCCCTCATTCTTTACTTGCATATACCACCGAGTGCTCATCAACATATATACCACACCTCCTCCATACCCATTAACCAGTTCCCTCATTCCCAGCGTGCCTCAACCTTCTATAACCCTCAGCTTGGTCCCCAGATTCCTGAGTCTTTCCTGGTTTTTCTCCATTTCAGACTCCTCCTTCCATTTTCACTTGCTTCTACTAATGTCCATGGTATTCCATCTGTGTCACATATGATTGAAGCCATATGATATTTCCCTTAGTCTGCTTGCCTTTTTCATATGGAATCACTGAGTCCTGTGTCATTCATGTCAAGGTGAGTATCAGGCTTCATCCTCCCCGATGGCCTGGATGGACCACATCATCTTTATACACTAGCCGTTGGAAGGGCATCTCAGCTCCTTCCACAGATCTGCAAGATTGAGCATGGCAGGCCATTGATGGATGCCATTTCTTTCCTCTGAATAAAGAGAAATGATCCACATGGTTTTTCCCATGACTACATGTCATGGCGTTCACTAATGATGACAATGAGTGCTTTCCAGAACTCTTCCTTCAGGTGTATCTATCATGCAGAATGTCACTCTCCTTGAAGCCTTTGCAACGGTGTTTAAGATAAAGTCAGGTAGACAGCGCCCCCATCCCTTAGCACAGAACACTAGGAGATGAGGACACAAACAGCACAATGCATCCCTGCCTTAGTACTTTACCTGGAAATGTGACTTTCATTCCCTTATTCCTTCCCTTAACTTCCAAGCTGACTGAGAACCAAAGGCAAATCCTACACCCTAGCACCCATGAGGAAAAGAAGCTAAGAAAGTATGCTCTCACCCATAGGATGTCAAACCTCCCAAAGAGCTAATGATAGCCAAGAGGCCTCCCTGCTGTTTGAGATCTCTAGAAATTGCTGTGGAAATAGGAAAACCTTGCTTTCTCTGCAGAAATATTTGTCTAAATGATGGTATACAGAAAGTCATTTCCTTTTCTCTTTGTATAGAAAGGGAAGTGGGGAAGAAACAGAAAAGGTCACCTGATTTCATGATCAGGCTAACACGGCACTTTTTTGGTCCTTCCCAGGGCTTCCTACCTAAAGACATATGAATCATAGGACATTAGAGAGGGATTTCTGCTTCAGTGAAATTAGCTTCTGTGACATCACAAAGCTTTGAGGTCCTAGCAACCACTCTTTTTCACATATTTCTTTTATTCTATGATTCAGTGAAATCGTATGTTATTTGTCATTCTGTGACTGTTTCATGACCTAGTCATGGTAGTGGATATGTGTCTTAGAATTTATCCTTTTCTCTCAGGTATTTGATTTGTTGGCATACTTGTGTGTAGGTGTCTTTTAAGATAGGTTGCTTAGGAGAGTTTAGTCCTGAATGCTTTAATTAATTCTTGATAGGTAAAGAGTTGACTTTTCCAGTTTGTCAGTTTCTGACTTTGATTCTCTGTGCTTTTTTTCTTTATGGTATTTTCTCTGGGCTTTGCTTCCATGAGTGCTATTCTTCACATGCTCCCTAACGTCTGTGTGACTCGTGTGTGTGTGTGTGTGTGTTTGTGTGTGTGTGTGTGTTTCACCTAATGCTTAGAATGATATTTTAATATATATAAAGCTGCTTTTTTTTGGATCACAATTCACCTTCAAACGAATTGAAAAATCACATTACATCCCTTTTCCTCCATATTTACTGCAATGAATGTCCCCTTAATCGTCTTTTAGAAACATATATTCAGACTAACGTGCCCTGGAACAAACAACAAATTTTGTGTGCCCAGTTAGAGTCTCATTTCCTGTCCCCTTTTTCTTGCTTTTTCACATGTTTCTTTACTTCCATGAGTGAGTGAAATTTGTGTTATTTGTCTTTCTGTGACTGAGAGATGGGATATAGCACAAATCTCTCCACATTTCTGCCACATGTGGCAAGGGTCGAGAATGCATTCTTGCTTATGGATGAGTAAGAGTCTGTGGTGGATTTGGAGGACAGGGAGGTGGTAGAAGTATCTAGGATACCCAGGCTTGTCTTCAGCCATAAGCAAAGGAGTAAGAGGACCACATCATCATAAAAATGGCATAAGATGTCATGAAGCCTAGAAAACACACTCCAAAGAGAAAGAGAGAATAATTCACATAGATCGTGGGAGACATGTCTTAGGGGAGATGTGTATGTGTTCTGTTTCAAAGGGAGGAATCCGTGGCTAAAGACAAAGACACCAGAGAGAGGAGCACCCTGGGAACCACAATTTGAATGTTGACCCATATCTGTTGGCGGAGAAAAGGAGAGGTTCTGAATGGCACGAATTCTTGTAACCAAATGGTCTTGTGACCCAGGGATTTCAGATGAGCAAGCTTGGCAGACACAGACTCCAGAGAACACTGTGTTTCTCCTGGAGAGGACACCATCAACCATCCAACTGCAGATAACCTGGAAAGCATGATTATAGACTATACCTGTTAACACAGTGGTACAATTATTGATTCTTGCTGCACAACCATGTTAGGCAGTGTTCATGGGGATGCCTCGATGGGGGCAAAAGAAATTTGGGGCTCTCCCACCATCAGCATAAGACCGAGGTAGTGGCCACAGACAGGACAGTGAGGAAATTAGGTGCCTGACCTGCTAACACTAAGTTCCAAACCTGGAACACTGTTGGGAATGCTTTCCTAAGGCCATGTTGCTTATTACCAGAATAGAAGAACATCTTTAGGAGACTAGAAGAAAAGCCTGTCCACATCCTCTCTACTGACCACAGCATTCAGCAGACCTTAGATTTGTTGAGTGGATTGAAATTCTCCTTTCATATGCACAACAAGGCAACCAAGCTAAACCTCAACATATTTGGTCCAGACACCAAACACTCCAAATGGCAGGCTATGACAGCCTCTGCAGAGAACTAGCCCAGAGGAGAGTGGAGAGCCACAACACAACACAAGTGGGCATGCCAAAATCACCCGAGTCTCCCTCAGGTGTCAGCACTTGGGTACTCCATGAGTTCTTCTTCCTAAAGAAATTACCCTCAGGGTAAAAAACAGAATGCACATTTTGAGTAAAAAGAAGAAGACACAGACCTAGGACAAATGCAATGATGGAAGAATCAATTGATGCCAAAGAACAGGAACAAGAAATAATCATAGCCACACAATCAAAGTTAACCCTATACATGTCACAAGCTCAATAGGGGATTTAAAGCAGAAGCCAGGATACTAACTCTGCATCAGAAAAACATAGAAGCCATCAGGTAGTCTTGGAATACAGAGATAAAGTGGATAAAAACAAAACTAAAATAAGAGGCCCTGATGAAAAGATTTCTTAGCAGACTGGATGCAATGTCCAGGAAGCTGGCAGAAGCAGAGGATCCAATGATTGACCTGGAAGACAAGTACTGGGAAAAAATGAAGCAAAGCAAAGGAGAGAATGAAGAATGAGGAACATGATAATGGACATAGGGAAATCTGTAAGTGCAATGACTGTAATACGTGCTTATTTTAGAGACCTCGAAGAGAGAGAAAAAAGAGGGCCCAACATTTCTTTGAGAAATCAGAACTGAAAACGTCTCTCCTCTAGGGGCAGAAACAGAGATCCAGATTCAGAGCACAGAGGAATCCCAGCATCATCCACAGAAGCAAAGCAAAAGAAGACATAGTGTCATTCACCCTGAAAAAGCTAGTAATGGAGGAATTCTCTTCACCCAATGATGCTTGGGAGAAGGGTGTTTCTATAACCAAGTCCCTGACTTCAAGGCGTCCAGCTCTGCCAGCTCTAGAAGCAGGTTTTATACAGCAAGCCAAAGACAAAAATCCATATACCTTGCATTTCTGAAAGTTGACAGAGCAGGTGTTCTTGTCTAGAACAATGAGGTGTTAAGAAGACAAGGATTCGGAAATAGAAACAATCATCAGAAATTATTACCTACAATTATATGCCAATAAGCTAAGCAACCTAGATGAAATGGATGCATTCCTGGAAAACTACAAACTCCCAAAAATGAACCAGGAAGAAATTGACAACCTGAATAGACCGATATCTAGTAACGAGATTGAAGCAGTGATCAAAAACCTCCCAAAAAACAAGAGCCCAGGACCTGACGGATTCCCTGGGGAATTCGAACAAACTTTCCAAGAAGAAATAACACCAATTCTCCTGAAGCTGTTCCAAAAAAATTGAAGCAGAAGGAAACCTTCCAGACTCTTTTTTATGAAACCAGCAGTACCCTGATCCCCAAACCAGGCAAAGACCCTACCAAAAAGGAGAATTTCAGACCAATATCACTGATGAATATGGATGCAAAAATTCTCAACAAGATCCTAGCAAACAGGATCCAGCAGCACATTAAGAAGATTATCTACCATGACCAGGTGGGATTCATCCCTGGGTTGCAAGGTTGGTTCAACATTCGCAAATCAATCAGTGTGATAGAACACATCAATAAGAGAAGAGAGAAGAACCACATGGTCCTCTCAATTGATGCAGAAAAAGCATTTGACAAAATCCAGCATCCATTCCTGATGAAAACGCTTCAAAGTATAGGGATGGAGGGAACATTCCTGAACTTCATAAAATCTATCTATGAAAGACCCACAGCAAATATCATCCTCAGTGGGAAAAAGCTTGCAGCCTTCCCGTTGAGATCAGGAACACGACAAGGATGCCCACTCTCACCACTCGTGTTCAACACAGTATTAGAAGTTCTAGCAATGGCAATCAGACAACAAAGAGGAATAAAAGGTATCCAAATTGGCAAGGAAGAAGTCAAACTCTCTCTCTTCGCAGATGACATGATTCTTTATATGGAAAACCCCAAAGACTCCACCCCCAAACTACTAGAACTCATATAGCAATTCAGTAACATGGCAGGATACAAAGTCAGTGTCCAGAAATCAGTGGCTTTCTTATACACTAACAATGAAAATAGAGAAAGGGAAATTAGAGAATCTATTCCATTTACTATAGCACCAAGAACCATAAGAAACCTGGGAATAAACCTAACCAAAGAGGTAAAGGACCTGTACTCGAGGAACTACAGAACACTCATGAAAGAAATGGAAGAAGACACAAAAGGATGGAAGACTTTCCATGCTCTTGGATTGGAAGAATAAACATTGTTAAAATGTCTATACTGCCTAGAGCCTTCTCTACTTTTAATGCCATTCCAATCAAAATTCCACCGGTATTGGGGAGAGGAGCCAAGATGGCAGAGAAGTAGCAGGCTGAGACTACACCAGGTAGCAGGAGACCAGCTCGATAGCTTATCTAAACATTGCAAACACCACATATCCAACGGGAGATCGAAGAGAAGAACAGCAATTCTAGAAACAGAAAATCAGCCACTTTCTGAAAGGTAGGACTGGCGGAGAAGTGAATCTAAAACGATGGGAAGATAGACTGCGGGGGGAGGGGCCAGCTCCCGGCAAGTGGCAGAGCAATGGAGCACAAAATCAGGACTTTTAAAAGTCTGTTCCACTGAGGGATGTTGCTCCAGAGGCTAAACTGGGGAAGCCCATGCGGGATCAGCGTGGCCCCAGGTCCCGCAGGGTCACAGAAGGATCGGGATGTCAGAGTGTCACAGAGCTCGCAGGTGTCAGAAGAGAGAAGCCAGCTACAGAGAGAGGTCTGAGGACTGAACTCTCAGCTGGGGGTTACCTTGAACTGCTCACGGGCTGGGTGAGTTCTGAGCATGGCTGGAGGCTGGGGATATGGGAGTGATTGGGCGCTGTCCTTGGGGGGCACACTGGGGAGTGGGGCTTCCGGCTATCGGAGACTCAGAGGCCGCCATTTTCATTCCTGTCCTCAGGAACTCTACGGAAAGCGTTCAAGGAACAGAAGCTCCCAAAAGCGAACCTGAGCGGATTACTTTGTACAGCCCCTGGTAAGGGCGGTGCAATTCCGCCTCAGGCAAATACACTTGAGAGTCACAACAGGCCCCTCCCCCAGAAGTTCAACAATATATCCAGCCAGGACAAAGTTCATATATCAAGGAAAACAGGTTCAACACCTAAGACAGCAGCGGAATTTCAGAGGAGGAGAAAGCAAAGAACGGAACGCATGGCTTTCTCCCCATGATTCTTTACTCTGGCCGTTAATTCAATTTGTTTTTCAATTTATTTTCTTTCGTTTTCTTCTTCTGCTAAATTTTTTAACTTTTACCCTATTCCTTTTTAACGTTTTTTGACTAGTTTATCTAAAATATATATTTTTTCTTTATTTATTATATTTTTTCTTTATGTGTTTTATTTTTTAAATTTTTGTCTTCTTTTTTTGAACCTCGTTTTTTTCATTTGTTTATTTACAGAATAACAGTGTTCATTGATTTGGCATCACACCCAGTGCTCCATGCAGAACGTGCCCGCCCTATTACCCACCACCTGGTTCCTCAACCTCCCACCCCCCCTCCCCTTCAAAACACTCTGGTTGTTTTTCAGAGTCCACAGTCTCTCATGGTTCATCTCCCCTTCCAGTTTCCCTCAACTCCCTCTCCTCTCCATCTCCCCATGTCCTCCATGTTCTTTGTTATGCTCCACAAATAAGTGAGACCATATGATACTTGACTCTCTCTGCTTGACTTATTTCGCTCAGCATAATCTCTGCCAGTTCCGTCCATGTTGCTACAAATGTTGGGTATTCATCCTTTCTGATGGAGGCATAATACTCCATCGTGTATATGGATCACATCTTCCTTATCCATTCATCCGTTGAAGGGCATCTTGGTTCTTTCCACAGTTTGGCGACTGTAGCCATTGCTGCAATAAATATTGGGGTACAGATGGACCTTCTTTTCACACATCTGTATCTTTGGGGAAAATACCCAGCAGTGCAATTGCAGGGTCATAGGGAACCTCTACTCTTAATTTCTTAAGGAATCTCCACACTGTTCTCCAGAGTGTCTGCAGGAACTTGCATTCCCACCAACAGTATAAGAGGGTTCCCCTTTCTCCACATCCTCTCCAACACACGTTGTTTCCTGTCTTGCTAATTTTGGCCATTCTAACTGGTGTCAGGTGGTATCTTAATGATGTTTTAATTTGAATCTTCCTGATGGCTAGTGATGATGAACATTTTTTCATGTGTCGGATAGCCATTTGTATGTCTTCGTTGGAGAAGTGTCTGTTCATACCTTCTGCCCATTTTTTGATATGATTATCTGTTTTGTGTGTGTTGAGTTTGAGGAGTTCTTTATAGACCCTGGATATCAACCTTTTGTCTGTACTGTCATTTGCAAATATCTTCTCCCATTCCGTGGGTTGCCTCTGTGTTTTGACTGTTTCCTTTGCTGTGCAGAAGCTTTTGATCTTGATGAAGTCCCAAAAGTTCATTTTTGCTTTTGTTTCCTTGGCCTTTGGAGACATATCTTGAAAGAAGTTGCTGTGGCTGATATCTAAGAGGTTACTGCCTATGTTCTGCTCTAGGATTCTGATAGATTCCTCTCTCACATTGAGGTCTTTTATCCATTTCGAGTTTATCTTTGTGTATGGTGTAAGAGAATGGTCAAGTTTCATTCTTCTACATATCGCTGTCCAGTTTTCCCAGCACCATTTATTGAAGAGGCTGTCTTTTTTCCATTGAATATTTTTTCCTGTTTTCTCGAAGACTATTTGACCATAGAGTTGAGGGTCCATATCTGGGCTCTCTACTCTGTTCCACTGGTCTATGTGTCTGTTTTTATGCCAGTACCACGCTGTATTGGTGATCACAGCTTTGTAGTAAAGCTTGAAATCGGGTAACGTGATGCCGCCAGTTTTGTTTTTGCTTTTCAACATTTCCTTAGCAATTCGGGGTCTCTTCTCATTCCATACAAATTTTAGGATTATTTCATCCAGCTCTTTGGAAAATACTGGTGGCATTTTGATCGGAATGGCATTAAAAGTATAGATGGTTCTAGGCAGTATAGACATTTTAACAATGTTTATTCTTCCAATCCAAGAGCATGGAAAGTCTTCCATCCTTTTGTGTCTTCTTCCATTTCTTTCATGAGTGTTCTGTAGTTCCTCGAGTACAGGTCCTTTACCTCTTTGGTTAGGTTTATTCCCAGGTTTCTTATGGTTCTTGGTGCTATAGTAAATGGAATAGATTCTCTAATTTCCCTTTCTCTATTTTCATTGTTAGTGTATAAGAAAGCCACTGATTTCTGGACACTGACTTTGTATCCTGCCATGTTACTGAATTGCTATATGAGTTCTAGTAGTTTGGGGGTGGAGTCTTTGGGGTTTTCCATATAAAGAATCATGTCATCTGCGAAGAGAGAGAGTTTGACTTCTTCCTTGCCAATTTGGATACCTTTTATTCCTCTTTGTTGTCTGATTGCCATTGCTAGAACTTCTAATACTGTGTTGAACACGAGTGGTGAGAGTGGGCATCCTTGTCGTGTTCCTGATCTCAACGGGAAGGCTGCAAGCTTTTTCCCACTGAGGATGATATTTGCTGTGGGTCTTTCATAGATAGATTTTATGAAGTTCAGGAATGTTCCCTCCATCCCTATACTTTGAAGCGTTTTCATCAGGAATGGATGCTGGATTTTGTCAAATGCTTTTTCTGCATCAATTGAGAGGACCATGTGGTTCTTCTCTCTTCTCTTATTGATGTGTTCTATCACACTGATTGATTTGCGAATGTTGAACCAACCTTGCAACCCAGGGATGAATCCCACCTGGTCATGGTAGATAATCTTCTTAATGTGCTGCTGGATCCTGTTTGCTAGGATCTTGTTGAGAATTTTTGCATCCATATTCATCAGTGATATTGGTCTGAAATTCTCCTTTTTGGTAGGGTCTTTGCCTGGTTTGGGGATCAGGGTACTGCTGGTTTCATAAAAAAGAGTCTGGAAGGTTTCCTTCTGCTTCAATTTTTTTTGGAACAGCTTCAGGAGAATTGGTGTTATTTCTTCTTGGAAAGTTTGTTCGAATTCCCCAGGGAATCCGTCAGGTCCTGGGCTCTTGTTTTTTTTTTGGGGGGGAGGTTTTTTTTTTTTTTTTCCATTTTATTTATTTTTTTCAGCGTAACAGTCTTCATTGTTTTTGCACAACACCCAGTGCTCCATGCAAAACGTGCCCTCCCTATTACCCACCACGTGTTCCCCCAACCTCCCACCACTGACCCTTCAAAACCATCAGGTTGTTTTTCAGTGTCCATAGTCTCTTATGGTTCGCCTCCCCTCCCCAATGTCCATAGCCCCCTCCCCTCTCCGAATCCCACCTCCCCCCAGCCTTTTGATCACTGCTTCAATCTCCTTACTAGATATCAGTCTATTCAGGTTGTCAATTTCTTCCTCGTTCATTTTTGGGAGTTTGTAGTTTTCCAGGAAAGCATCCATTTCATCTAGGTTGCTTAACTTATTGGCATATAAATGTAGGTAATAATTTCTGATGATTGTTTTATTTCCTTGGTGTTAGTTGTGATATCGCCCTTTTCATTCATCATTTTATTAATTTGGGCTTTCTCTCTTTTCTTTTGGATTAGTGTGGCCAATGGTTTATCGATCTTATTGATTCTTTCAAAAAAAAACAGCTTCTAGTTTCATTGATATGTTCTACTGTATCTCTGGTTTCTACCTCATTGATCTCTGCTCTATCTTGATTATTTCCCTTCTTGTGTGTGGAGTTGGTTTGATTTCTTGTTGATTCTCCAGTTCTTTAAGGTGTAGAGGCAGCTGGTGTATTCTTGATTTTTCAATGTTTTTGAGGGAGGCTTGGAGGGCTATGTATTTCTCCCTTAGGACCGCCTTTGCTGTATCCCATAGTTTTTGGACCGAAATGTCTTCATTCTCATTGGTTTCCCTGAATTATTTAAGTTCATCTTTGGTCTCCTGGTTGATCCAAGCATTCTTAAGCAATATGGTCTTAAGCTTCCAGGTGTTTGCGTTCCTTCTGAACTTTTCCTTGTGATTGAATTCCAGTTTCAAAGCATTGTGATCGAAGACTATGCCGGGAATAATGTCAGTCTTTTGGTATCGGTTGAGTCCTTCTTTGTGACCCAGTATGTGGTCTATTCTGGAGAAGGTTCCATGTGCACTTGAGAACAATGAGTATTCTGTTGTTTTAAGGGGGAATGTTCTGTATACGTCTATGAGGTCCATCTTCTTCAATGTTTCATTCAATGCTCTTATTTCTTTATTAATTTTCTGCTTTGATGATCTGTCTATTTCTGAGAGAGGCGTATTAAGTTCTCCTAATATTATTGTATTCATATCAATATGACTCTTTATCTTGATTAATAGTTTTCTTATGTAATTGGGTGCTCCCATATTGAGGGCATAGATATTCACAATTGTTAGATCATCTTGGCGGATAGTCCCTTTAAGAATTATGTAGTGTCCTTCTGTATCTCTGACTACAGTCTTTAGTTTAATATCTAATTTATCTGATATGAGAATCGCTGCCCCGGCCTTCTTTTGAGGCCCATTGGCATCAAAGATGCTTCTCCATCCCTTCACTTTCAGTCTGGGTGTATCCTTAGGTTCAAAATGGGTCTCTTGTAGACAACATATGGATGGGTCCCATCGTTTTATCCAATCTGCAACCCTGTGTCATTTTATGGGCACATTTAGGCCATTCACATTGAGAGTGGTTATTGAGAGATAGGTTTTTATTGACATCGTGTTGCCTTTGAAGTCTTTCTGTCTGTAGATTGTTTCTATATTTCTGTTCAATGATATCTTAGGATTTTTTCTCTTTTATAGGACCCCCCTTAATATTTCCTGCAGTGTCGGCTTGGTGGTTGCATAGTCTTTTAAGCCTTGCCAGTCTTGGAAACACTTTATCTCTCCATCAATTTTAAATGTCAGTCTTGCTGGATAGAGTATTCTTGGTTGCATGTTCTTCTCATTTAGTACTCTGAATATATTTTGCCAGCCCTTCCTGGCTTGCCAGGTCTCTGTCGAAAGGTCTGATGTTATTCTTATGGGCTTTCCTCTGTACGTAAGGAGCTTCTTTGTCCTAGCTGCTTTTAAGAGGGTCTCTCTTGAAACATAATTCCCCATTCTAACTATAAGGTGCCGTGAGGACTTTCGAGAATGTAAAGTCTTGGGAGGAAACCTTTCTGCCTCTAGTACATGAACGTTGTTTCCATTCGTGAGATTGGGAAAATTTTCATAGGCAACTTCTTCCACTATATCTTCTAGACTTCTTTCTTTTTCCTCCCCTTCAGGGATTCCAATAATTCTGACGTTGGAATGTTTCATGGCATCGTTTCTTTCCCTGTTTCTGTTTTCGTGGCCTCTGAGCTGTTTGTTCCAGGCTTCCTCCTGATCCTTTCTCTCTATCTGTTTGTCCTCCAGATCACTAATTCTAATCTTCTGTCTCAGTTACCCTAGCTCTTAGAGAATTTAGATTAGATTGGAACTCATTGAGAGCATTTTGAACATCATCCCTGGTGGCTTTCAGTTCTGCCCTAACATTGTGAACATCATCCCTGGTGGCTTTCAGTTCTGCCCTAATCAATTCTGTTTGGTCATCCATGGCTTTCTCCAACCTAGCTATTGCCTGGATAATTGTTAGTCTGAATTCCTTATTTGACATAATGTCTATGTCGATAGCCATTAGCTCTGTTGCAGAACGCTCATCCTCTGTATTTGTCTTCTGTTGGGTATTCCTCCTCCTAGTCATTTTGGTACGAGCTGACTGAACAGATGCAGCTGGACTTATGGATTGTGGTGCAGTCAGTGTGCACCCTGGAACACTTCTGTGCAATCAGGATTCCCCACCCAAATGAGAGAAAAAAGAAAAGAAAATGAAATAGAGAAGAAGAAAGAAAAAAATGGGAAAGAAAAAGGAAAAAAGAGAGAGAGAGAGAGGAAAATAAGGGAAGATAAAAGAGAAGGCTCAGCCGAAATGGGCCACAAGGTTAGGTTTGTGAAGTATACAAACAAAAACAGACAAACACAAAGACTGATAAAAGTATATGAGAAGAGAAAAATATATATATTTATAAGCAAAAAAAATGAGAAGGGAAGAACCTCATCAGAAATAACCCCAAGTACAAGATTTAAGTATTATCAGGACAAACACAAATTCACAGAAACACTGACAGAAGGAAAAATTGGAGAGTGGTTATAAATTCTCAGTGTGGGTGAGGAAGGTTATTTTGATTCTACCTGAAGGTATCTTGATGTTTTTGTTAAGGGACTCAACTTTCCTAAGTTACAGGGGGATGAGAAACGGGTTTGCCTATAGGGGTAGCATTGATTGGGGAAAGGGGATTACCTTGAAATTTAACTCTATATGTATAGTAGAAAATAAAAATTAAGAAAGAATAAACTAGACTAAACTAAGTGAAAATTAAAAAAGAATTAAAAAAATAGAAAAGCAAAAGAAAAACACAGGTGTATGTATCAAAAAGTTCAGGTTAGAAGGTTATTAAAGAATTTGATGTACTGGACATCTCAGTGTTATGGTAAATAGGTTAAAAATTATCTGTATGTATAAAAAAAAGAACCAGAATATTGGTAAAGAGTTAAAAATAAAAGTTGTATTTATGAAGTAGTGGTGGTTGTTCTCTTGTAGTCTTTTTTTTTCCTTCCTTCCTGGTTGGTTTTCTGGGGGAGGGGCCTGCCAGGTGGGTTTTCAGATATTGATGTTCCTTGAATTAGGTCCTCCCGCTCCCCTCAAGGGGGTGAGCTCTGAGGAAACTGTTTTTTTCAGGCTTTTGTTCGCTGGGGATTTTTATGTTCTTTCATCTGCTTTCTCTTGCCTTGACAGCTTTTGGTGGTTTTTGGAGGTTTAGAGGAGAGCAAACTGCACTCCGACCTCCCTCTCAGAGAGAAGCCTCAGAATGTTTTGCAAAAGCTGCTGGCAGAGTCGGTTCTGAGTCACTGTCCCTGGGGATGCAGGAGCTCCTCGTTGTACCCAAAACCAGGGCAGCGGTGGCTGTCTAGGCAGCTCCAGACCGCCAGAGAGGTTCCGAGCAGAGATCGCACACTGAGATTTTCCCGCTGTCCCGGGCTGGGAATGTCTGGTTTTTCCGGCTGCCAGAGCTCCAGGCTAGCGCCTATGAGCACCTATCCCAAGGGAGGGTGCCAGATGCATGCGTTTCAGGATTGCCGTCTGGCCAGGCTCCCAGCCCCTCAGGGGAGCCAGACCCCACTCATTCTCGGGCACGCTGGCATTCAGGTGCACTGGCGGCTCAGGGACTGAGACCTGATTTCTCCGCCGCACTCTCTCTGGCTCCGCTCCAGGGGAGGCTGTCCTGGGTCCGGGGACTTAGGTCTCTGACCCTAACCGCCCAGGTTCCCACTATTACCCCCCGCGATCCTTTGCTGTTTGTTCTTTGAGTGCTTTCAACCAGACTCTAAGTTAATGCTGGTCCCCAGACGCAGAGCACTCTCGTGTTGGGGTGTTACTTTCCGATCGGTCACCTCTGGTGGCTCCCTCCCCCTTTTGTTTATCTTCTGGTATCAGTCGGATGTTCCCAGTCTGCTTTACCTGCCACTGGCGTCTTCTGCTCCTGTAGAGATCCAGACGTGTATAATTCTGATCTCAGGCTGATTTCATGGGTGGTTGGAGTTCTTTGGTAGGTAATCAGCTCACTTTAGGGTACAGGTTGAAACGGTGCCTCCTTTTACTTCCCTGCCATCTTGACTCCCCTCAGTCCTGTCTCTTTCTTGACCATTCATGGGTAAGATGGAATTTTGGATTTTTCCCCTTCTCATGAGTCCATAGGGCTGGTGATAACAGTCACGGCCAAAGACTACAAATTTGGCCATGGAAATTTTGACCCCGACTTGCTTTGCAAACTGTCTTGGTGAAATACCCAAGTGGCTCCAGTGGTAGGGAGATTTTTGATCCTCCGGGATGACCCATGACTGCAGCTCGGTGGAGTGATTAGGGGTGGTTTGCAGAGGAGTTTTTGCTAGGGTCTCAAGGCTTTGTGACATCATAATAGCTGACATCACTGAAGCAGCAATCACTCTTTCATGACCTATGAGTGTTAAGGCTTCAGGTAGGAAGACTGGGAAGGACCGAAAAAGAGCTCTGTTAGTCACATCATTAAATCAGGTGGTCCCTACTGTTTCTTTCCCACTCCCCTTCCTATACAAATAGCAAAGAAAATGACGTTTGGTATACCATCCTTTCAGCCAACATTTCTCAAGAGGGAGCATGGAGTTCCTATTTTCTCTGCAATTTGTCGAGATCTCAATCAACAGGAAGGCCTCTTGGCTATCATTAGCCCTCTTGGAGTTTTGTCATCCTATGGGTGAGAGCGTCCTTTGTTTAGCTTCTTTTCCCGATGGGTTCTAGGGTGTAAGGTCTGCCTTTGGTGCTTGGTCAGTTTGGAAGATAACAGATGGAATAAGGAAGGGAAAGTCACATTTCAAGGAAAAGCGCTAAGGCATGGATGCATTGTGCTCTCCATGTATTCGTCTTCTAGTATTCTGAAACTCAGGGCCTAAGGGATGAGTATTATGTCTACCTGACTTTACCTTAAACACTTTTGCAAAGGCTTCAAGGATAGAGACATTCTGTATGATAGCTACCTCTGAAAGAAGAGCCCTGTTCAGCACTCCTTGTCATTTTTAGTTAATGCTACCTGCCATGGTCATGGGGAGAGCCATGTAGAACCACTCTCTTAATTCAGAGGAAAAAGAACCTCCTACATTAATGACCTGCCATGCCCATTCTACTAGAACTGCGGAAGGAGCTGAAATGCCCTTCCAAAGGCAAGTGGATAAGGAAGGTTTGGTCCATCCAGGCAACAGAATATGCCTATGCCATCTGGGAAGCTGAATCCCCAATACTCGACTTGACATGAATGACACAGGACTGGGTTATTCTCAATGAAAAATTCAAGCAGACCAAGGGAAATTTCATATGGTTACACTTATGTCTGGTCCATGAGGAACACCATGGACATTAGTAGAAACAAGGGAAAACGGAAAGGGGAGAAGTGAGACAGGGAGACTAACCAGGAGAAACTCAGGACTCTGGGAAGCAAGCTGAGGGTTACAGAAAGATAAGACATGCCGGCAATGAGGGAACTGGTTAATGGTATGGAGGTGGTGTGGAATATATAATGATGATGAGCACTCTGTGGTATATGCAACTAAAGACTCAGGGATCACTATCTCACAAACTTATGATGGATGAATGGCTGGCTTCCTGAACATAAGAAAAAAAATGAAAAAAAGAAAAACAGGCTGTTTCATATGTAGATGAAGAAAGAAAGAGGAAAGAAATGAATTATAGTTTTATTATCTTACTGATTAAAATGGCATGCAATTGGTTTCCTATAAGGTCCTTATCTGAACTGGGTCTTTGGACATTGCAAACTAGACTCTTTGCTCTTCCTACATTTTGTGAATAAATGAGAAGAACTGACATTGCCTTCATTAAATGTCTCAAAGTGTGGACAGGGAAATTGATTTGAACCTGGCCTTTTGAGTGTTGGGAGCTGTTTGAGGACTGCTTCAAACGCTTTCATCATTACCTGATACGTCAAATGTGTATGTTCATGACATAGTTTTGCTAATGGGTATGTGTCTTGGAATTTATCCTTTTCTCTCAGGTATTGGATTTGCTGTCATACTTGTGTATAGGGGAATTTTCAGTTAGGTTGTTTAGGAGAGTTTAGTCCTGAATTCTTTAATTACTTCTTGATAGTTAAGGAGTTAACATTTTCAGTTTGATTGGTTTCTGACTTTAATTCTCTGTGATTTTCTCATTTATGGTATTTTCTCTGAGGTTGGCTTCCATGAGTGCTATTCCTCCCTTGCTCCCTAACTTCTGTGGGACACTTTAAAGTGTGTGTGTGTGTGTGTGTGTGTGTGTGTGTGTGTTTGTGTTTGTGTGTGTTTCACAAAACGCTTAGAATGATATTTTAAGAGATAAGATGCTGCTCTTTTTTGGATCACAATACACCTTCAAATGCATTGGAAACTCATGTTAACTCCATTCGGCCAACATTACCTGCAATGAATGTCCCTTTAATACTCTTTTAGAAACACAGATTCTCACAAGTCTGCCTTGGAACAAACACCAAATTTTGTGTGCCCAGTTAGAGTCTCATTGTCTGTCCCTTTTTTCTTGCCTTTTCACATGTTTCTTTACTTTCAAGGAATGAGTGAAATCGTATGCTAATTGTCTTTCTGTGACTGACAGATGCGACACAGACCAATGCTCTCCACCTTTCTGGCCACGTGTGGTAAGTGGCAAGAATTCATTCTTGCTTATGGCTAGGTATGAGTATGCAACACATTTGGAGGACAGTTAGATTGTAGAAGTGTCTAGGAGCTCCAGGCTTCTTTTCAGCCATAAGCACAACCGGAAGTTGACCACATAGATGTAAACATGGCCTAAATAAACCTGAAGCCTAGAAATCAAACTCTACAGCAAAAGAGAGAAGATGTTGCAGATCCCAGAGGAGAATGTTGTAGACATGGCGTAGGTGAGAAGTGGACCATTGGTGCTTCAGACTGTGGGGAGCCATGGCCTAAGACAAGCCCAGGAGAGACTAGCACACTGGGAACCCACAAGTTGAATACATAGACATGGTTATGGGTGGAGGAAAGGAGAGGGTCTGAATGGCATGAGTTATTGCAAAGAAAGTCTCTTGAGGCCCAGGGTTTTAAAATCAGCAGGTTTGGCAGACATAGACTCAAGAGAACACTGTTGGGACAGCCTTCCCGAAGCCACATTGCTTTGTCCCAGGAGGACATCCATCCCATAGGAAACTAGAAGAAATTTCTGTCCACATTTTCTTTCCTGACCACAGCATTTAGCAGGCCTTAGTTCTGTTGGGTGCATTGAAAGTATCCTTTCACAAGCACACCAGAACCCACCAAGCTAAACACACAATATTTGGTATAGACATCAAACACTCCAAAAGGCAAGCAAGGAGAGCCTCTGTAGAGGACTGGCCCAGAGCAGAGTGGACAGCAGAAACACAAACCCAGAGCCCATGCATCACACTGCTGACACTCCCTCAGGTGCCAGCCTTTGGGGACCCCATGACCTCTTCTTCCTAATGAAATTACACACAGCGTAGAAAACAAATGCACTTTTCTAATAGAGAGAAGAAGACAGAGACCTAAAACAAACGAACAAGGAAAGAATCAATTGATGCTGAAGCAAAAGAACAAGAAATGGTCATGGCCATGCAATCGAAGTGAAATCTATATATGTCACATGCCCGATGGAGTATTTAAAGTAGCAGACGGGGGGGAGGTCAAGATGTCGGGGAAGTAGAAGGAGGCACCGTTTCAACCTGTACCCTAAAGTGAGCTGATTACCTGCCAAAGAACTCCAACCACCCATGAAATCAGCCTGAGATCAGAATTATACACGTCTGGATCTCTACTGGAGCAGAAGACGCCAGTGGCAGGTAAAGCAGACTGGGAGCATCCGACTGATACCGGAAGATAAACAAAAGGGGGAGGGAGCCACCAGAGGTGACCGATCGGAAAGTAACACCCCAACACGAGAGTGCTCTGCGTCTGGGGACCAGCATTAACTTAGAGTCTGGTTGAAAGCACTCAAAGAACAAACAGCAAAGGATCGCGGGGGGTAATAGTGGGAACCTGGGCGGTTAGGGTCAGAGACCTAAGTCCCCGGACCCAGGACAGCCTCCCCTGGAGCAGAGCCAGAGAGAGTGTGGCGGAGAATCAGGTCTCAGTCCCTGAGCCACCAGTGCACCTGAATGCCAGCGCACCCGAGAATGAGTGGGGTCTGGCTCCCCTGAGGGGCTGGGAGCCTGGCCAGACAGCAATCCTGAAACGCGCGCATCTGGCACCCTCCCTTGGGATAGGTGCTCATAGGCACTAGCCTGGAGCTCTGGCAGCCGGAAAAACCAGACATTCCCAGCCCGGGACAGCGGGAAAATCTCAGTGTGTGATCTCTGCTCGGAACCTCTCTGGCGGTCTGGAGCTGCCTAGACAGCCACAGCTGCCCTGGTTTTGGGTACAACGAGGAGCTCCTGCATCCCCAGGGACAGTGACTCAGAACCGACTCTGCCAGCAGCTTTTGCAAAACATTCTGAGGCTTCTCTCTGAGAGGGAGGTTCGGGTGCTGTTTGCTCTCCTCTAAACTTCCAAAAACCATCAAAAGCTGTCAAGGCGAGAGAAAGCAGATGAAAGAACATAAAAACCCCCAGAGAACAAAAGGCTGAAAAAAACAGTTTCCTGAAAAAAAAAAGAGCTCACCCCCTTGAGGGGAGCGGGAGGACCTAACTCAGGGAACATCATTGTCTGAAAACCCACGTGGCAGGCCCCTCCCCCAGAAAACCAACCAGGAAGGAAGAAAAAAAAAAGACTACAAGAAAACAACCACCACTACTTCATAAATACAACTTTTATTTTTAACTCTTTACCAATATTCTGGTTCTTTTTTTTTTTACATACAGATAATTTTTTAACCTATTTACCACCACACTGAGATGTCCAGTACATCAAATTCTTTAATAACCTTCTAACCTGAACTTTTTGATACATACACCCGTGTTTTTCTTTTGCTTTTCTATTTTTTTAATTCTTTTTTAATTTTCACTTAGTTTAGTCTAGTTTATTCTTTCTTAATTTTTATTTTCTACTATACATATAGAGTTAAACTTCAAGGTAATCCCCTTTCCCCAATCAATGCCACCCCTATAGGCAAACCAGTTTCTCATCCCCCTGTAACTTAGGAAAGTTGAGTCCCTTAACAAAAACATCAAGATACCTTCAGGTAGAATCAAAATAACCTTCCTCACCCACACTGAGAATCTATAACCATTCTCCCAATTTTTCCTTCTGTCAGTGTTTCTGTGAATTTGTGTTTGTCCTGGTAACATATAAATCTTATACTTGGGGTACTTTCTGATGAGGTTCTTCCCTTTTTTTTGCTTATATATACATATTTTTTCTCTTGTCATATATTTTATCACTCTTTTTGTCTATATACTTTTGTTTGTTTACTCCACAAATCTTACCTTGTGGCCCATTTGGGCTGAGTCTTCTCTTTTAGCTTCCCTTTCTTTCCAATCTCTCTCTCTCTTTTTTTTTTCCTTTTTTCTTTCTCCCTTTTTTTTCTTTCTTCTTCTCTATTTCTTTTCCTTTTCTTTTTTCTCTCATTAGGGTGGGGAATACTGATTGCACAGAAACGTTCCAGGGTGAACATTGACTGCACCACAATGGATAAGTCCAGCTGCATCTGTTTAGTCATCTCTTACAAAAATGACTAGGAGGAGGAATACCCAACAGAAGAAAAATACAGAGGATGGGCCTTCGGCAACAGGCTAATGGCTATCGACATAGACAATATGTCAGAAAAGGAATTCAGACTAACAATTATCCAGGCAATAGCTAGGTTGGAGAAAGCCATGGATGACCAAACAGAATTGATTAGGGCAGAACTGAAAGCCACCAGGGATGATTTTCAAAATACTCTCAACGAGTTCCAATCCAATCTAAATTCTCTAAGAGCTAGGGTAACTGAGACAGAAGATAGAATTAGTGATCTCGAGGACAAACAGATAGAGAGAAAGGATCAGGAGGAAGCCTGGAACAAACAGCTCAGAATCCACGAAAACAGAATCAGGGAAATAAACGATGCCATGAAACGTTCCAACGTCAGAATTATTGGAATCCCTGAAGGGGAGGAAAAAGAAAGAAGTCTAGAAGATACAGTGGAAGAAGTTGTCTATGAAAATTTTCCCAATCTCACGAATGGAAACAACGTTCATGTACTAGAGGCAGAAAGGTTTCCTCCCAAGACTTTAGATTCTCGAAAGTCCTCACGGCACCTTATAGTTAGAATGGGGAATTATGTTTCAAGAGAGACCCTCTTAAAAGCAGCTAGGACAAAGAAGCTTCTTACATACAGAGGAAAGCCCATTAGAATAACGTCAGACCTTTCCACAGAGACCTGGCAAGCCAGGAAGGGCTGGCAAAATATATTCAGAGTACTAAATGAGAAGAACATGCAACCAATAATACTCTATCCAGCAAGACTGACATTTAAAACGGATGGAGAGATAAAGAGTTTCCAAGACCGGCAAGGCTTAAAAGACTATGCAACCACCAAGCCGACACTGCAGGAAATATTAAGGGGGGTCCTTTAAAAGAGAAAAAATCCTAAGAATATCATTGAACAGAAATATAGAAACAATCTACAGACAGAAAGACTTCAAAGGCAACACGATGTCAATAAAAACTTATCTCTCAATAATCACTCTCAATGTGAATGGCCTAAATGCGGCCATAAAATGACACAGGGTTGCAGATTGGATAAAACGACGGGACCCATCCATATGTTGTCTACAAGAGACCCATTTTGAACCTAAGGATACACCGAGACTGAAAGTGAAGGGATGAAAAAGCATCTTTGATGCCAATGGGCCTCAAAAGAAGGCCGGGGTAGCGATTCCCATATCAGATAAATTAGATTTTAAACTAAAGACTGTAGTCAGAGATACAGAAGGACACTACAAAATTCTTAAAGGGACTATCTGCCAAGATGATCTAACAATTGTGAATATCTATGCCCCCAATATGGGAGCACCCAATTACATAAGAAAACTATTAATCAAGATAAAGAGTCATATTGATATCAATACAATAATAGTAGGAGATCTTAATACGCCTCTCTCAGAAATAGACAGATCATCGAAGCAGAAAATTAATAAAGAAATTAGAGCATTGAATGAAACATTGGACCAGATGGACCTCATCGATGTATACAGAACATTCCACCCTAAAACAACAGAATACTCATTCTTCTCAAGTGCACATGGAACCTTCTCCAGAATAGACAACATACTGGGTCACAAAGAAGGACTCAACCGATACCAAAAGACTGACATTATTCCCTGCATATTCTCCGATCACAATGCTTTGAAACTGGAGCTCAATCACAAGGAAAAGTTCAGAAGGAACGCAAACACCTGGAAGCTAAAGACCACCTTGCTTGAGAATGCTTGGATCAACCAGGAGATCAAAGACGAACTTAAACAATTCATGGAAACCAATGAGAAAGAAGACACCTCAGTCCAAAACCTATGGGATACAGCAAAGGCGGTTCTAAGGGAGAAATACATAGCCCTCCAAGCCTCCCTCAAAAACATTGAAAAATCCAGAATACACCAGCTGTCTCTACACTTTAAAGAATTGGAGAATCAACAACAAATCAAACCAACTCCACATGCAAGAAGGGAAATAATCAAGATAGAGCAGAGATCAATAAGGTAGAAACCAGAGATACAGTAGAACATATCAATGAATCTAGAAGCTGGTTTTTTGAAAGAATCAATAAGATCGATAAACCATTGGCCACACTAATCCAAAAGAAAAGAGAGAAAGCCCAAATTAATAAAATTATGAATGAAAAGGGAGAGATCACAACTAACACCAAGGAAATAGAAACAATCATCAGAAATTATTACAAACAGCTATATGTCAATAAGCCAAGCAACCTAGATGAAATGGATGCATTCCTGGAAAGCTACAAACTCCCAAAATTGAACCAGGAAGAAATTGACAACCTGAATAGACCGATATCTAGTACTGAGATTGAAGCAGTGATCAAAAACCTCCCAAAAAACAAGAGCCCAGGACCTGACGGTTTCCCTGGGGAATTCTACCAAACTTTCAAAGAAGAAATAACACCAATTCTCCTGAAGCTGTTCCAAAAAATTGAAGCAGAAGGAAAACTTCCAGACTCTTTTTATGAAGCCAGCATTACCCTGATCCCCAAACCAGGCAAAGACCCTACCAAAAAGGAGAATTGCACACCAATATCACTGATGAATATGGATGCAAAGATTCTCAACAAGATCCTAGCAAACAGGATCCAGCAGCACATTAAAAAGATTATCCACCATGACCAGGTGGGATTCATCCCTGGGTTGCAAGGTTGGTTCAACATTCGCAAAACCATCAGTGTGATAGACACATCAATATGAGAAGAGAGAAGAACCACATGGTCCTCTCAATTGATGCAGAAAAATAAAATTGTTGCATTTGACAAAATCCAGCATCCGTTCCTGATGAAAACGCTTCAAAGTATAGGGATAGAGGGAACAGTCCTGAACCTCATAAAATCTATCTATGAAAGACCCACATCAAATAGCATCCTCAATGGGAAAAAGCTTGCAGCCTTCCCGTTGAGATCAGGAACACGACAAGGATGCCCACTCTCACCATTCGTGTTCAACATAGTATTAGAAGTTCTAGCAACGGCAATCAGACAACAAAGAGAAATAAGAGGTATCCAAATTGGCAAGGAAGAAGTCAAACTCTCTTCGCAGATGACATGATTCTTTATATGGAAAACCCCAAAGACTCCACCCCCAAACTACTAGAACTCATACAGCAATTCAGTAACGTGGCAGGATACAAAGTCAATGTACAGAAATCAGTGGCTTTCTTATACACTAACAATGAAAATACAGAAAGGGAAATTAGAGAATCGATTCCATTTACTATAGCACCAAGAATACCTGGGCATAAACCTAACCAAAGAAGTAAAGGACCTGTACTCGAGGAACTACAGAACACTCAAGAAAGAAATTGAAGAAGACACAAAAAGATGGAAGACTCTTCCATGCTCTTGGATTGGAAGAATAAACATTGTTAAAATGTCTATACTGCCTAGAGCAATCTATACTTTTAATGCCATTCCGATCAAAATTCCACCGATATTTTTCAAAGAGCTGGAGCAAATAATCCTAAAATTTTTATGGAGTCAGAAGAGACCCCGGATTGCTAAGGAAATGTTGAAAAACAAAAACAAAACTGGCGGCATCACGTTACCCAATTTCAAGCTTTACTACAAAGCTGTAATCACCAATACAGCGTGGTACTGGCATAAAAACAGACACATAGACCAGTGGAATAGTGTGGAGAGCCCAGATATGGACCCTCAACTCTATGGTCAAATAATCTTCGACAAACAGGAAAAAATATACAGTGGAAAAAAGACAGTCTCTTCAATAAATGGTGCTGGGAAAACTGGACAGCGATATGTAAAAGAATGAAACTCGACCATTCTCTTACACCATACACAAAGATAAACTCGAAATGGATAAAAGACCTCAACGTGAGACAGGAATCTATCAGAATCCTAGAGCAGAACATAGGCAGTAACCTCTTCGATATCAGCCACAGCAACTTCTTTCAAGGTATGTCTCCAAAGGCCAAGGAAACAAAAGCGAAAATGAACTTTTGGGACTTCATCAAGATCTAAAGCTTCTGCACAGCAAAGGAAACAGTCAGCAAAACAAAGAGGCAACCCACGGAATGGGAGAAGATATTTGCAAATGACAGTACAGACAAATGGTTGATATCCAGGATCTATAGAGAACTTCTCAAACTCAACACACACAAAACAGATAATCATATCAAAAAATGGGCAGAAGATATGAACAGACACTTCTCCAACGAAGACATACAAATGGCTATCAGACACATGAAAAAATGTTCATCATCACTAGCCATCAGGGAGATTCAAATTAAAACAACATTGAGATACAACCTGACACCAGTTAGAATGCTCAAAATTAGCAAGACAGGAAACAACGTGTGCTGGATAGGATGTGGAGAAAGGGAACCCTCTTACACTGTTGGTGGGAATGCAAGTTAGTGCAGCCACTTTGGAGAAAAGTGCGGAGATTCCTGAAGAAATTAAAAATAGAGCTTCCTTATGACCCTGCAATTGTACTGCTGGGTATTTACCCCAAAGATACAGATGTAGTGAAAAGAAGGGCCATCTGTACCCCAATGTTTATTGCAGCAATGGCTACGATCGCCAAACTGTGGAAAGAACCGAGATGCCCTTCAACGGATGAATGGATAAGGAAGATGTGGTCCATATACACAATGGAGTATTATGCCTCCATCAGAAAGGACGAATACCCAACTTTTGTAGCAACATGGACGGGACTGGAAGAAATTATCCTGAGCAAAATAAGTCAAGCAGAGAGAGTCAAGTATCATATGGTCTCACTTATTTGTGGAGCATAACAAAGAATATGGAGGACATGGGGAGATGGAGAGGAGAGGGAGTTGCGGGAAACTGGAAGGGGAGATGAACCATAAAAGGCTATGGACTCTGAAAAACAACCAGAGGGTTATGAAGGGGCGGCGGGGGCGTGGGGGGGTTGGGAGGTTGAGGAACCAGGTGGTGGGCAATTGGGAGGGCACGTACTGCATGGAGCACTGGGTGTGATGCCAAAACAATGAACACTGTTATGCTGTAAATAAATAAAAATTAAAAATAAATAAATCAATAAAGTAGCAGACAGGAAACGCACTCTCCATCAGAAAAACAGAGAAGAAAAAAACTCGACCATTCTCTTATGCTATACACAAGGATAAACTCGAAATGGATAAAAGACCTTAATGTGAGGCGGAATCCGTCAGAATCCTAGAGGAGAACATAGGCAATAACCTCTTTGATATCAGTCACAGCAACTTCTTTGAAGATATGTCTGCAAAGGCCAAGGAAACAAAAGTGAAAATGACCTTTTGAGACTTCATCAAGATTAAACGTTTCTGCACCAAAAAGGAAGCACTCAAGAAAACAAAGAGGTAACACATGGAATGGGAGAAGATATTTGCAAATGACAGTACAGACAAAAGGTTGATATCCAGGATCTATAAAGAACTCCTCAAACTCAACACACCAAAACAGATAATCATATTTAAAAAATGGACAGAAGATATGAACAGACACTTCTCCAGTGAAGACATACAAATGGCTATCAGACAAATGAAAAAAATGCTCATCATTAGCCATCAGGGAGATTCAAATTAAAACCACATTAAGATATCACCTTACACCAGTTAGAATGGCCAAAATTAGCAAGATGGGAAACAAGGTGCATTGGAAAGGCTGTGGAGAAAGGGGAACCCTCTTTCTCAACAGTCCCACTGTTGGTGGGAATGCAAGTTGGTGCAGCCACTTTGGAGAACAATGTGGAGATTCCTAAAGAAATTAAAAATAGAGCTTCCCTATGACCCTGCAATTGCACTGCTGGGTATTTACCCCAAAGATACAGATTTAGTGAAAAGAAGAGCCATCTGTACCCCAATGTTTATAGCATCAATGGCCATGGTTGCCAAACTGAGAGAACCAAGATGCCCTCAATGGACGAATGGATAAGGAAGATGTGGTACATATACACGATGGAGTATTATGCCTCTATCAGAAAGGATGAATACCCAACTTTTGTAGCAACATGGATGGGACTGGAAGAGATTATGCTGAACGAAATAAGTCAAGCAGAGAGAGTCAAGTATCATATGGTTTCACTTATTTGTGGAGCATAACAAAGAACATGAAGGACATGGGGAGATGGAGAGGAGAAGGACGTTGAGAGAAATTGGAAGGGGAGATGAACCATGAGAGACTATGGACTCTGAAAAACAACCTGAGCGTTTTTAAGGGGAGAGTGGGAGGTTGGGGAACCAGGTGGTGGGTATTAGGGAGTGCACGTATTGCATGGAGCACTGGGTGTGGTGCAAAAACAATGAATACTGTTATACTGAAAATAAATAAATAAATAAAAATTAAATAAAAAGAGGTCCCAATGAAAAGATTTGTTAGAAGACTGGATGAAAGTCCAGGAAGCTGACAAAACCAGATGATCCAATGAGTGATCTGTAAGAGAAGTACTGTAAAGAGAATAAGCAAAGCGAAAGAGAGAAGGAAGAATGATGGACCATGACAATGGACTTAGATAAATCCTTGACTTCAATGAATGTCAAAGTGTGCTTATTGTAGGAGACCTAGAAGAGAGAGAAAAAAGAGGGCCCAACATTTCTTTGAGAAATCAGATCTGAAAACATCCCTCATATTGGGGCCGAAACAGAGATCCATATTCAGGGGCAGAGAGTCCCAGCACCATCCACAGAAGCAGAGCAACACAAGACATAGTGTCATTCACCCTGCAAAAGCAGAAATGGAGGAATTCTCTTCAACCAAATATGCTTTGGAGAAGAGTTTTTCTATAGCCAAGTCCCTGACTTCAAAGCGGCCAGGTATGCCACGTCTAGAAGCACATTGTATAGATCAAGCCACAACGCCCAAGCCAAAATCCATATCCCCTGCATTTCTGAACAATTCTCGAGCAGGAGTTCTTGTCTAGAACTATGAGGTGTGAAGAAGACAAAGATTGTGTCCTGGGGTGTCTGCACCAGTTCATAGGAGGCCTTCAGCTCAACTCTTGATCCCAGGCTCATTGGAATATCTCCCACCTCGGGTTCCCTGCTCAGAGGCAAGTCTGCTTCTCCCACTCCAGTTCCTTCCCTGGTTATGGTCTCTCTGTCAAGTTCATGCATGCATATCATTGAAAAACAAGACCAAAAACAACAACGAGAAACAGTTGATAAGGATTGACTGGTGCCAGAGGATGGATTATTGAATTTGGACCTATAACCCCATGGTATGCAGCTAGACCCAGAGCACCTCCCACCATCCTAAAATGACAGACCTTAGTTCTGCACTCCCATGTTTGTTCTCCTCTTCTACGTCTCCCTGCATCTACCCACCAACAGGGAGCATCTGCTGTCTGTCCCGCTGCAATGGCCCCTTGTTCTCCCATTGCTCCTCCTCAACTGGCTCAATTAGGGCACGCCCATCTTCTGCAACAGGCACTGTTTGTTTATCCCATTCAAACCTTTGGGGAATAGAAATGGGAGGGTTAAGGCAGGATTGTGCTGCAGCATCTCCATCCATTTCCACAGACGGAAGCTTCACTACCCTTGGTGAATGCTCAGGAATCTTTGGCTGTTGAATCCTCTTCAATGTGTCCTTTTGTAAATACAAGTTGTCTTCCTGAAACTGGCATGAAATCCTTTCTGATGTCTTCACTTGGGCAATGGGTCTCTTCCAACTGTCTCCGTGCTTGTTCCTGTGTGCTCTGAACAGATGAGTCCGTCCTGGGCCTAAGGTTCTAGGGAGTAGGTTCTGCCTTTGGTGCTTTGTCAACTTGGAAGATGGGGAGTCCCTCTTGGCACAATTTCTGGAGATGCTAAAGGAACTCATGTCCTTGGCGATGAAGACTCCAGAAATGTCTTTGACATGGTTGCGTGTGTTCATTGTGAGCTTTCCTCGGGTGGCCCTTTTCCGTTCAGTAGAGTCCTCCATGGGTGGGAGGAAAATGGACATGTGCAGGGCGTGGAGTTACGTGCCTGAAGCTTGGTTGTAGTCCTGATTCTTTCTTAACCTTTCATTGGTAAGATGGAATTGTGGATTCTTGCCCTTCTCAGGAGTCCAAGGGGCTGGTGGTGACAGTCATGGCCAAAGACTACGAATTCGGCCATGGAGAAGATGACATTGACTTTTTGGTAATCATTCTTGGTGAAATATCCAGGCAGCTCCAGGGGCGTGGGAGGTCTTTGGGTCCTCCTGGATGACCCTAACTTCTCCAGCAAGGAGGAGTGATTAGTCATGATTTGGGCAGAAGTGGTTGATATGACCTCAAACCTTTGTGCCATCACAGAATCTGACTTCACTGAAGGAGCAATCACTTTCTAATGACCTATAAGTCCTATAGCTTTAGTTAGGAAGCCCTGGGAAGTACCGAAAAAGAGCCCTGCTAGCCTGATCATTAACTCAGATGGTCTTTTCTGTTTCTTTCCCACTTACCTTTCTATACATAGGGAAAAGGAAATGACGGTCAGTATATCATCCTTGAGGCCAACATTTCTCCAGAGAGAGCAAATTGTTCCTATTTCGACTACAGTTTTAGAGATCTCAATCAATAGCGATGCCTCTTTGGTATCATTAGCTCTCTGGGAGGTTTGACATCCTATGGGTTAGAGCATCCTTTCTTAGCTTCTTTCCCAATAGGTTCAAGGATGTATGATCTGCCTTTGCTGCTTGGTCAGCTTGGAAGATAAGGGAAGGAATAGGAAAGGAAAGTCACATTTCAAGGAAAAGTGCTAGGGCAGGGATGCATTGTGCTCTTTGTGTCCTCATCTCCTAGTGTTCTGAAAAACTAGTCTAAGGGATGAGTGTTCTGTCTACCTCACTTTACCTTAAACATCTTTGCAAAGGCTTCAAGGAGAGTGACATTCTGCATGATACCTACCCCTGAAGGAAGAGGTCAGGACATCACTCCTTTTCATCATTAGTTAACACAATATGCTTTGGTCATGGGTAGAGCCATGCTGAGCAACTCTCTTTATTTGGAGGAAAAGGAATGGCCTATATTGATGGCCTGCCATGCCCACTCTAGCAGAAATTTGGTATGAGCCGAGATGCCCTTACAAAGGCTAGTGGATAAAGCATGTGCAGTGAATCCAGGCAACAGGGTATGCCTCCACCATCAGGGAGGATGAAGCCCCTATACTCCACTTGACATGAATGACTCAGGACTGGGTTATTCTCAATGAAAAAGGCAAGCAGACCAAGGGAAATATCATGTCACTTCACTCATGTGTGGTCCATGAGGAATAACGTGGAGCTTATTAAAAGCAAGGGAAAATGGAAGGAGAAGTGCGAATGGGAAACAAACCAGGAGATATTCAGGACTCTGGGAACCAAGCTGAGAATTACAGAAGAATGAGACATGCCGGAAATGGGGGAACTCGTTAATGGTATGGAGGTGGTATGGCCTATGTGATGATGATGAGCAATTGGTGGTATATTCAACTAAAGAATCAGGAAACACTACCTCACAAAAGCATTATGGATGAAAGGCAGGCTTCCTGAACATAAGAGGAAATATTGAAAAGGAAGAAAAAGAGGCCGTTTCACATGTAGATTAAGAAAGAAAGCAGGCAGAAATGAATTACACTTTTATTATCTTACTGATTAAAATGGAATTCAATTGGTTTCCTATAAGGACCTTATCCGAATTGGGTCTTTGGACAATGTAAATTAGCGTCTTCCCTCTTCCTACATTTCGGGAATAGATGAAAGGAACTGAATTCTTTCTTGCTTATGGATGGGTAAGAGTCTGTGATGCATTTGGAGGACAGGGAGAATGTAGAAGTGTCTGGGAGCTCCAGGCTTTTTGTAGCCATAAGCACAACCGGAAGATGACCAAATCAATGTGTACATGGTGTAAATGGACCTGAAGCCTAGAAATCTAACTCCACAGTGAAAGAGAGAAGTAGTAGTCGCAGAGACCATGGAAGAAGGGTGCAGACATGGTTTAGGGAGAAGTGGACGGTTGGTACTTCAGAGGGCAGGGAGCCATGGGCAAAAAGAAAGGCCCAGGAGAGAGGAACACACTGGGAACCCACAAGTTGAATTTTGACCCACAGCTGTTGGTGGAGAAAAGGAGAGGGTCTGAATGGCACAAGTTCTTGCAACCAAAGGGTCTTGAGGCCCAGGGATTTCAGATCAGCAGGCTTGGCAGACATAGGCATCCAGAGAATCCTCCAGGGTACACTGTGTTTCTTCTGGAGAGGACAACAACAAGTAGTCATAAGAGGTGTAAGAGACCTTGCAGAGAGCCTGGAAAGCATCATCAGAGACAATAACTGTTGACACAGTGGTATGATTATTCTTTCTTGCAGTACATTCGTGACAGGCAGTATTTGTGGAGATGCCTCAATGGGGGCAAAAGAAACTTGGGGCTCTCCCACCACCAGCATAATGACTGAGCTAGTGGTCACAGAGAGGACGGTGAGGACATTAGCTGCCTAACCTGCAGCATCATGTCCCAACCCTGGAAAACTGTTGGGACAGACTTCCTCAGGCCCCCTTGATTAGTCCCAGGAGAACAGACCCTCCCATTGGGGACTAGATGAAAGCCCTGCCCACATCCTCTCTTGTGACGACAGCATTCAGCAGGCCGCAGTTCTGTTGAGTGGGTTGAAAGTCTCCTTTCACAGGCACACCAGAGCCCACCAAGCTAAACCTCACCATATACAGCCCAGACACCAAACACTCCAAACGGCAGGCAAGGAGAGCCTCAGCAGAGTACTCGCACTGAAGAGAATGGCCATCCACAAAACAACCCCTGAGGAAATGCCACCCACACACACAGGAGACTCCCTCAACTGCCATCCCAGGGGCTCCATGAGCTCTTATTCCCAAAGAAATTACCCTCAGGATAGAAAACCAGAACGCGCTTTTTGAATATAGAGAAGAAGAGACCTAGAACTAAGGGAACAATGGAAGAATCAATTGATGCAAGCAAAAGAACAAGAAATGGTCATGGCCACGAAATCAAAGTGAAACCTATACATGTCACATCCCAGATGGAGGATATAAGCCAGCAGCCAGGATACTCACACCGCATCAGAAAAATATAGAAGGCATCATGGAGTCTTGTTCCACAGAGGTAAAGGTGAAAAAAATAAATAAAATAAAGAGGCCCTGATGAAAAGATTTGTTAGCAGACTGCATGCAAAGTCCAGGAATCAGGCAGAACTGGAGGATCAATGAGTTACCCGGAAGATACCTAATGGATAAAAATGATGTAAAGCAAAGGAGAGAAGAAAGAATGATGGAACATGACAATGGACTTAGGAAAACCCTTCAGTGCAACGAATGGCCATGGGAGCTTAATGTAAGAGACCTAGAAGAGAGAGAAAAAAGATTCCCAACATTTCTTTGAGAAATGAGAACTGAGAACATCCCTCCTAGGTGACAGGAACAGATATCCAGGAACAGAGGACTCCCGCACCATGCACAGAAGCAGAGCAACACAAGACATAGTGTCATTCACCCTGCAAAAGCTAACAATGGAGGAATTATTTTCACCCAAATATGCTTGGGAGAAGATTGTTTCTCCAGCCAATCCCCTGACTTACGTCAACCAGCTATGCCACCTCTAGAAGCACATTGGATAGAGGAAGTCACACCAGCCCAAGCCAAAATCTGTATCCCCTGCATTTCTGAACAATGACAGAGCAGGAGTTCTTGTCTAGAATAATGAGGTGTTAAGAAGACAAAGATTGTGTCCCAGGGAGTCTCCATTAGTTCAGAGGTGGCCTTCAGCTCAGCTCCTGATCCCAGGCTCATTGGATCATCTCCCACCTTAGGTTCCCTGCTTAGAGGCAAGTCTGCTTCTCCCTCTGCAGCTCCCTCCCTGACTAGGATCTCTCTCTCTCTGTGTAAAATACATGCATGTACTCATTGAAAAACAACAGTACCAGCACCAATACAACCACCACCAATAAAAACAACAAGAAACTCTTGCTAAGGATTGACTGAATTTTGACCTATTCCCCTATGGAATGCAGCCAGGTCCAGAGCAAGTCCCACCAAACTAAAATGCCAGACCTTGGTTCTGAGCTCCCTTGTTTGTTCTCTTCATCGTCTTCCTGCATTTCCCCACCAACATGGAGCATGTGCTGTCTGTCCCACTGCAATGGCCCATTGTTCTCCTATTTTTCCTCCTCACCTGCCTCCATTAGAACATGCCCATCTTCCACAACAGGTACTGCATGTTTATCCCATGAAAATATTTGGGGAATGGAAATGGGAGGGTTAAGGAAGACTTGTGCTGCAACATCTCCATTCAGTTCCACAGAGGGAAGCTGCACCACCTTGGGGGAATGTGCAGGGATCATAGGCCATTGAATCCTCTTCAATATGTCCTTTTGTAGATGCACGTTGTCATCCTGAAACAGCCACGAAAGCCTTTCTGATGGCTTCACTTGGGCATTAGGTCTCTAACAACATACTCTGTGCTTGCTCCTGTGGGCTCCAAACAGATGAGTCCATCCTGGGCCTAAGATTGTTGGGTGTAGGGTCTGCCTTTGGTGCTTAGTCAGCTTGGAAGATGTGGAGGCATTTACGACACTGTTTCTGGAGATGCTAGAGGAACTTGTGCCCTCGCTGTTGAAGAATCCAGACATGTCTTTGGCATGGCTGCAGGTGTTCACTGTGAGCTTTCCTCGGATGGACCTTTTACTGGTGGAGGTGTCCTGAATGGGTGGGAGTACCATGCACATATGCGGGGCATGAAGTTCCACTCATGAGGTTGGGTAGTAGTTCTGACTCTATCTTGACATTTCATGGATAAGATGGAATTGTGGATTCTTGCCCTTCTCAGGAGTCAGAGGGCTGGTGGTGACAGTCACGACCAAAGACTACAAATTCGGCCATGGAGATGGTGTCCCTGACTTGCTTCTCAACTCTCTTGGTGAAATACGCAGGCATCTCCCGCAGTTTGGGAGGGCATTGGATCCTCCTGGTTAACCCATGACTACTCCAGCAAGGTGAAGTGATTAGGCATGGTTTGAAGAGGAGTGGTTGCTAGGACCTCAAAGCTTTATGACGTCACATAAGCTGACTTCACTGAAGCAGCAATCCCTCTCTCATGACATATAAGTCCTATGCCTTTAGGTAGAGAGCAGTGGAAAGGACAGAAAAAGAACCATGTTAGCCTGAATATGAACTCTGGTGGTCTTTTCTGTTTCTTTCCCACTTCCCCTTTCTATACAAAGAGAAAAGAAAATGACATTCTGTATACCATCCGTTCAGCCAACATGACACTCGGTACAAAATCCTTGAAGCCAACATTTCTATAGAGAGAGCAATGTGTTCCTATTTCCACTGGAATTTCTAGAGTTCTCAATCAACAGGGAGGCCTCTTGGCTATATTAACCCTCAGGGAGGTTTGACATCCTATGGGTGAGAGCGTCAATTCTTAGCTTCTTTTCCCTATGGGTTCTAGGGTGTAGGGTCTGCATTTTGTGCTTTGTCAGCTTGGAACTATAGGTAAGGAATAAGGGAAGGAAATTCACTTTTCCAGGAAAAGTGCTAGGGCATGGATGCATTGTTCTCTCCCTTTCCTCATCTCCTAGTGTCCCGAACACCAGTCCTAAGGGATGAGGGCTGTGTCTCCCTGACTTTACCTTAATTACCTATGCAAAGGCTTCAAGGAGACTGCCATGCTGCATGATAGCTACCCCTGAAGGAAGAGCCCTAGACAGCACTCTTATCATCATTAATTAAAGCTACATGCAACGGTCATGGGGAGAGCCCTGTTGAGCAACTCTATTTATTCAGAGGAAAATGAACGGCCTACAACGATGGCCTGCCTGCCTACTCTAGCAGAACTCTGGAAGGAGCCGAGGTGGCCCTCCAAGGGCTAGTGGATAAAGGTGATGCGGTCTATCCTGGCCATCAGAGAGAATGAAGCCCTGATACTTGCCTTGACATGAATGACACAGGACTGGGTGATTTCAAATGAAAAAGGCAAGCAGACCAAGGGAAATATCATATGGCTTCACTCATATGTGGCACATGAGGAATACCATCGACCTGAGCAGAAGCATGGAAAACGAAAGGAGAATAAGTCCGAAAGCGAGACAAACCAGGAGGGGCTCAGAACTCTGGGAACCAAACTGAGGGTTACAGAAGGATGAGACATGCCGGGAATGAGGGAACTGGTTAATGGGTATGAAGGTGAGGTGGCATATATGATGATGAGCGCTTGGTGGTATATGCAACTAAAGAATCAGGGAACACAATGTCAAAAAACATATGATGGATGAAAGTCTGGCTTCTGGAACACTAGAAAAATATTGAAAAGAAAGAAAAAAAAGCCGTTTCACATGTAGATGAAGAAAGAAAAAGGAGAGAAATGAATTATAGTTTTATTATCTTACTTATTAAAGTGGTATGCAATTGGTTTCCTCTAAGGTTCTTATCTGAATTGGATATTTTGGCTTTGTAAATTGGAGTCTTCACTCTTCCTACATTTTGGGAACAGATGAGAAGAACCGGCATTGCCTTCATTAAAATCTCAAAGTGTGGACCGGGACATGGATTTGTACCTGGCTTTTTGAGCATTGGGAGGTGTTTGAGGACAGCTTCAAATGCTTCTGTCATTACCTGAGAAGTCAGATGTGTATGTTTCATGACCTAGTCTTGGTAGTGGTTATGTGTCTTGGAATTTATCCTTTTCTCTCAGGTATTGGATTTGCTGGCATACTTGTGTATAGGGGTCTTAAAGGTTAGGTTGTTTAGGAGTGTTTAGTCCTGAATGCTTTAATTAATTCTTGATAGTTAAGGAGATAAATTTTCCAGTTGGTCTGTTTCTAACTTTGATTCTCTATGCTTTTGTCCTTTTTGGATTTTATCTGAGGTTTTCTTTCATGAGTGATATTCCTCAACTGCTCCATAACTTCTGTGAGACTCTTTTATGTGTGCATGTGTGTGTTTCACAAAGCACTTTGAATGATATTTTAAGAGAAATGAAGCTGGTCTTTTTCAGATCACAATTCACCTTCAAACACATTGGAAACTCATGTTACATCCCACTCGGCCACATTTCCTGCAATGAGTGTTCCATTTTATCCTCTTTTAGAAACACATGAGTGAGTAATATCGTATGTTATTTTTCTTTCTGAGACTGACAGTTATGATGCATCCCAATGCTCTCCTGCTTTCTACCACACGTAGCAAGTGGCAAGAATGCCTTCTTGCTTATGGCTGGGTAAGAGTTTGCGGTGCATTTGGAGGTCAGGGAAATTGTAGAATTGTCTGGGAGCTCCAGGCTTGTCTTCAAGCAGAAGCACAAGCTGAAGATGCCCACATCAACGTAAAAATGGTGTAAATGAACCTAAAGCCTAGAAATCACACTCCACAGTGAAAGAGAGAAAAAGTCTCAGAGCCCATGGGAGAAGGGTGTAGACAACCTGAGGGGAGAAATGGATGGTTTGTGCTTCAGAGGGAGGGAACCCTAGCCAAAGTCAAAGCCACAGGAGATTGAAGCACACTGGGAACCCATACGTTAAATGCTGACCCATAGCTGTCAGCGGAGAGAAGGAGAGGGTCTGAATGACACGAGTTCTTACAACTAAAGGGTCTTGTGGTTTGAGATTTCATAACAGCAGGCTTGGCAGACATAGACTCCAGAGAACACTGTGATTCTCCTGGAGAGGACACCAGCAACCAACCAGGTGCAGACAGCTTGGAAACCATGATCAGATACCATACGTTTTGACACAGTGGTGTGGTTATTGTTTCTTGCTGTACATGCGTGATAGACAGTGTTCTTGGTGATGCTTCAATGGGGGCAAAAGAAACTTGGGGCACTCCCACTGCCAGCATAAAGACCGAGCTAGTGGCCACAGACAGGATGGGGCGAACATTAGTTGCCTAACCTTCAAAAATGAAGTAACACCCCTGGAACACTGTTGGGACAGGCTTCCTCAGGCTACGTTGTTTAGTCCCAGGGGACAAGAAGAAAGCCCTGCCCACATCCTCTCCCTTGACCAGCATTCAGCAGGACTTAGATCAGTTGAGTGGGTTGAAAGTCTCCTTTCACACAACAGTCCACCAAGCTATAACCCACCATATTCGGTCCAGACACCAAACATTCTGAAAGGCAGGCAACAAGAGCTTCTGCTGAGGACTGGCCCAGAGGAGAGTGGACACCCACAACACAACCCCAGAGGGCACATCACACAAACCAGAGGCTCCCTCAAGGGCCAGCCCATGGGTAATCCATGAGCTCCTCTTACTAATGAAATTACCCTCAGGGTACAAAACAGGAGGCGCTTTTTAAATACATAGAAGAAGACAGAGACCTAGAACTAAGGCAACAATGGAAAAATCAATTGATGCTGAGTCAAAAGAACAAGAAATGTTCATGGCCATGCAATCGATGTGAAACCTATAGAGGACACATGCCCGAAGCAGGATTGAAAGAAGCAGCCAGGATGCTCACTCTGCATCAGAAAAACATAGAAAGAATCAGGGAGTCACAACCTACAGAGATAAATTTGATAAAAAAATAAAATTAAGAGGCCCTGATGAAAAGATTTGTTAGCAGACTTCATGCAAAGTCCAGGTAGCTGGCAGAACCAGAGGATCCAATGTCTTACCTGGAAGACAAATACTGGAAAAAAATGTGAAAGAGGAGAGAAGGAAGAATGATGGAACATGACAATTGACTTAGGGAAATCCTTGACTGCACTGAATGTCCATTGGTGTTTATTGGAGGAGACCTAGAAGAGAGAGAAAAAAGAGGTCCCAACATTTCTTTGAGAAATCAGAGCTGAAAACATCCCTCATCTGGGGGCAGAAACAGAGATCCAGATTCTGAGGCACAGAGGATCCCAGCATGATCCATGGAAGCAGAGCAAAACAACACATAGTGTCATTCACGCTGAAATGCTATCAATGGAGGAATTATCTTCACCCAAATATGCTGGGAAGAAGAATGTTTCTTTAGCCAAATCCCTGACTTCAAGGTGGCCAACTATGCCAGCTCTAGAAGCACGTTGAATAGAGCAAGCCACTGCATCCCAAGCCAAAATCCGTATCCCCTGCATTTCTGAACAATGACAGAGTAGGAGTTCTTGTCTAGAACAATGAGGTGTTAAAAAGACAAAGATTGTGTCCCGGGGTGTCTCCATTAGTTCAGAGGTGGCCTTCAGCTCAGCTCCTGATCACAGGCTCATTGGATCGTCTCCCACCTCAGGTTCCCTGCTCAGAGGCAAGTCTGCCTCTCCCTCTCCAGCTCACTCCCTTATAAGGATCTCTCTGTCTCTCTCTGTCAAATATATGCATGCACATCATTGGAAAAGAACAAGGAAACAAGAAATCATTTATAAGGATAGACTGGGACCAGAGGATGGTTTATTTAATTTGGTCCTATGTCCCTATGGTATGCAGCCAGTCCAGAGAACCTCCCACCATCCTAATATGCCAGATCTTGGCTCTGAGCTCCCTTGTTTGTTCTCCTCTTGTTCGTCTTCCTGCATCTCCCCACCAACAGGGAGAATCTACTGTCTGTCCCCCTGAAATGGGCCATTGCTCTCCCATTTTTCCTCCTCACCTGGCTCCATTAGAACATGCCCATCTTCCTCAACAGGCACTGTTTTTTTATCCCATGAAAATCTTTGCTAAAGGAAATGGGAGGTTTAATGCAGTCTTGTGCTACAACATCTCCATTCAGTTATACAGAGGGAAGATGTACCATCCTGGGAGAATGCTCAGGGATCTTAGACCACTGAATAATAATATTTGGTGAATAATTATTCACCAAATAATTGAATATTATTTGGTACCAAAAAATATTATTTTGAATATTTGAATATTATTTGGTACCAAAAAAATATTATTTTTTTTGTAGATACATGGTGTCTTCCTGAAACTGGCATGAAACCCTTTCAATGCCTTCACTTGCCAATGGGTTTCTTTCAACATGCTCCATGCTTGCTCCTATGGGTTCCATACTGGTGAGCTCATCCTGGGCCTAAGGTTCTAGGGTGTAGGGTCTGCCTTTGGTGCTTGGTCATCTTGGAAGATGGGGAAGTCTTCTTGGCACGGTTTCTGGAGATGCTAGATGAACTCGTGTCATTTCTGTTGAAGACTCCAGACATGTGTTTGCCTTGGTTGCGTGTGCTCACTGTGAGCTTTCTTTGGCTGGGCCTTTTCCTGGTCAAAGAGTCCTCCTGATTGGGTGTGAGGACCATGTACCTGTGCTGGCTGGGGAGTTCCTTGCCTGAGGGTTGGTTTTAGTCCTGACTCTTTCTTGACCTTTCGTGGGTAAGATGGAATTGTGGATCCTTGCTCTTCACAGGAGTCCAGAGGGCTGGTGGTGACTTTCATGGCCAAAGCAACAAATTTGGCCATGGAGAAGTTGACACTGACTCGCGTCGCCAACTGTCTTGTTGAAATAACCAGGAGGCTCCAGCTGATTCAGAGGGCTTTGGATCCTTCTGGCTGACCCATAACTACTCCAGCAAGGTGGAGTGATAAGGTGTGGTTTGGGGACGAGTGGTTGCTAGGACCTCAAAGCTTTGTGACATCACAGAAGCTGATTTCACTGAAGCAGCAATCCCTCTCTCATGGCCTAGGAGTCCTATGGATTTAGGTAGGAAGTACTTTGAAGGACCCAAAAAGAGCCCTATTTGCTTGCTCTAGAATTCAGGTGGATTTTCAGTTTCTTTCCCACTTCTCCTTTCTATGCAAAGGGAAAAGAAAAGGACGATCATTTTACCATCCTTGAGGCCAACATTTCTCAAGAGAGAGCAAAGTTTTCCTATTTCTACTGCAATTTCTAGAGTTTTCAAATAACAGGGAGGTCTATTGGGTCATTAGCTCCTTGGTGCTTTTACATCCTATGAGTGAGAACGTCCATTCTTAGCTTCTTATCCCAATGGATTCTAGGGTGTCGGGTCTGCCTTTCATGCTTGGTTAGCTTGGAAGAGAAGGGAAGGAATAAGGGAAGGAAAGTCACATTTCAAGGAAAAGTGCTAGGGCATGAATGATTTGTGCTGTCCGTGTCTTCATCTCCTAGTGTCCTGAAACACTAGTCCCAAGGAATGAGTGCTCTTTCTACCTGACTTTCCCTTAAACACCTTTGAAAAGGCTTCAAGGAGAGTATCATTCTGCATGACAGCTATCCCTGAAGGAAGAGCCCTGGACAGCACTCCTTGTCATCATTCGTTAACATTACATGCTGTGGTCATTGGGAGAGCCCATGTTGACCAACACTCTTTATTCAGAGGAAAATGAATGGCTTACATCGATGGCCTGACATGCCCACTCTAAAAGAACTGTATAAGGAGCCAAGATGTCCTTCAAAGGATAGTGGATAAAGAAGGTGTGGTCCATACAGGCAACAGAGTATGCCACCCCCATCAGGGATGATGAAGCCTAGATACTCGCCTTTACATGAATGACACAGGACTTGGTTATTCTCAATGAAAAAGGCAAGAAAACCAAGGGAAATATCATGTGGCTTTACTCATATTTGGCTATGAGATTACCATGGACATTAATACAAACAAGGGAAAATGGAAGGAGAAGTCAGAAAGGGACAAAAACCCGGAGAGACTCAGGACTCTGGGAACCAAGCTGAGGGTTACAGAAGGATGAGACATGCCAGGAAGAAGGGGACTGATTAATGGGTATGGAGGAGGTGTGGAATATAGGATGATGATGAGCACTTGGTGGTATATGCAACTAAAGAATCAGGGAACACTATGTCAAAAACGTATGATGGATGAAAGCCTGGCTTCCTGAAGATAAGAAAAAATATTGAAAGAAAGAAAAACAGGCCTTTTCACTTGTTGGTGAGGAAAGAAAGAGGAAAGAAATGAATTATAGTTATATTATCTTACTGATTAAAATGGTATGCAATTGGTTTCCTATAAAGTCCTTATCTGAATTTGGTCTTTGGACATTGTAAATTAGAGTCTTCCCTCTTGCTACATTTTTTTAATAGATGAGACAAACCGACATAGTGTTTATTAAATGTCTCGAATTGTGGACCAGGAAATTGATTTGAACCTGGATTTTTCTGTGTTAGGAGGTGTTTGATGACTGCTTCAAACGTTTCTTCATTACCTGAGATGTCAGATGTGTATGTTTCTTGAACTAGTCTTGGTACTGGATATGTGTTTTGGAATTTATCCAATTCTCTCAGGTATTGGATTTGCTGGCATACGTGTGTAGGGTCTTTTAGGTTAGGTTGTTTAGGAGAGTTTAGTTCTGAATGCTTTAATTAATACTTAATTAATTAATTAAAGTTAAGAATTAATTAAATTTAAAAATTAATTAAAGTTAAGAAGTTAACTTTTCCAGTTTGGTCGGTTTCTGACTTAAATTCTCAATGCTTTTTTCCTTTATGGTATTTTCTTGGAGGTTTGCTTCCATGAGTGGTATACCTCACTTGCTCTCTAAATATTGTGGGACTCATTTATATGTGTGTGTGTGTGTGTGTGTGCGTGTTTCACAAAACGCTTAGAATGATATTTTAAGAGATATGAACTCACACTTTTTTGGATCACAATTCACCATCAAATGCATTGGAAACTCAGGTTACCTCCCATTCGGCCATATTTCCTGCAATGAATGTCCCATTTAATCCTCTCTAAGAAACACAGGTTATCACTAACACGCCTTCAAACAAACACCAAATTTTGAGTGCCTGGTTAGAGTCTCATTGTCTGTCCCTTTTTTCTTGCTTTTCACATATTTCTTTTATTCCATGATTCAGTGAAATCGTATGTTATTTGTCATTCTGTGACTGACAGATGGGATGGAGCCCAATGCTCTCCACATTTTGCCACAAGTGGCAAAGTGGCAAGATTACTTCTTGCTTATGCCTGGATAAGAGTCTGTGGTGCATTTGGAGGACAGGGAGATTGCATAAATGTCTGGGAGCTCCAGGCATGTCTTCAGCCATAAGCACAACTGGAAGATGAGCACATCAACATAAACATGGCATAATGCACCTAAAGCCTAGAAATGAAACTCAACAGTGAAAGAGAGAAGTCGCAGAGACCATGGGAAAAGGTGCAGACATGGCTTAGGGGAGAAGTGTACAGTTGGTTCTTCAGAGGGCAGGGAGCCATGGCCAAAGACAAAGGCCCAGGAGAGAGGAGCACACTGGGAAACCACAATTTGAATGTTGAACCATAGCTATTGGAGGAGCAAAGGAGAGGGTCTAAATAGCATGAGTTCTTACAAATAAAGGGTCATGACGCCCATGGATTTCAGAGCAGCAGGTTTGGCAGACAAACATTCTGGAGAACATTGTGTTTCTCCTGGAGAGGACACCAGCAAACAACCAGGTTCAGGCAGTCGGGAAACCATAATCAGAGTCAACACCTGTTGACACAGTGGTATTTTTATTGTTTCTTGCTGGGCATCTGTGATTGGCACTGTTCGTGAAGATGCCTCAATGGTGGCAAAATAAACTTTGGGCTCTCCCACTGCCAGCATAAAGACCGAGCTAGTGGCCACAGAAAAGACGGTGAGGACATCAGCTGACTAACCTGCAAACTCGAAGTCCCAATACTGGAACACTGTTGGGACTGCATCCTCAGGCCATTTTGCTTAGTCCCAGGAGAACAGACCCACCTGTTGTGGTCTAAAAGAAAGCCCTGCCCATATCCTCTCTCCTGGCAACAGAATTCATCAAGCCTTTGTTGTGTTGAGTGGGTTGAAGGTCTCCTTTCACAGGCACACCAGAGCCCACCAAGCTAAACCTCACCATATTCGGTCCAGACACAAAACACTCCGAACGGTGTCAAGGAGAGCCTCTGCAAAAGACGCCCAGAGAAGAGTGCACAGCCACAATACAACCCCAGAAGACATGCCACACACACTAGAGACACCCTCAAGGGCCAGCCTATGGGCACTCCATGAGCTCTTCTTCCTAAAGAAATTACTCTCATTGTAGTAATCAGAATGTGCTTTTTGAAAACAAAGAGGACAAAGACCTAGAACTAAGGCAATGATGGAAGAATCAATTGATGCCGAGGCAAAAGAACAAGAAATGGTCATGGCCACGATAAAAGTGAAACCAATACATATCACATGCCCGATGGTGATTTAAAGCAGCAGCCAGGATACTCACTCTGTATCAGATAAACATAGAAGGAATCAGGGAGTCTCAAAACATAGATATAAAGGTGATTAAAAAAAAAACAACAACTAAGAGGACCTGATGAAAAGTTTTGTTAGCAGACTGGATTCATATTCCAGGAAGCTGGCAGAACCAGAGGATCCAATGAGTTACCTGGAAGACAAGTACTGAAAAAAAAGACGCAAAGCAAAAGAGAGAAAGAATGACAGAACATGACAATGGACTTAGGAAATCCTTGACTTCAATGAATATCTATCGGGGCTTATGGTAGGAGACCTAGAAAATAGAGAAAAAAGAGGGGCCAACATTTCTTTCAGAAATCAGACCTGAATATGTTCCTTCTCAGGGGCAGAAACAGGCACAGAGGACTCCAAGAACCATGCATAGATCAGAGCAACACAAGACATAGTGTCATTCACCCTGCAAAGCTAGCAATGGAGGAATTCCCTTCACCCATATATGCTTGGGAGAATAGTGTTTCCATAGCCAAGTCCCTCACTTCAAGGCGACCAGATATGCCAGCTCTAGAAGCATGTTGTATAGAGTAAGCCACACCAACCCAAGCCAAAATCCATATCACATGCATTTATGAACAATGACAGAACAGGCGTTCTTGTATAGAACAATGAGGTGTTAAGAAGACAAAGATTGTGTCCCGGGGTCTCTCCATCAGTTCCAGAGGTGGCCTTCAGCTCAGCTCCTGAACCCAGGCCCATTGGACCATCTACCACCTCAGGTTCCCTGCTCAGAGGCAAGTCTGCCTCTCCCTATTCCAGATCCCTGCCTGATTATGTTCTCTCTTTCTCTCTCTGTCAAATACATGCATTCACATAGTTGAAAAACAAAAGCATCATCATCAACAACAACAACTACAACAAACAATTTATAATGATTGACTGGGGCTAGAAGATGGTTTATTGAATTTGGACCCATGTCCCCAATGGAATACATCCATGTCCAGAGCACCTACCACCATCCTAAAATGACAGACCTTATCTCTGAGTTCCCTTGTTTGTTCTACTCTTGTGCATCTTCCTGCATCTCCCAACCAAGATGGAGCATCCACTTTCTGTCCCTTTCAATGGTCAGTTGTTCTCCCATTTTTCCTCCTCACCTCACTCCATTAGAACATGCCCATGTTCCACAACAGGCCCTCTTTGTTTATCCCATGAAAATCTTTGGGGAATGGAAATGGGAGGGTTAAGGCAGGCTTATTTTGCAACATCTCCTTCAGTTCCAAAGAGGGAAGCTGCACTACCCTGGGGGAGTCTCAGGGATCTTAGACTGATGAATACTCTTCAATGTGTCCTTTGATAGATACACATTGTCTTCCTGAAACTGGCATGAAAGCCTTTCCTATGGCTTCACTTTGCAATAGGTTTCTTCCAACATGTTCCATGCTTGCTCTTGTGGGCTCCAAACAGATGAGTCCATCCTGGACCTAAGGTTCTAGGGTGTAGGGTCTGCCTTTTGTGCTTGGTCAGCTTGGAAGATGGGAGGCATTCTTCGCACGATTTCTGGAGATGCTGGAGGAACTCGTGCCTTGCTGTTGAAGACTCCAGACATGTCTTTGGCATGGTTGCGGGTGTTCACTGTGACTTTCCTCGGGTGGCCCTTTTCCTGGTCAGAAGTGTCCTGATTGGTTGGGAGGACCATGTACATGTGTGGGGCGTGGAGTTCCTCATGTGAGGCTTGGTGGTAGTCCTGACCCTTTCTTGATCTTCCGTGGGTAAGTTGAGTTGTGGATTCTTGCACTTCTCTGGAGTCCAGAGGGCTGGTGGTGACAGTCACAGCCAAAGACTTCAAAATCGGCCATGGAGAAGGTGATGCAGACTCGCTTCGCAAACTGTCTTGGTGAAATACCAAGGATGCTCCAGCAGTTTGAGAGGGCTTTGGATCCCCCTGGCTGACACATGATTACTCCAGCCAGGTGGAGAGATAAGGCGTGTTTTGTGGAGGAGTGGTTGCTAGGACCACAAAGCTTTGTGACGTCACAGAAGCTGATTTCACTGAAGCAGCAATCACTCTCTCATGACTTAGAAGTCTTATGACGTTAGGTATGAAGACCTGGGAAGGACAGAAAAAGATACCTGTTAGTCTGATCATGATCTCAGGTGGTCTTTCCTGTTTCTTCCCAACTAACTCTTTCTATACAAAGAGAAAAGGAAATGACGTTCACTATACCATCCTTGAGGCCAACATTTCTCCAGAGAGTATTTTGTTCCAATGCCACTGCAGTTTCTAGAGATCTCAATCAACAGGGAGACATCTTGGGTATCATTAGCTTTCTGAGGTTTGACATCCTATGGGTGAGAGCATCCATTCTTAGCTTCTTTTCTCGATGGATTCTAGGCTGTAGGGTCTGCCTTTGCTGCTTGATCAGCTTGGAAGAGAAGGGAATGAATAAGGGAAGGAAAGTCACATTTCAGGAAAAGTGCTGGGGCATGGATTCATTGTGCTGTCCCTGTCCTCATCTCTTAGGGTTCTGAAACACCAGTCCTAAGGTATGATGTCTAGGTCTACATGACTTTAACTTAAACACTTTTGCAAAGGGTTGAAGGAGAGTGACATTCTGCATGGTAACTATCTCTGAAGGAAGAGACCTGGACAGTACTCCTTGTCATCATTAGTTAACACTATATGCCATGGTCATGGGGAGATCCCTGTTGAGCAACACTCTTTATTCAAAGGAAAAGGAACAGCCTACACTGATGGTCTGCCATGCTCACTCTAGCAGAACTGTGGAAGGATCCGAGATGCCCTTCCAAAGTCTATTGGATAAAGAAGGTTTGGTCCATCCAGGCAACAGAATATGCCTCTGCCATCAGGGAGGATGAAGCCTCGATATTCGCCTTGACATGAATGACACAGGACTGGGTTTTCTCAATGAAAAAGGCAGGGACACCAAGGGAAATATCATATGGCTTCCCTCATCTGTGGTCTGTGATGAATACCATGGACATTAGTAGAAGCAAAAATGGAAGGAGAAGTAATAAGACAGGGACACAAACCAGGAGAGACTCAGAAGTCTGGGAATCAAGCTGAGGTTTACAGAAGGAAAACACATGTCAGGAATGAGGAAAGTGCTTAATGGTATGGAGGTGGTGTGGCTTCTATGATGATGATGAGCACTCAACGGTATATGCAAGTAAAAATAAGGGAACACTATCACACAAAAGTATGGTGGGTGGAAGGCTGTCTTCCTGAACATAAGAAAAATATTGAAAAGAAAGAAAAGCAGGCCGTTTCACATGCAGATGAAGAAAGAAAGAGGAAAGAAATGAATTATAGTTTTACTATCTTATTGATTAAAATGGTATGCAATTGGTTTCCTATAAGGTCCTTATCTGAATTGGGTATTTGCACATTGTAAACTAGAGTCTTCCCTCTTCCTACATTTTGGGAATAGATGAGAATAACTGACATTGCCTTCATTAAATGTCTCCAAGTGTGGACCAGGAAACTGATTTTAAACTGGCTTTTAGGTGTTGGGAGGTGTTTGACAATTGCTTCAAAAGCTTCCGTCATTACCTGAGATGTCAGATGTGTATGTTCATGACCTAGTCTTGGTCCTGGGTATGTGCCTTGGAATTTATCCTTTTCCCTCAGGTATTGGATTTACTGGCATACTTGTGTGTAGGTATCTTTTCTTTGAGGTTCTTTAGGAGAGTCTAGTGCTGAATAATTAATTATTGCTATGTAAGGAGTTAACTTTTGCAGTTTGGTCGGTTTCAGACTTTGATTTTCTGTGCTTTTTTTTCCTTTATGGTATTTTCTCTGAGGTTTTCTTCCATGAGTGCCCTTCTTAACTTTATCCCTAACTTCTGAGGGATTCTTTACACTGCGTGTGTGTGTGTGTGTGTGTGTGTGTGTTTCACAAAACGGTTAGAATCATATTTTAAGAGATATGAAGCCACTCTTGGTTGGATCACAATTCACCTTCAGATGCATTGAAAATCATGTTACATCCCATTCGGCCACAGTTCCTGCAATGAATGTCCTATTTAATCCTCTTTTAGAAACACAGATCCTCACTAAACTGCCTTGGAACAAACACCAAATTTTGTTTGCCCTGTTAGAGTCTCATTGATTGTCCCTTTTTTCTTGCTTTTTCACATGTTCCTTTACTCATACGTGAGTGAAATTGTATGTTAATTTTCTTTCTGTGACTGAGAGATGTGACAAAGCACAATACTCTCCACCTTTGTGCCACATGTAGCAAATGGTAAGAATTCCATCTTGTTGATGTCTGGGTAAGAGTCACAGTGCATTTGGAGGGCAGGGAGATTATAGAAGTGTCTGTGATCTCCAAGCTTTTCTTCAGCCATAAACACAACCAGAAGGTGACCACCTCAATGTAAACAGGGCATAAATGGACCAAAAGCCTAGAAATCAAACTCCACAGCGAAAGAGAGAAGAAGTCGCAGAGACCATGTGAGAATTTTGCAGACATGGCTTAGGGAAGAAGTGGATGGTTGCTGCTTCAGAAGGCAATGAACCATGTCAAAATACAAAGGCCCAGGTGACAGGATCACGCTGGGAACCCACAAGTTGAATGTTGACCAGTAGCTGTTGGCGAAGAAAAGGAGAGTGTCTCCATGGCACACGTTCTTGAAATCAAGGGTCTTGAGGCCTGGGGATTTCAGATCCGCAGGCTTGGCAGACATAGACTCCAGAGAACACTGTGTTTCTCGTGGAGAGGACAAAAGCAAGCAACCAGCATGGAAACCATGATCAGAGGCAATACTTGTTGACACAGTGGTATGATTATTATTTTTTGCTGGGCAGCCGTGATAGGCAGTATTTTTGGAGATACCTCGATGGGGGCTAAAGAAACTTGGGGTTCTCCCACCGCCACCATAAAGACCGAGCTAGTGGCCATGGACAGGACAGTGTGGACATCAGCTGCCCCTCCTGAAAACATGAAGCCCCAACCCTGGAACACTGTTGTGTTCCTCAGGCCACACTGCTTAGTCCTAGGAGAACAGACCCTACCATAGAGGACTAGAAGATAGCCCGGCCCACATCCTCTCTCGTGACCACAGCATTCAGCAGGCTTTAGTTCGGTTGAGTGGGGTGAAAGTCGCCTTTCACAGGCACAACAGTGTTTTGTAAGCTAAACCTCACCATATTCGGTCCAGACACCACACATGCTGAACAGCAGGCAAGGAGAGCCTCTGCAGAGGACCAGCCAAGAGTAGAGTCGACAGCCATAACACATCATCAGAGGGCATGCCACACACGACTGAGACTCCCTCAAGGGCCAGCCCATGGACACTTCATGAGCTCTTCTTAATGAAATTAACCTCAGGGTAGAAAACAGATGGTGCTTTTTGAATACAGAGAAGAAGACACAGACCTAAACTGAGGCAATGATGGAAGAATCAAATGATTCCAAGGCAAAAGAACAAGAAATGGTCATGCCATGCAATTGAAGTGAAACCTATGCATCTCGCATTCCTGATGGAGGATTTAAAGCAGCATCAGGAAACTAACTCTGCATCAGAAAAACAAAAAAAGAATCAGGGAGTCTCGGGCCACTAAGATAAATGTGAAAAAAAAAAATAAGAGGCCCAGATTAAAAGATTTGTTAGCACACTGGATGCAAAACCAGAAAATTGGCAGAACCAGAGGATCCAATGAGTTACCTGGAAGACAAGTATTGGGGGAAAAAAAAAGTGAAGCCAAGGAAAGAAGGAAGAATGACGGAACATGACATTGAACATTCAGAAATCCTTGATTGCAATGAATGTCAAAGAGTGCTTATTGTAAGAAACCTAGAAGAGAGACAAAATAGAGGGCCCAACTTTTTTTGAGAAATCAGAGCTGAAAACATCCCTCCTCTGGTGGCAGAAACAGATATCCAGACTCCAAAGCACAGAGGGCTCCCAGCACCATCCACAGAAGCAGAGCAATACAAAACAGAGTGTCATTCCCTCTGAAAAAGCTAGTGGTGGAGGAATTCTGTTCACCCAAATATGCTTGTGAGAAGAGAGTTTCATAGCCAAGTCCCTGACTTCAAAGCGACAAGCTATGCCATCTCTAGCAGCACGTTGTATAGAGCAAGCAACACTAGCCCAAGCCAAAATCAGTATCCCCAGGATTTCTGAACAATGACAGAGCAGGTGTTCTTGTCTTGAAAATGTGGTGTTGAAGGGAGAGACAAAATGGCAGTCAAGTAGGAGGAGGCACTATTTCAACCTGTACCCTAAAGTGAGCTGATTACCTACCAAAGAATTCTGATCACCAATGAAATCAGCCCAAGATCAAAATTATGTACGTCTCAATCTCTACAGGGGCAGAAGATGCCAGTGGGCATGTAAAGCAGAGTGGGAAAGTCGTACTAATTTCAGAAGATTAATGAAAAGGCAAGGGAGCCACCAGAAGTGACTGACTGGAAAGTAATACCCCAATACAAGAGTGCTCTACCACTGGGGACCAGCATTATCTTGGAGTCTGGTTGAAAGCACTCACAAAGAGCAAAGGATCACTAGGGGAAATTTTGGGAATTGGGGCAGTTAGGGACAGGGGCTTAAGTCCCCGACTCAGGACAGCCTCCCCTGGTGCTGAGCCAGAGAGAGTGCAACGGAGAAACCAGGTCTGGGTCCCTGAGTCGCCAGCACCCCCAGGAACACATGGGGTCCTGCTCCTGTGAGGGGATGGGAGACTCGCCAGATGGCAGAAAGCTGTGAGCTGCTATCAGAGGCTGAGAGGCGTGCGCCCCACACCCTCCCTTGGCAGAGGTGTAGGCAGGTGCCAGGCCAGTGCTCTTGGACCCGGAAAGACCAGGCAGAGCCAGAGAAGCCAGAGAGAGTGCCATGGAGAAACCAGGTCTTGGTCCCTGAGCTCCTAGTGCACTTGAGCTGCCAGCGTGCACAAGAACACGTGGGGTCTGGCTCCTGTGAGGGTCTTGGAGCCTCGCCAGATGGCGTCCTGAGACACATGCACCCCACACCCTCCCTGAGAGAGGTTCAGGCAGGCATTAGCCTGGCACTCTTAGACCCCTGCTGAGGGATCAGAGCCTGAGAAGTGCATGCCCCACACATTCCCCTGGGAGAGGTGCTCATGGGAGCTAGCTGGGAGCTCTAGGACCTGGAAAAATCAGGCACTCCCAGCCTGGGCCAGCTGGAAAATCTCAGTGTGCCATCACTGCTTGGAACCTCTCTGGAGGTCTGGAGCTGCCCAGACAGCCACCGCTGCTGTGGTTTTGGGTATAAGGAGGAGATCCTGCATCCCGAGGGACCGTGACTCAGAACCTACTTTTCCAGCAGCTCTGCAGAGCATTCTGAGGCTTATCTCCGAGAAGGAGGTCGGGGTGCAGTTTTCTCTCCTGTAAACCTCCAAAAACCATCAAAAGCTGTCAAGGCGAGAGGCAATAGATGAACAAACATAAAACCTTCAGATAACAAAAGCCTGAAAAAAACGATTTCCTCAGAGCCCACCCCCTTGAGTGGGGCAGGAGGACTTAATTCAGGGAACATCATTTACTGAAAAACCCATGTGGCAGGCCCCTCTCCCAGAAAACCAACCAGGAAGGAAGAAAAAAAAAAAAAGATTACAAGAAAACAACTACTTCATAAATACAACTATTATTTTTAACTCATTACCACTATTCTGGTTCATTTTTTTATACCTATAGATAATTTTTAACCTATTTGCCATCACAATGAGATGTCCAGTATATCAAATTCCTTAATAACCTTCTAACATGAACTTTTGATGCATACGCCTGTGTTTTTCTTTTGCTTTTCTATTTTTAAATTTTTTAAAATTTTAATTTAGTTTAGTCTAGTTTATTGTTTTTTTATTTTTATTTTCTAATATACATATAGAGTCAAACTTCAAGATAATCCCCTTTCCCCTATCAATGCTACCTTTTGACAAAATAATTTTTTTTTAATTTTTTTTATTTTTTTTTAATTTATTTATTTTTATTTGCTTATTTACTGCATAACAGTGTTCATTGTTCTGGCATCACACCCAGTGCTCCATGCAGTACGTGCCCTCCCTATTACCCACCACCTCGATCCTCAACCTCCCACCCCACCCCACCCCCTCCCACCGCCCCTTCATAACCCTCTGGTTGTTTTTCAGAGTCCACAGTCTCTCATGGTTCATCTCCCCTTCCAGTTTCCCTCAACTCCCTCTCCTCTCCTCCTCCCCATGTCCTCCATGTTATTTGTTATGCTCCACAAATAAGTGAGACCATATGATACTTGACTCTCTCTGCTTGACTTATTTCGCTCAGCATAATGTCTTCCAGTCCTGTCCATGTTGCTACAAAAGTTGGGTATTCGTCCTTTCTGATGGAGGCATAATACTCCATTGTGTATATGGACCACATCTTCCTTATCCATTCATCCGTTGAAGGGCATCTTGGTTCTTTCCACAGTTTGGCGACCGTAGCCATTGCTGCAATAAACATTGGGGTACACATGGCCCTTCTTTTCACTACATCTGTATCTTTGGGGTAAATACCCAGCAGTGCAATTGCAGGGTCATAGGGAAGCTCTATTTTTAATTTCTTCAGGAATCTCCACACTGTTCTCCAAAGTGGCTGCACTAACTTGCATTCCCACCAACAGTGTAAGAGGGTTCCCCTTTCTCCACATCCTCTCCAGCACACGTTGTTTCCTGTCTTGCTAATTTTGGCCATTCTAACTGGTGTTAGGTGGTATCTCAGTGTTGTTTTAATTTGAATCTCCCTGATGGCTAGTGATGATGAACATTTTTTCATGTGTCTGATAGCCATTTGTATGTCTTCGTTGGAGAAGTGTCTATTCATATCTTCTGCCCATTTTTTGATATGATTATCTGTTTTGTGTGTGTTGAGTTTGAGAAGTTCTTTGTAGATCCTGGATATCAACCTTTTGTCTGTACTGTCATTTGCAAATATCTTCTCCCATCCCGTGGGTTGCCTTTGTTTTGTTGACAGTTTTCTTTGCTGTGCAGAAGCTTTTGATCTTGATGAAGTCCCAAAAGTTCATTTTTGCTTTTGTTTCCTTGGCCTTTGGAGACTTATCTTGAAAGAAGTTGCTGTGGCTGATATCGAAGAGGTTACTGCCTATGTTCTCCTCTAGGATTCTGATAGATTCCTGTCTCACGTTGAGGTCTTTTATCCATTTCGAGTTTATCTTTGTGAACGGTGTAAGAGAATGGTCGAGTTTCATTCTTCTCCATATCGCTGTCCAGTTTTCCCAGCACCATTTATTGAAGAGACTGTCTTTTTTCCATTGAATATTTTTTCCTGTTTTGTCAAAGATTATTTGACCTTATAGTTGAGGGTCCATATCTGGGCTCTCCACTCTGTTCCACTGGTCTATGTGTCTGTTTTTATGCCAGTACCACGCTGTCTTGGTGATTACAGCTTTGTAGTAAAGCTTGAAATCAGGTAACGTGATGCCGCCAGTTTTGTTTTTGTTTTTCAACATTTCCTTGGCAATTCGGGGTCTCTTCTGGCTCCATACAAATTTTAGGATTATTTGCTCCAGCTCTTTGAAAAATATCGGTGGAATTTTGATCGGAATGGCATTAAAAGTATAGATTGCTCTAGGCAGTATAGACATTTTAACAATGTTTATTCTTCCAATCCAAGAGCATGGAACAGTCTTCCATCTTTTTGTGTCTTCTTCAATTTCTTTCATGAGTGTTCTGTAGTTCCTCGAGTACAGGTCCTTTACTTCTTTGGTTAGGTTTATTCCCAGGTATCTTATGGTTCTTGGTGCTATAGTAAATGGAATCGATTCTCTAATTTCCCTTTCTGTATTTTCATTGTTGGTGTATAAGAAAGCCACTGATTTCTGTACATTGACTTTGTATCCTGCCACGTTACTGAATTGCTGTATGAGTTCTAGTAGTTTGGGGGTGGAGTCTTTGGGGTTTTCCATATAAAGAATCATGTCATCTGTGAAGAGAGAGAGTTTGACTTCTTCCTTGCCAATTTGGATACCTTTTATTTCTCTTTGTTGTCTGATTGCCGTTGCTAGAACTTCGAATACTATGTTGAACAAGAGTGGTGAGAGTGGGCATCCTTGTCGTGTTCCTGATCTCAACGGGAAGGCTGCAAGCTTTTTCCCATTGAGGATGATATTTGCTGTGGGTCTTTCATAGATAGATTTTATGAAGTTCAGGAATGTTCCCTCCATCCCTATACTTTGAAGCGTTTTCATCAGGAACGGATGCTGGATTTTGTCAAATGCAACAATTTTATTTTTCTGCATCAATTGAGAGGACCATGTGGTTCTTCTCTCTTCTCTTATTGATGTGTTCTATCACACTGATTGATTTGCGAAAGTTGAACCAACCTTGCAACCCAGGGATGAATCCCACCTGGTCATGGTGGATAATCTTTTTAATGTGCTGCTGGATCCTGTTTGCTAGGATCTTGTTGAGAATCTTTGCATCCCTATTCATCAGTGATATTGGTCTGAAATTCTCCTTTTTGGTAGGGTCTTTGCCTGGTTTGGGGATCAGGGTAATGCTGGCTTCATAAAAAGAGTCTGGAAGTTTTCCTTCTGCTTCAATTTTTTGGAACAGCTTCAGGAGAATTGGTGTTATTTCTTCTTTGAAAGTTTGGTAGAATTCCCCAGGGAAACCGTCAGGTCCTGGGCTCTTGTTTTTTGGGAGGTTTTTGATCACTGCTTCAATCTCAGTACTAGATATCGGTCTATTCAGGTTGTCAATTTCTTCCTGGTTCAATTTTGGGAGTTTGTAGTTTTCCAGGAATGCATCCATTTCATCTAGGTTGCTTAGTTTATTGGCATATAACTGTTGGTAATAATTTCTGATGATTGTTTCTATTTCCTTGGTGTTCGTTGTGATCTCTCCCTTCTCAGTCATAATTTTATTAATTTGGGCTTTCTCTCTTTTCTTTTGGATTAGTGTGGCCAATGGTTTATCGATCTTATTGATTCTTTCAAAAAACCAGCTTCTAGTTTCATTGATATGTTCTACTGTATCTCTGGTTTCTACCTCATTGATGTCTGCTCTAATCTTGATTATTTCCCTTCTTGCATGTGGAGTTGGTTTGATTTGTTGTTGATTCTCCAGTTCTTTAAGGTGTAGAGACAGCTGGTGTATTCTTGATTTTTCAATGTTTTTGAGGGAGGCTTGGATGGCTATGTATTTCCCCCTTAGAACCGCCTTTGCTGTATCCCATAGGTTTTGGACCGAGGTGTCTTCATTCTCATTGGTTTCCATGAATTGTTTAAGTTCGTCTTTGATCTCCTGGTTGATCCAAGCATTCTTAAGCAAGGTGGTCTTTAGCTTCCAGGTGTTTGAGTTCCTTCTGAACTTTTCCTTGTGATTGAGCTCCAGTTTCAAAGCATTGTGATCGGAGAATATGCAGGGAATAATGTCAGTCTTTTGGTATCATTTGATTCCTGCTTTGTGACCCAGTATGTGCTCTATTCTGGAGAAGGTTCCATGTGCACTTGAGAAGAATGAGTATTCTGTTGTTTTAGGGTGGAATGTTCTGTATATGTCTATGAGGTCCATCTGGTCCAATGTTTCATTCAATGCTCTTATTTCTTTATTAATTTTCTGCTTTGATGATCTGTCTATTTCTGAGAGAGGCATATTAAGATCTCCTACTATTATTGTATTCATATCAATATGGCTCTTTATCTTGATTAATAGTTTTCTTACATAATTGGGTGCTCCCATATTGGGGGCATAGATATTCACAATTGTTAGATCGTCTTGGCGGATAGTCCCTTTAAGAATTATGTAGTGTCCTTCTGTATCTCTGACTACAGTCCTTAGTTTAAAATCTAATTTATCTGATATGAGAATTGCTATTCCGGCCTTCTTTTGAGGCCCATTGGCATGAAAGATGCTTCTCCATCCCTTCACTTTCAGTCTGGGTGTATCCTTAGGTTCAAAATGGTTCTCTTGTAGACAACATATGGATGGGTCCTGTCGTTTTATCCAATCTGCAACCCTGTGTCGTTTTATGGGCGCATTTAGGCCATTCACATTGAGAGTGATTATTGAGAGATAGGTTTTTATTGACATCATGTTGCCTTTGAAGTCTTTCTGTCTATAGATTGTTTCTATATTTCTGTTCAATGATATTCTTAGGATTTTTTCTCTTTTATAGGACCCCCCTTAATATTTCCTGCAGTGTCGGCTTGGTGGTTGCATAGTCTTTTAAGCCTTGCCGGTCTTGGAAACTCTTTATCTCTCCATCCGTTTTAAATGTCAGTCTTGCTGGATAGAGTATTCTTGGTTGCATGTTCTTCTCATTTAGTACTCTGAATATATTTTGCCAGCCCTTCCTGGCTTGCCAGGTCTCTGTGGAAAGGTCTGACGTTATTCTAATGGGCTTTCCTCTGTATGTAAGAAGCTTCTTTGTCCTAGCTGCTTTTAAGAGGGTCTCTCTTGAAACATAATTCCCCATTTTAACTATAAGGTGCCGTGAGGACTTTCGAGAATCTAAAATCTTGGGAGGAGATCTTTCTGCCTCTAGTACATGAACATTGTTTCCATTCGTGAGATTGGGAAAATTTTCATAGACAACTTCTTCCACTATATCTTCTAGACTTCTTTCTTTTTCTTCCCCTTCAGGGATTCCAATAATTCTGACGTTGGAACGTTTCATGGCATCGTTTATTTCCCTGATTCTGTTTTCGTGGCTTCTGAGCTGTTTGTTCCAGGCTTCCTCCTGATCCTTTCTCTCTATCTGTTTGTCCTCGAGATCACTAATTCTATCTTCTGTCTCAGTTACCCTAGCTTTTAGAGAATTTAGATTGGATTGGAACTCGTTGAGAGCATTTTGAACATCATCCCTGGTGGCTTTCAGTTCTGCCCTAACATTGTGAACATCATCCCTGGTGGCTTTCAGTTCTGCCCTAATCAATTCTGTTTGGTCATCCATGGCTTTCTCCAACCTAGCTATTGCCTGGATAATTGTTAGTCTGAATTCCTTATCTGACATATTGTCTATGTCGATAGCCATTAGTTCTGTTGCAGAAGGCCCATCCTCTGTATTTTTCTTCTGTTGGGTATTCCTCCTCCTAGTCATTTTGGTAAGAGATGACTAAACAGATGTAGCTGGACTTATCGATTGTGGTGCAGTCAATGTGCACCCTGGAACGCTTCTGTGCAATCAGGATTCCCCACCCAAATGAGAGAAAAAAGAAAAGAAAAAGAAATAGAGAAGAAGAAAGAAAAAAAAAGGGGAAAGAAAAAAGGAAGAAAAAAAAAGAGAGAGAGAGAGAGAGGAAGAAAAGGGAAGATATAAGAGAAGGCTCAGCCCAAATGGGCCACAAGGTAAGATTTGTGGAGTATACAAACAAAAACAGACAGACAAAAAGAGTGATAAAAGTATATGACAAGAGAAAAAATATGTATATATAAGCAAAAAAAAGGGAAAAACCTCCTCAGAAAGAACCCCAAGTATAAGATTTATATATTGTCAGGACAGACACAAATTCACAGAAACACTGACAGAAGGAAAAATTGGGAGAATGGTTATAGATTCTCAGTGTGGGTGAGGAAGGTTATTTTGATTCTTCCTGAAGGTATCTTGATGTTTTTGTTAAGGGACTCAACTTTCCTAAGTTACAGGGGGATTAGAAACTGGTTTGCCTATAGGGGTAGCATTGATTGGGGAAAGGGGGTTACCTTGAAGTTTAACTCTATATGTATAGTAGAAAATAAAAATTAAAAAAAGAATAAACTAGACTAAACTAAGTTAAAATTAAAAAAATAGAAAAACAAAAGAAAAACACGGGTGTATGTATCAAAAAGTTCAGGTTAGAAGGTTATTAAAGAATTTGATGTACTGGACATCTCAGTGTGATGGTAAATAGGTTAAAAAATTATCTGTATGTATAAAAAAAAAGAACCAGAATATTGGTAAAGAGTTAAAAATAAAAGTTGTATTTATGAAGTAGTGGTGGTTGTTCTCTTGTAGTCTTTTTTTTTTTTTTCCTTCCTTCCTGGTTGGTTTTCTGGGGGAGGGGCCTGCCACATGGGTTTTCAGACAATGATGTTCCCTGAGTTAGGTCCTCCCACTCCCCTCAAGGGGGTGAGCTCTTTTTTTTTCAGGAAACTGTTTTTTTTTTTTTTTTCAGTCTTTTGTTCTCTGGGGGTTTTTATGTTCTTTCATCTGCTTTCTCTCGCCTTGACAGCTATTGATGGTTTTTGGAGGTTTAGAGGAGAGCAAACAGCACCCCAACCTCCCTCTCAGAGAGAAGCCTCAGACTGTTTTTGCAAAAGCTGCTGGCAGAGTTGGTTCTGGGTCACTGTCCCTGGGGATGCAGGAGCTCCTCGTTGTGCCCAAAACCAGGGCAGCTGTGGCTGTCTAGGCTGCTCCAGACTGCCAGAGAGGTTCCGAGCAGAGATTGTGCACTGAGATTTTCCCGCTGTCCCGGGCTGGGAATGTCTGGTTTTTCCTGCTGCCAGAGCTCCAGGCTAGCGCCTATGAGCACCTATCCCAAGGGAGGGTGTGGGACGCGCGCGTTTCAGGATTGCCATCAGGCCAGGCTCCCAGCCCCTCACGGGAGCCAGACCCCACTCGTTCTCAGGCGCGCTGGCGTTCAGGTGCACTCGCGGCTCAGGTACCGAGACCTGATTTCTCCGCCGCACTCTCTCTGGCTCCGCGCCAGGGGAGGCTGTCCTGGGTCAGGGGACTTAGGTCCCTGACCCTAACCGCCCAAGTTCCCACTATTACCCCCCCCCACCGCGATCCTTTGCTGTTTGTTTTTTGAGTGCTTTCAACCAGACTCCAAGTTAATGCTGGTCCCCAGACGCAGAGCACTCTCGTGTTGGGGTGTTACTTTCCAATAGGTCACCTCTGGTGGCTCCCTCCCCCTTTTGTTTATCTTCCGATATCAGTCCGATGCTCCCAGTCTGCTTTACCTGCCACTGGCGTCTTCTGCTCCAGTAGAGATCCAGACGTGTATAATTCTGATCTCAGGCTGATTTCATGGGTGGTCGGAGTTCTTTGGTAGGTAATCAGCTCACTTTAGGGTACAGGTTGAAATGGTGCCTCCTCCTACTTCCCCGCCATCTTGCTCCCCCCTGCTTTTGACAAAATAATTTTTAGTCCTCCTTTATCTTAGGAAAGTTGAGTCCTTTAACAAAGACATCAAGATACATCCAGGAAGAATCAAAATAAACTTTTGTGCCCACACTGAGAATTTGTAACCACTCTCCCATATTTCCCTTCCGCCAGTGATTCTGTGTGTTTGACTTTGTCCTGACAGTATATAAATCTTATACTTGGGGTACTTTTTGATGAGGTTCTTTCTTTTTTTGCATATATATATATTTTTTTCTCTTATCATATAATTTTACCAGTCCTTTTGTTTGTCTGTTTTTGTTTGTATACTTCAAAAATCTTACTTTGGGGCCCATTTAGACTGAGCTTTCTCTTTTATCTTCTCTTTTTTTTCTGTCTGTCTGTCTGTCTGTCTCTCTCTCTTTTTTGTTTCTTCTCTTTTTTCTCTCATATGGGTGGGGAATTCTGATTGCTCAGAAGCATTCCATGGTGCTCCTTGACTGCACCACAGTTGATATATCCAGCTACAGCTGTTCAGTCATCTCTAGGGACCTAGACTCTAGGGAACTAGACTAGGTTCCAGGAGAAATGCCCAACAAAAGAAAAATACAGAGGATGGGCCTTCTGCAACAGAGGTAATGGCTATCGACATAGACAATATGTTGGAAATGGAATCCAGGCTAACAATTGTCCAGGCAATAGCTAAGATGGAGAAAGCCATGGATGACCAAATGGAATATGGCAGAACTGAATGACAGTTGGCCATCTGCAGAATGGCAGAACTGAAAGCAACCAGGGATGATGTTAAAATACTCTCGATGTGTTCCAATGTAATCTAAATTCTCTAAAAGCTAGTGTAACTGAGACAGAAAATAGAATTAGTGATCTGGAGGACAAGCAAATAGAGAGAAAGGATCAGAAGTAAGCTTGAAACAAAGAGCTTAGAAGCCACAAAAACAGAATCAGGGAAATAAATGATGCCATGAAATGTTCCAGTGTCAGAATTATTGGAATCCCGGAAGGAGAGGAGAAAGAAAGAAGTCTAGAAGATATAGTGGAATAAGTTGTCCATGAAAACTTTCCCAACCTCACAAATGGAACCAGCATTCATGTACTATAATCTGAAAAGCTTCCCCCCAAGATTATAGATTCCCAAATATCCTCGAGGCACCTAATAGCAAGAATGAAGAATTAAAATTGTAGGCAGAACCTAAGGAAAACAGCCAGGACAAAGAACCTCCTTACATACAGAGGAAAGCCCATCAGAATAACATCAGACCTGTCCACAGAGACCTGGCAAGCCAGAAAAGTCTGGCAAGATATATTCAGGGCACTAAATGAGAAGAACATGGAGCCATGTTCTGGATAAAGGATACTTTATCCAGCAAGACCGACATTCAAAATGGATGGAGAGATAAAGAGTTTCCAAGACTGGCAAGGCTTAAAAGACTATATAACCACCAAACTGACACTTCAGAAAATATTAGCGGGGGTTCTATAAAAGAGAAAAAAAATCCTAAAAATATCATTGAACAGTAATATAGACAAAATCTAAAGAAAGAAAGACTTCAAAGGTAACATGGTGTCATTAAAAACGTATCTATCAATAATCACTCTCAATGTGAATGGCCTAAATGCACCCATAAAATGACACAGGGATGCAGATTGAATAAAACGACAGGACCCATCCATATGTTTTCTACAAGAGACCCATTTTGAACGTAAGGATATCCCAGACTGAATGTGAAGGGATGGGGTGGCATCTTTCATGACAATGGGCCTCAAAAGAAGGCCGGGGGTAGCAATTCTCATATCAGATAAATTAGATTTTAAACTAAAGACTGTAGTCAGAGATACAGAAGGACACTGCATAACTCTTAAAGGGACTATCCACCAAGATGACCTAACAATTGTAAATATCTATGCGCCCAATTTGGGAGTAGCCAATTACATAAGAAAACTGTTAATCAAGATAAAGAGTCACATTGATATGAATACATTATTAGTAGGAGATCTTAACACGCCTCTCTCAGTAATAGACAGATCATCAAAGCTGAAAATCAATAAAGAAACAAGAGCATTGAATGAAACAATGGAATAGATGGACCTCATAGATATATACAGAACATTCCACCCTAAAACAACAGAATACTCATTCTTCTCAAGTGCACATGGAACCTTCTCCAGAATAGACCACATACTGGTTCACAAAGCAGGACTCAACTGATACCAAAAGACTGACATTATTCCCTGCATATTCTCAGATCACAATGCTTTGAAACTGGAACTCAATCACAAGGAAAAGTTCGGAAGAATCTCACACGCCTGGAAGATAAAGACCACCTTGCTTAGACTTTATCAACCAGGAAATCAAAGAAGACATAAACAATTCATGGAAACCAATAAGGATGAATAAAATTTGGTCCAAAATCGATACAGAAAGGGTGGTCCTAAGGGGGAAATACATAGCCATCTAAGCCTCCCTCCAAAAAATTGAAAAATCCAGAATAGACCCACTATCTCTACACCTTAAAGAACTGGAGAACCAACAACAAATCAAACCAACTCCACACATAAGAAGGGAAATAATTACTTTAGAGCAGAGATCATTGAGGTAGAAACCAGAGATACAGTAGAACATATCAATGCAACTAGAAGCTCGTTTTTTGAAAGAAAAAATAATATCGATAAACCATTGTCCACACAAATCCAAAACGAGAAGCTCGTTTTTTGAAATAATCAATAAGATCGATAAACCATTGGCCACAGAAATCAGAAAACGTATGATGGATGAAAGACTGGCTTCCCGAATATAAGAAAAAATATTGAATAGAAACAAAAAAAGCCATTTCACTTGTAGATGAATAATGAAAGGGGAGAGTAATGAATTATAGTTTTATAATCTTACTGATTAAAATGGTATGCAATTGCTTTCCTATAAGGTCCTTATTGAATTGGGTCTGTGGACGTTGTAAATTAGAGTCTTCCCTCTTCCTACATTTCGGGCATTGATGAGAAGAACCGACATTGCCTTCATTAAAAGTCTCAAAGTGTAGAGCAGGAAATTGATTTGAACCTGGTTTTTTGTGTACTGGGAAGTGTTTGAGGACTGTTTCAAACGCTTTCATCATCACCTGAGACATCAGATGTTATCATTCATGACCTAGTCTTGGAAGTGGGTATGTGTCTTGGAATTTATCCTTTTCTCTCAGGTATTGGATTTTCTGGCATAGATGTGCATAGGGGTCTTTTAGGTTAGGTAGTTTAGGAGAGTTTAGCTCTGAATGCTTTAATTAATTCTTGATAGTTAAGGAGTTAACTTTTCCAGTTTGGTCAGTTTCTTACTTTGATTCTCTATGCTTTTGTCCTATATGGTATTTTTTCTGAGGTTTGCTTCCATGAGTGCTATTCCTCACTTACTCTCTAGTTTCAAGTGTGGGACTCTTTTAAGTGTGTGTGTGTGTGTGTGTGTGTGTGTGTGTGTGTGCGCGCGCGTGTGTGTGTTTCACATAATGCTTAGAATGATATTTTAAGAGATATGAAGATGCTTTTTTTCAGACCACAATTCACCTTCAAACACATTGGAAACTCAAGTTACATCACTTTCGGCCACATTTCCTGCAATTATTTTCCCATTTAAAACTCTTTTGGAACCACAGATTCTCACTAATCTGCCTTGGAACAAACACCAAATTTTGTGTGCCCGGTTATTGTCTCATTGTCTGTCCCTTTTTTCTTGCCTTTTCACATGTTTCTTTATTTCCATGAGTGAATGAAATCGTATGTTATTTGTCTTTCTGTGACTGACACATGGGGCGCAGCCCAATGCTCTCCACCTTTCTGCCACATGTGGCTAGTGGCAAGAATTCCTTCTTGCTCTTGGCTGGGTAAGAGTCTGCAGTGCATTTGGAGGACAGAGACATAGTAGAATTGTCTGTGAACTCCAGGCTTGTCTTCATCCATCACCACAACCAGAAGATGACCACATAAATGTAAACATGGCATAAATGGACCTGAAGCCTAGAAATCACACTCCACAGCGAAAGAGAGAAGTCACAGAGACCATGGTAAAAGTGTATAGACATGGATTATTGGAAAAGAGTACAGCTGGTGTTTCAGAGGGAAGGAAGCCATGGCCAAAGGCCCAGGAGAGAGGAACACACTGGGAAACAACAATTGAATGTTTATACTTGGCTGTTGGCAGAGAAAAAGAGAGTATCTGGATGGCAAGAGTACTTGCAACCAAAGGTCTTGAGGCCCAGGGATTTCAGATCAGCAGGATTGGAAGACAAAGACTGCAGAGAACACTATGTTTCTCCTGGAGAGAATACTAGCAAGCAACCAGGTACAGACAGCCTGGAAACCATGATCAGAGACAATACCTGTTGACACAGTGGTAGAATTATTGTTTCTTGCTGTGCATCCATCTTAGGCAATGTTTGCAGAGATACCTTGATGGGGGCAAAATAAACGTGGGGCTCTCCCACTGCCAGCATCAAAACCAAGTTACTGACAACAGAAAGGAGAATGAGGACATTAGCTGCCAAAGCTGCAAACATGAAGTCACAAACCTGTAACACTGTTGGGACTGCCTTCCTCAGGCCACGTTGCTTAGTCCCAGGAGAACATACCCTCCCACTGGGGACTAGATGAATTCCCTTCCCACATTCTCTCTCCTGTCCTCAGAATTCCGCAGGCCTTAGTTCTGTTGAGTGGGATGAAAGCCTCCTTTCATAGGCACACCATAGCCCACAAACTAAAATTCACCATATTTGATCCAGACACCAAACAGTCCGAAGGGCAAGCTCTAGAGCCTCTGCAGAGGACTGGCCCATAGGAGAGTGGGCAGTCACAACACAACCCAAGAGTGCATACCACATACCCGAGGCTCCCTCAAGGGCCAGCCCTTGGGCACTCCATGAGCTCTTCTTCCTAAAGAAATTAACTCATGGTAGAAAAAAAAATGTGCTTACCTGAAGACATAGAATAAAACAGAGACCTAGAACAAAGTAAACAAAGGTAGAATCAATTGATGCCAAGACAAAAGAAAAAGACATGGCCATGGCCACGTAATCGAAGTGAAACCTATACATGTCACATGCCCAATGGAGGATATAAAGCAGCAGCCAGGTCACTTGCTCTGAATCAGAAAATCTTTGGGAGTCTCGGGCCACAAAAATAAAGGTGATAAGAAACAGATTATATTAAGAAGCCCTGATGAAAATATTTGTAAATAGACTGGATGCAAAGACCAGGAAGTTGGCAGAACCAGAGGATCCAATGAGGAGCCTAGAAGATAAGTGTTGTAAAAGTAAGAAGTGGAACAAAGGAGAGAAGGTAGAATAATGTCACATGACAATATAGATAGGGAAATCCTTGACTGCAATGAATGTCAATGGGTTCATATTGTAGGAGACCTAGAAGAGAGAGAAAAAAGAGAGCCCAACATTTCTTTTAGATATCAGAGCTGAAAACATCCCTTAACTGGTGGCCAAAATAGAGATCCAAATTCCAAGGCACAGAGGATTCCCAGCACCATCCACAGGAGCATAGCAACTCAAGACATAGTATCATTCACCCTGCAAAGTTAGCAATGGGGGAATTTTCTTCACACAAAGATGCTTGGGAGAAGAGTGTTCTTATAGCCATGTCCTTGACTTCAAGGCAACAAGCTATAACAGCTCTAGAAGCACGTTGTACAGAGCAAGCCATAGCAGCCCAAAGCCAAATTTCATATCCCCTGCATTTCTGAACAATGACAGAACAGGAGTTCTTGGCTAGAGCAATGTGGTGTTAAGAAGATAAAGATTGTGTCCCAGCATTTCTCCATCAGTTCAGAGGAGGCCTTCAGCTCAGCTCCTGATCTCAGTCTCATGGATCATCTCCCTTCTCAGGTTCCCTGCTCAGAGGCAAGTCTACTTCTCCCTCTCCAGTTCCCTCCCTGATTATGATCTCTCTTTCTCAATCTTCAAATACATGCATGCACATCTTTGGAAAACAATGAGATCAGAAACAGCAATAAGAAACAGTTGATAAGGATTGATTGGGGCGAGAGAATGGTTTCTTAAATATGGACATATATCCCTATGGAATGAAGCCAGGTAAAGAACACCTCCCAAAATCCTAGAATGCCAGACCTTGGCTCTGAGCTCCCTTGTTTGTTCTCCTCTTCATCGTCTTCCTGCATCTCCCTACCAACATGGAGCATCTGCTGTCTGTCCTGCTTCAAGGGCCCATTGTTCTCCCAGTTTTCCTCCTCACCTGGCTCTATTAGAAGATGTCCATCATCCACAACAGGCACTGTTTGTTTATTCCTTGAAAACCTTTGGGGAATGGGAATTGGAGGGTTAAGGCAGACTTGTGCTGCAACATCTCCATTCAGTTCCACAGAGGGAAGCTGCACCAACCTTGGTGGAATGCTCAGGGATCTAAGATCGTTGAATCCTCTTCAAAGCATCCTTTTGTAGATACACGTTGTCTTCCTGAAACCGGCACAAAAGCATTTCTGATGGCTTCACGTGGGCAATGGGTCTCTTCCAACATGCTCTGTTCTTGCTCCTGTGGGCTCCAAACTGATGAGTCCATCCTGGTCCTAAGATTCTAGGGTGTAGGGTCAACCTTTGCTGCTTGGTCAGCTTGGAATATGGGGGAGGCCTTCTTAGCACGGTTTCTGAAGATGTTAGACGAACTCTTGTCCTCGCTGTTGAAGACTCCAGATATGTCTTTGGCATGGTTGTGTGTGTTCACTGTGAGCTTTCCTCGGGTGGCCCTTTTGTAGATACACGTTGTCTTCCTGAAACCGGCACAAAAGCATTTCTGATGGCTTCACGTGGGCAATGGGTCTCTTCCAACATGCTCTGTGCTTGCTCCTGTGGGCTCCAAACTGATGAGTCCATCCTGGTCCTAAGATTCTAGGGTGTAGGGTCAACCTTTGCTGCTTGGTCAGCTTGGAATATGGGGGAGGCCTTCTTGGCACGGTTTCTGAAGATGTTAGACGAACTCTTGTCCTCGCTGTCGAAGACTCCAGATATGTCTTTGGCATGGTTGTGTGTGTTCACTGTGAGCTTTCCTCGGGTGGCCCTTTTCCTGATCAGAAGGGTCCTGATTGGGTGGAAGGATAGTTCACATGTGTTGGCATGGAATTCCTCACGCGAGGTTTGGTTGTAGTCCTGACTCTTTCTTCATCTTTTGTGGGAAAAATTAATTGTGGATTCTTGCCCTTCTCTGGAGTCCAGAGGGCTGGTGGAGAAAGTCATAGCCAAAGACTAAAAATTTGGCCACGGAGAAGGTGACACCAACTCGCTTCACACACTGTCTTGGTGAAATACCAAGGCAGTTCCAGTGGTTTGGGAGGACTTTGGATCCTTCTAGAGATGATTCATCATGACTACTCCAGCCAGGTGGAGTGAATAGGTGGGTTAGGGGAGGAGTGGTTGCTAGGGCCTCAAAGCTTTGTGAAGTCACAGAAGCTGCCTTCACTGAAGCAGCAATGATCTAGAGTCCTATGACTTTAGGTAGCCCTGGGAATGACCGAAAAAGAGCCGTGTTTGCCTGATCATGAACTCAGGTGATCTTTCTGCTTCTTTCTCACTTGCCCTTTCTACATAAAGAGAAAAGAGAATGAGGTTCGGTACACCAAAATTGAGGCCAACATTTCTCCATAGAAAGCAAGGTGTTCCTACTTCCACTGCAATTTCTAGAGATCTCAATCAACAGGGAGGTCTTGTGTCTATCATTAGCTCTCTGGGAGTTTTGATATCCTATGGGTGAGTGCGTCATTTCTTATCTTCTTTTCCCAATGCATTCTAGGATGTAGGGTCTGCCTTTGATACCTGGTCAGCTTGGAAGACAAGGGAAGGAATAAAAGAAGGAAAGTCACATTTTCAGGAAAAGTGCTGGATGCATTGTGCTATCCGTGTCCTCATCTCCTAGTGTTCTGAAAAACCATTCCTAAGGGATGAGGAAACACTCTGTCTACCTGAATTTACCTTAAACACCTTTACAAAGGCTTCAAGGAGTGTGACATTCTGCATGATAGCTACCACTGAAGGAAGAGCCCTGGACAGCACTCGTCAACATTAGTCATCGCTACATACCGTGGCAATGGGAAGAGCCATGTTGAGCAACTCTCTTTATTTAGTGGAACGTGAATGGCCTACATCGATGGTCGACCATGCCCACTCTAGGAGAAATGTGGAATTAGCCAAGGGGCTCTTCCAAGGGCTAGTGGTAAAGAAGGTTTGGTTCAGCCAGGCCACAGATTATGTCTATGCCATCAGGGAGGATGAAGCCCTGATAATAGCCTTGACATGAATGATATAGGACTGGGATATTCTCAATGAAAAAGGCCAACAGAGCAAGGGAAATATCATATGGCTTCACTCTTATGTGGCCCATGAGGAATACCATGGACATTAGTGGAAGCAATTGAAAATGGAAGGAAAAGAAATTGGAAAGTGAGACAAAGCAGGAGAGACTCAGGTCTCTGGTAACCAAGCTGAGGTTTACAGAAGCATGGGACGTGCCAGGAATGAGGGACCTGGCTAATGGTGTAGAGGTTTGGTTGGCATATATTATGATGATGAGCGCTCATTGGTATTTGCAACTGAAGAATCAGGGAACACTATCTAATAAAATGTATGATGGATGAAAGGCTGGTTTCAAGAACATAAGAAGAAACATTGAAAAGAAAGAACAGGAGGCAGTTTCACATGTAGATGAAGAAAGAAAGAGCAAAGAAATGAATTGTAGTTTTATTATACTACTGATTAAAATGGTATGCAATTGGTTTCCTATATGGTTCTTATCTGAATTGGGTCTTTGGACATTGTAAATTAGCGTCTTCCATCTTCCTAAATTACGGGCATTGATGAGAAGAACCGATATTGCCTTCATTAAATGTCTCAAAGTGTAGACCAGGAAATTGATTTGAAACTGGCTTTTTGTGTTGGGACATGTTTGGGGACTGCTTCAAACCCTTTCGTCATTACCTGAGACATCAGATGTGTATGTTTCATGACCTAGTCCTGGTAGTGGGTATGTGTTTTGGAATTCAACCTATTCTCTCAGGTATTGGATTTTATGGCATAGTTGTGTGTGGGGGTCTTTTAGTTAAGGTTGTTCAGGAGAGTTTAGTCCTGAATGCTTTAATTAATTCTTGATAGTTAAGAAGTTAATTTTTCCAGTTCAGTCGGTTTCTAATTTTGATTCTCTATGCATGTCATTTATGGTATTTTCTCTGAGGTGTGCTTCCATGAGTGCTGGTCTTCACTTACTCCCTAACCTCCGTGGGACTGTTTTATGTGTGAGTGTGTGTGTGTGTGTGTGTGTGTGTGTGTGTGTGTGTGCATGTGTTTCAACAACACTTAGAATGATATCTTAAGAGATATGAAGCTGCTCTTTTATGGATCACATTCACCTTCAGACACAGAAACTCAAGTTACATCCATTTTGGCCACGTTTCCTGCAATGAATGTCCCATTTAATCCTCTTTTAGAAACACAGATTCTGACTAACCTGCCTTGGAACAAACACCAAATTTTGTGTGCCCGGTTAGAGTCTCATTGTCCCATTTTTCCTCCTTTTTCACATGTTTCCTTACTTCCATGAGTGAGTGAAGTTGTATGTTAATTGTCTTTCTGTGGCTGACAGATGAGACATAGCAAATGCTCTCCACCTTTCTGCCACATGTGACAAGTTGCAAGAATTCCTTCTTGGTTATGGATGGGTAAATGTCTGGGGTGCATTTGGATGTCAGGGAGATGGTAGAAGTGTCTGGGAGCTCCAGGCTCGTATTCAGCCATAATCACAACCAGAATATAACCACATCAATGTAAACATGGCATAAATGGCCCTGAAGGCTAGAAATCAAACTCCACAGCGAATGAGAGAAAAAGTCTCAGAGTCCAAGGGAGAATGGTGTAGACTTGGCTTAGGGGAAATGTGGACGGTTTGTGATTCAGTGTGAGGGAACCATGTCCAAAGACACAGTCACAGGAGAGAAGTGGACAGTGGGAACCCAAAAGTTGAATGTTGAACCATAGCTGTTGGCATAGAAAGGAGGTGTTCTGAATATCACTAGTTCTGCAACTAAAGGGTCTTGAGGCCTGGGATTTCAGATCAGCAGGCTTGGCAGACATATATTCCAGAGAACACTGTGTTTCTCCTGCAGAAATCAACAGCAGGCAACCAGTAGCAGACAGCCTGGAAACCATGATCAGAGAGAATACCTGTTAAACATTGGTATGATTATGTTTCTTGGTGTGCATCTGTGATAGGCAGTGTTCATGGAGATGCCTCAATGAGTACCAAGAAACTAGGGGTTCTCCCACCGCCAGCATAAAGACTGAGCTAATGGACACAGACAGGATGGTGAGGACATTAGCTGTTTAACCTGCAAACACTAAGTCCGAACTCTGGAAAACTGTTGGGAGTGCCTTCTTCAGGCCACATTGCTTAGTCCCAGGAGAAAAATCCCTCCCTTAGAGGACCAAAATCAAGCTCTATCCATATCCTCTCTCCTGACCACAGCATTCAGCAAGCCTTAGATCTGTGGAGTGGGTAAAAGTCTCCTTTCACAGGCACACAAGAGACCACCAAGCTAAAACTCACCATAGTTGGTCCAGACATGAAACACTCTGAACGGCATGCAAGGAGAGCCCCTGCAGAGTTCTGGCCCTGAGGAAAGTGGAGAGCCACAAAACAACCCCAGAGGACTTGACACACACACCCGATTCTCTCTCAAGGGCCAGTTCCTGGGCACTCCGTTAGCTCATCTTCCTAAAGAAATTACCCACAGGGTAGAAAAGAGAATGCGCTTTTTGAATACAGAGAAGACAGAGAATTAGAACTAATGCAAAGATGGAAGAAGCAATTGATGTCGTGGCAAAAGAACAAGACATGGTCATGGCCACGCAATCGAAGTGAAACCTATACATGTCACTTGCCCGATGGAGAATTCAAAGCAGCAGCCAGAATACTCACTCTGCATCAGAAAAACATAGAATGCATCAGGGTATCTTGCACCACAGAGATAAAGGTGTTAAGAAAATTAAATTAAAAGGCCCTGATAAAAGATTTGTTAGCACACTGGATGAAAAGTCCAGGAAGCTCGCAGAATCAGAGGATCCAATGAGTTACCTGGAAGACAACTAATAGAAAAAAAGGAAATGAAGAAAAGGAGAGAAGGAGGAATGAAGAACATGACAATGGACTTAAGGAAATCCTTGATTTCAATGAATGTCAATGGGTGCTTATTGTAGGAGACCTAGAGGAGAGAGAAAAAAGAGGGCCCAATATTTCTTTAAGAAATCGGAGATGGAAACGTCTCTCCTCTGGGGGCAGAAACAGAGATCCAGATTCTGAGGTACATAGGACTCCCAGCACCATTCAGAGAAGCAGAGCAACACAAGACATACTGTTATTCACCCTGCAAAAGCTATCAATGAATGAATTCTCATCACCCAAATATGCTTGCGAGAAGAGTGTTTCTATAGCCAAGTCCCTTAATTCAAGGTGACCAGCTATGCCAGCTCTAGAAGCACGTTGTATGGAGCAAGCCACACCAGCCCAATCCAAAATCTATTCCCTGCATTTATGAACAATGACAGAGCAGGTGTTCTTGTCTAGAACAATGAGGTGTTAGAGAAAAGATTGTGTCCCGGGGAATTTCCTTCATTTCAGGGCGGCCTTCAGCTCAGCTCCCGATCCCAGGCTCTTTGGATCGTTTCCCACATCAGGTTCCTGCTAAGAATCAAGTCTGCTTCTCCCTCTCCAGCTCCCTCCCTGATTATGCTTTCTCTCTCTCTCTCTCTCTGTCAAATACATACATGCACATCATTGAAAAACAACAAGAACAGCAACAACAGCAAGAAGAATAAGAACAGTGACAACATCAAGAAACAGTTGATAAGGATTGACTGGGGTCAGAAGACCTATATCCCTTTTGAATGCAGCCAGGTCCAGAGCACTACCCACAATCCTAAAATACCAGACCTTGGCTCTGAGATCCCTTGACTGTTCTCCTCTTCTTCATCTTCCTTCATATCCCTACCAACTAGGAGCATCCGCAGTCAGTCCCGCTTCAAGGGCCCATTGTTATCCCATTTTTCCTCTTCACTTGTCTCCATTAGATCATGCCCATCTTCCTCAAAAGGCACTGTTTTTTATCCCATGAAAACCTTTGGGGAATGGAAATGGGAGGGTTACAGCAGGCTTGTGCTGCAACATCTCCATTCAGTTCCAAAGAGGAAGCTGCAGCACCCTGGGGGATTGCTCCAGGATCTAAGGCAGTTGAATCCTCTTCAATGCCTCCTTTTGTAGATACACGTTGTCTACCTGAACCTGGCACGAAAGCCTTTCAGAAGGCTTCACATGGGCTATGGGTCTCTTCCAACATGTTCCATGGTTGCTCCTGTGGGCTCCAAACTGATGATTCCGTCCTGAGCCTAAGGTTCTAGGGTGTACGTTCTGCCTTTGGAGCTTGGCCAGCTAGAAAGATTGGGAGAACTTGTTGGCATGGTTTCTAGAGATGCTAGAGGAACTGTTGAAGTCGCTGTTGAAGACTCCAGACATGTCTTTGGCATGGTTGTGTATGTTCACTGTGAGCTTTCCTCGGGTGACTCTTTTCCTGGTCAGAAGAGTCCTGATTGGGCGGGAGGGCCATGCACATGTGCGGGGCGTGGAGTTCTTTGCCTGAGGCTTGGTTTTAGATATGACCCTTTCCTGACCATTAGTGGGTAAGATAGAATTGTGGATTCATGCCCTTCTCAGGATTCCAGAGGGCTGGTGGTGACAGTCACAGCCAAAGACTACAAATTCCATCATGGAGAAGGTGACCCTGACTTGCTTTGCAATCAGTTTTGGTGAAATTCTCAGTCAGCTCCAGCAGTTTGAGAGGGCTATGGATAATTCTGGATGACCCATGACTATTCCAACCAGGTGAAGTGATTAGGAATCATTTGGGGAGGAGAGGTTGCTAGGACCTCAAGCTTTGTGACCTCACAGAAGCTGACTTCACTGAAACAGCAAACCCTCTCTCATGAGCTATGAGTCCTATGGCTTTATGTAAGAAGCCCTGTGAATGACCAAAAAAAGAGCCCTGTTTTCCTGCTCATGAACTCGGGTGGTCTTTTCTGTTTCTTTCCCACTTCAATTTCTATACAAAAAGAAAAGAAAATGATGTTCGGTATACTATCCTTGAGGCCAACATTTCTCCAGAGAGAGAGCAAGGTGTTCCTATTTCCACTGCAATTTCTAGAGATCTCAAAGAAGAGGGAGGCCTCTTGTGTATCATTAGCTCTCTGGAAGGTTTGACTTCCTATGGGTGAGAACGTACATGTTTAGCTTCTTTTCCCAATGGGTTCTAGGGTGCAGGGTCTGCCTTTGGTGCTTGGTCAGCTTGGAAGAGAAGGGAAGGAATAAGGGAAGGAAAGTCACATTTCAAGGAAAAGTGCTAGGACATGGATGCATTGTGCTGTCTGGGTCCTCATCTCCTAGTGTTCTAAAACACCATTTCTAAGGAATGAGAGCTCTGTCTACTGGGCTTTACCTTAAACATCTTTCCAAAGGCTTCAAGGAGAGTGACATTCTGCAACATAGTTAACCCTGAAGAGCTCTGCACAGCATTCCTTGTCATCATTAGTTAATGCTACATGCCATGGAAATGGGGAGGGCCATGTTGACCATCTCACTTTATTCAGAGGAAAAGGAATGGCCTACATCGATGGCCTGCCATGCCCACTCTAGCAGATTTTGGAAGATGCCCTTCCAAAGGCTACTCTATAAAGAAGGTGTTGTGCATCCAGGCAACAGAGTGTGCATCCAGGCAACAGAGTCAGAAAAGGATGAAGCCCTGATACTCGCCTTGACATGAATGACACAGTACTGGGTTATTCTTAATGAAACATGCAAGCAGACCAAGGGAAATATCATATGGCTTCACTCATATGTGGCACAGGTGTAATACCATGAACATTAGTAGAAGCAAGGGAAAACAATGAGTTACCTGGGACACAGTACTGGAAAAAAAAAGGAAGTGACACAAAGGAGAGAAGGAAGAATGAGGAACATGACAATGGACTTGGGAAATTCTTGACTGCAATGAATGTCAATGGGTGCTTATTATAAGAGACCTAGAAGAGAAGCAAAAAGAAGGCCCAACACTTCTTTGAGAAATCAGAGCTAAAATCATCCTCTCAGGACAGAAACAGAGATCCAGATTCCGAGGCACAGAGGACTGCCAGCACAATCCACAGAAGCAGAACAACACAAGACATAGTATCATTCACTCTGCAAAACTATCAATGGAGGAATTCTTTTCACCCAAATATGCTTGTGAGAAGAGTGTTTCTATAGCCAAGTTCTGACTTCAAGGCAAGGAGCTATGCCAGCACTAGAGCTCTTGAACCAGCCCAAGCAGAAAACCGTATCCCCTGCATTTCTGAACAATGAGAGAGCAGGTGTTCTTGTTAGGATAATGAGGTGTTAAGACAAAGATTGTGTCCTGTGGTGTCTCCATCAGTTCAGAAGTGGCCTTCAGCTCAGCTCTGGATCCCAGGCTCATTGGATCTTCTCCTAACTCAGGTTTCCTGCTCAGAGGCAAGTCTGCTTCTCCATCTCCTGCTCCCTCCCTGATTAGGATCTCTCTGTCTCTCTCTATCAAATACAAGAATGCACATCTTTGAAGAGCAACAACAACAACAAGAACAAGAAACAGTTGATAAGGTTTGACTTGGACCAGAAAATGGAATCTTTAATCTGGACCTATGTCTCTATGGAATGCAGCCATGTCCAGAGCACATCTCACATTCCTAAAATGCCAGACCTTGGCTCTGAGCTCCCTTGTTTGTTCTCATATTCTTCGTCTTCATGCATCTCCCCACCAACATGGAGCCTCCGCTGTCTGTCCCGCTGCAAAGGCCTGTTGTTCTCCCATTTTTTCCTCCTCACCTGGCTCCATTAGGACATGCCCATCTTCCTCAACAGGTACTATTTGTTTATCCCATGAAAAACTTGGGGGAATGGAAATGGGAGTGTTAAGGCAGGCTTGTGCAGCAACATCTCCATTCAGTTCCACAGAGGGAAGCTGCACCACCCTGGGGGAGTGCTCAGGGATCTTAGGCCGTTGAATCCTCTTCAATGTGTCCTTTTGCAGATACATGTTGTCTTCCTGAAACTGGCACGAAAGACTTTCTGATGGCTTCATTTGGGCAATGGTTCTCTTCCAACATGTTCCGTGCTTGCTCCTGTGGGCTCCAAACTAATGAGTCTGTCCTCAGCCTATGGTTCCAGGGTGTAGTGTATGCCTTTGTGCTTGGTCAGCTTGGAATATTACAAGGCTTTCGTGGCACAATTTCTGTAGATGCTAAAGGAACTCGTGTCCTCGCTGTGGAAGACTCCAGACATGTCTTTAGCATGGTTGCAGTTGTTCATTGTGAGATTTCCTCGGGTGGCCCTTTTCTTGATCAGAAGTGTCATAATTGGGTGAGAGGACCAGGCACATATGCGGGGTGTCAAGTTCAGCACGAGAGACTTGGTAGTAGTCCTGACCTTTTCTTGACCTTTCGTGGGTAAGATGGAATTATGAATTCTTGCCATTCTCAGGAGTCCAGAGGGCTGGTGGTGACAGTCACTGCCAAAGATTACAAATTTGGCCATGGAGAAGGACACTCCAACTCTCTTCACAATCAATCTTGGTGAAATACCCAGGAGGCTCTGGCAGTTTAGGAGGGCTTTGGATCCTCCTGGCTAAACCATGACTACTCCAGCCAGGAGGAGTGATTAGGCATGTTTTGTGGAGGAGTGGTGTTTACGACCTCACAGCTTTGTGACGTCACAGAATCTGAATTCACTAAATCAGCAATTCCTCTCTCATGAACCATGAGTCCTGTGGCTTTATGTAGAAAGCCCTGGGAAGGACCAAAAAAGAGCCCTGTTTGCCTGCTCATGAATTCAACTGGTCTTTTCTGTTTGTTTTGTTTTGCTTTGTTTTGATTTGTTTTGTTTTTTCCCCACTTCCCTTTCTATACATAGAGAAAAGAAAATGGCATTCGCTATACCATCCTTGGCCAACATTTATCCAGAGAGAGATGGTGTTCCTATATCCACTGCAATGTCTAGAAATCTCAATGAACAGAGAGGCCTCTTGAGTAACATTAACTCTGGGAATTTTGACATCCTATGGGTGAGAGCATCCACTCTTAGCTTCTTTTCCTGATGGGTTCTAAGTATACTATCTGCCTTTGTTTCTTGGTAAGCTTGGAAGATAAAGCAAGTAATATGGCAGGAAAGTCAAATTTCCAGGAAAAGTGCTAGGGTATGGATGCATTGTGCTGTGCAGAACCTCATCTCCCACTGTTCTGAAACACCTGTCCTAAGGGATGAGGTCTCTGTCTATACGACTTTACCTTAAACACCCTCGCAAGGAGAGTGACATTCTGCATGATAGCTATCCATGAAGAAGAGTCCTGTACAGCACTCCTTGAAATCTTTTTTTAATACTACTTGCCATGGTCATGCGGAGAGCCATGTTGAGCAACTCTCTTTATTCAGAGGAAAATGAATGGCCTACATCGTTGGCCTGCCATGCCCACTCTAGCAGAACTGTGGAAGGAGCCTAGATGCCCTTCCAAAGGCTACTAGATAACTCACATGTGGTCCATCCAGGCAAGAGAGTATTCCTCTGTCATCCGGGAGGATGAAGCCCAGATACTCGTATCGACATAAATGACACAGGACTGAGTTATTTTCAATGAAAAAGGCAAGCAGACCAAGGGAATTATATGGCTTCACTCCTATGTGGCACAAGAGGAATACCATGGGCATTAGTAGAGTCAAGGGAAAATGGAAGGAGGAGATGTCCGAAAGGGAGACAAACCAGGAGAAATTAAGGACACTGGGAACCAAGCTGAGGGTTACAGAAGGATGAGAAATGCCGGGAATGAGGGAACTGTTAATGGGTATGGGGGAGGTGTGGCATATACGATGATGAGCACTTGTTGGTATATGCAACTAAAGAATCAGGGACACTATGTCAAAAACATATGATGGATGAAAGGCTGGCTTCCGGAACATAAGAAAAAATATTGATAAGAATGAAAAACAGGCTGTTTCACATGTAGATGAAGAAAGAAAGAGGAAAGAAATGAACTATAGTTTTATTATCTTACTGAATAAAACGGTATGCAATGAGTTTCAAATGCTTCAAACGCTTTTGTCATTACCTGAGACATCAGATTTGTATGTTTCATGACCTAGTCTTGGTAGTGGATATGTGTCTTGGAATTTATCCTTTTCTCTATGGTATTGGATTTGCTGGCATGTGTGTAGGGGTCTTTTAGGTGAGGTTGTCTAGGAGAGTTTTGTCCTGAAAGCTTTAATTAATTCTTTATAGGTAAGGACTTAACTTTTCCAGTTTGGTTGGTTTCTGACTTTGATTCTCTGTGCTTTTTTTCTTTTTGGTATTTTCTCTGAGGTTTGCTTCCATGAGTGCTATTCCTCACTTGCTCCCTAACTTCTATGGTACTCTTTTATATGCATCTCTGTGTGAGTGTGTGTGTGTGTGTGTGTGTGTGTGTGTGTGTGTGTGTGTGTGTGTGTGTTTCTCATAATGCTTAGCATGCTATTTTAAGAGATATGAAACTGCTCCTTTTTGAATCACAATACACCTTCAAATGCCTTGGAAAGTCTCATTACATCCATTTGGGCCACGTTTCCTACAGTGAATGTCCCATTTAAGCCTCTTTGAGAAACAGATTCTGACTAACCTGCCTTCGAACAAACACAAAATTTTTGTGCCCATTTAGAGTCTCATTGTCTGTCGCTTTATTCTTTCTTTTTTACATGTTGCTTTACTTCCATGAGTGAGTGAAATTTATGTTAATTTTCTTTCTGTGACTGACTGATGTGACATAGCCCAATGTTCTCCCCCATTCTGCCACATGTGGGAAGTGGCAAGAATGCATTCTTGCATATAACTGTGTAAGAGTCTGCAGTGCATTTGGAGGACAGGGATATAGTAGAAATATCTAGGACCTCCAGGCTTGTCTTCAACCACAAGCACAACCAGAAGATGTCCACATCAACTTAAACATTGCGTAGGTGTACTTGAAGCCTAGAAATCACACTCCACAGTGAAAGGGATAAGCATTCACAGAGACCACGGTTGAAGGGTGTAGACATGGTTTAGGGGAGATGTGGATGGTTTGTGCTTCAGCGGGCAGGAACCATGGCCAAAGACAAAGGCACATGAGAGGGGAGCACACTGGAACCCACACTTTGAATGTTGACCAATACCTGTTGGCAGAGAAAAGGAAAGGGACTGAATGGAACAAGTTCTTGCAAATAAAGGGTCTTGAGGCCCGGGGATTTCCGATCAGCAGGCTTGGCAGACATAGACTCCAAAGAACAGTGTGTTTGTCCTGGAGAGGATTCCAGCAACCAACCAGGTGCAGATATCCTGGAAACCAATGTCAGAGACAATACCTGTTAACACAGTGGTATGATTATAGTTTCTTGCTGTGCATCCATTATAGGCTGTGATTGTGGAGATCCCTCAGTGGGACAAAAGAAACTTGGGTTTCTCCCACCACCAGCAAAAGACCAAGCTAGTGGTGACAGACAGGATTGAGGACATTAGCTGCCTAATCTGCAAACACGAAGTCCCAACCCTAGATCACTGTTGGGGCTGCCTTCCTGCTGACATGGCTACTCCAGTCAGGTGGAATGATTGGGGACTAGAAGAAAGCCCTGCACACATCCTCTCTTCTGACCACAGCATTCAGTAGGCCTTAGTTCTGTGGAGTGGGTTGAAAGACTCCTTTCACTGTCACACTGAGCCCACCAAGCTAAACCTCACCATATTCGGTCCAGACACCAAACCCTCTGAACGGCAGGCAATGAGAGCCTCTGCAGAGGACTGGCCCAAAGGAGAGTGGAGAGCCACAAAACAACCCCAGAGGGCATGCCACACTCACACGGGACTACATCAAGTTCCAACCCTTGGGCACTCCATGAGCTCTTCTTCCTAAAGAAATTAGCCTCAGGGTAGAAAACAGAATTCTCTTTTTGAATACAGAGAAGACAGAGACCTAGAACTAAGCCAATGGTTGAAGAATCAGTTGATGCCAAGGAACAAGAACAAGAAATGATCATGGCTACAATTTCCAAATGAACCCTATACATGTCTCATGCATGATGAAGGTTTAAAGCAGCAGCCAGGATACTCACTCAGCATCAGAAAAACATAGAACACATCAGGGAGTCTTGGACCACAGATATATAAAGGTGATAAAAAATAAAATTAAGAGGCCTTGATGAAATGATTTGTTAGCAGACTGGAAGCAATTCCTGGAAACCAGCAGAACAAGACTACCCATGAGTTGCCTGAAAGACAAGTACTGGAAAAAAAGGAAGTGAAGCAATGAAGAGAAGGAAGAATGAGGAACATGTCTATGATCTTAGGGAAATCCTTGACTGCAATGAATGTAATGGGTGTTTATTGTAGGAGACCTAGAAGAAAGAGAAATAAGAGTGCCCAACATTTCTTTGAGAAATCAGAGCTGAAAACATCCCTCATCTGGGGTCAGAAACAGAGATCCAGAGGCACAGAGGACTGCCAGCACCATCCACATAAGCAGACCAACACAAGACATCGTATTATTCATCTTGCAAACCTAACAAGGGAGGAATTCTCTTCACCCAAGTATGCTTAGGAGAAGAGTGTTTCTATAGCCAAGTCCCTGACTTTAAGGCGACCAGCTATGCCAGCTCTAGCAGCACGTTGTATAGAGCAAGCCACACAAGCCCAAAACAATATATGTATCCCCTGAATTTATGAAGAATGACAGAGCAGGAGATCTTGTCTAGAACAAAGAGGTGTTAAGAAGACTAAGATTGTGTCTCGGGGTGTCTCCATCACTTCAGGGACGGACTTCAGCTAAGCGCCTGATCCCAGGCTCATTGGATTGTCTCTCAGGTTCCCATTCCTAGGCAAGTCTGCTTCCCTCTCTCTAGCTACCTCCCTGATTAGAATCTCTTTGCCTCTCTCTGTCAAACACATGTATGCACATTGTTGAAAAATAACAATAACAACAACAAAAAGAGACAGTTGATAAGGATTGATTAGGGCTAGAGTATGTTTATTGAATTTGGACCTATGTCACTATGGAAGGCAGATAGATCCAGAGCACCTCTCACCATCCTAAAATGCCAGCCCTTGGCTCTGAGCTCCCTTGATTGTTCTCTTCTTCTTCATATTCCTGCATCTCCAAACCAACATGGAACATGCGCTGTCTGTCCTGCTGCAGTGGCCTATTGTTCTCCCATTTTCCCTCCTCATCTGGCTCCACTAGAGCAACCTCACCTTCTGCAACAGGCACTGTTTGTTTATGCCATGAAAACTTTTGGGGAATGGAAATGGGAAAGTTAAGGCAGGCTTGTGCTGCAACATCTCCATTCAGTTCCACAGAGGGAAGCTTCACCACCCTGGGGAATGCTCAGCGATCATTAGCCATTGAATCCTCTTCAATGCATCCTTTTGCACATGCACATTTTCTTCCAGAAACTGGCATGAAAGCCTTTTTTATGGCTTCACCTGGCAATGGGTCTCTTCCAACATGCTCCCTGCTTGCTCCTGAGGGCTCCAAACCGATGAGTCCACCGTGGGCATAAGGTTCTAGGGTGCAGGGTCTGCCTTTGGTGCTCGGTCAGCTTGGAAGATGGGGAGGCCTTCTTGGCACGATTTCTGGAGATATTCGAGGAAGTAGTGTCCTTGCTGTAGAAGACTCCAGACATGTCTTTGGCATGGTTGTGGGTGTTCACTGTGAGATTTCCGTGGGTGGCCCTTTTCCTGGTCAGAAGAATCCTGATTGGGTGGGAGGACCATGCACATATGCGGGGCATGGAGTTCAGCACGTGAGGCCTAGTGGTAGTCCTGGTTCTTTCTTGACCTTTTGTAGGTAAGATGGATTTGTGGATTCTTGCCCTTCTCAGGAGTCTAGAGGGCTCGAGGTGACAGTCACGGCCAAAGACTACAAATTCAGCCATGTAGAAGGTGACACCAACTCACTTCGCAATCAGTCTTGGTGAAATACCCAGGTGGCTCAGGCAGTTTAAGAGGGCTTTCGATCCTCCTGGCTGAACCACGAATACTCCAGCCGGGTGGAGTTATTAGGCCTGGTTTGGGGAGGAGTGGTGTTTATGACCTCAAAGCTTTGCGATGTCACAGAAGCTGTGACACTTAGAATTCACTAAAGCAGCAATCCCTCTCCATTGAACTATGAGTCCTATGGCTTTAGGTAGGAAGTCCTGGGAAAGACTGGAAAAGACCTCTGCTTGCCTGCTTATGGACTCCGGTGGTCTTTTCTGTTTCTTTCCCACTTCCCCTCTCTATAAAAAGAGAGAAGAAAATGACAATTGTTGTACCATCCTTGAGGACAACATTTATCCAGAGAGAGCATGGTGTTCCTATTTCCACTGCAATTTCTAGAGATCTTAATGAAGAGGGAGGCCGCTTGGGTATCATTAGCTCTGCGGGAGGTTTGATTTCCTATGGGTGAGAGCATTCTTTCTTAGCTTCTATTCCCGAAGTGTTCTAGGTTGTAAGGTCTGCCTTTGGTGCTTGGTCAGATTGGAAGAGAAGGGAAGGAATAAAGGAAGGAAAGTCACATTTTCAGTAAAAGTGCTAGGGCATGTCTGCATTGTCCTGTCCGTGCCCTCAATTCCTAGTGTTCTGAAACACCAGTCCTAAGATATGAGGGCTCTGTCTACCTGACATTACTTAAACACCTTTGCAAAGGCTTCAAGGAGAGTGACATTCGGCATGATAGCTACCCCTGAAGGAAGATCCCTGGACAGCACTCCTTGTCAGCATTACTGAACGGTACATACAGTGGTCATGTGGGGAGCCATGTTGACCAACTCTTTTTATTTAGAGGAAAAGGAACCTCCTACATTGATGGTCTGCCATTCCCACTCTAGCAGAATTGGGGAAGGAGCCGAGATTCGCATCCAAAGGCTACTGGATAAAGAATGTGTGTTCCATCCAGGCAAAAGAGTATTCCTCTGCCATCGGGAGGATAAAGCCCGGATATTAGCTTTGACATGAATGACACAGGACTGGGTTATTCTCAATGAAAAAGGCAAGCAGACCAAAGGAAATATCATATGGCTTCACTCATAAGTGGTACAAGAGGAATACCATAGACATTTATTAGCAAGGGAAATGGGGGAGTCTGAAAGAGAGACAAACGAGGAGAGAATCGGGACTCTGGGAAACACGATGAGGGTTACAGAAGGATGAGACCAGGCGGTAATGAGGGAACTGGTTAATGGGTATGGATTAGGGTGGCATATATGATGATGAGCACACGGTTGTATATGCAACTAAAGAATTAGTGAACACTATGTCAAAAACATATGACGGATGAAAGACTGGCTTCCTGAACATAAGAAAAAAATATTAAAAAGAAGGAATAAGAGGCCGTTTCACATGTAGATGAAGAAAGCAAAGAAATGAATTCTAGTTTTATTATCTTACTGATTAAAATGGTGCACAATTTGCTTCCTATAATGTACTTATCTGAATTGTGACTTTGGACATTGTAAACTAGAGTCTTCCCTTTTCCTACATTTCGGGAATAGATGAGAAGAATCGATATTGCCTTAGTTAAATGTCTCAACATGTGGACCAGGAAATTGATTTGAAACTGGCTTTTTGTGTTTTGGGAGGTGTTTGAGGACTGATTCAAACGTTTTTGTCATTACCTGAGATGTCAGATTTGTATGCTTATTTATCCTTTTGTCTTTGGTGTTGGATTTGCTGGCATACTTATGTGTAGCAGTCTTTTAGGTTAGGTTGTTTAATAGATATTATTCCTGAATGCATTAATTAATTCTTGATAGTTAAGGACTTAAGTTTCCCAGTTTGGTCAGTTTCTGACTTTAGTTCTCTGTGCCTTTTTTGCTTTATGGTAGTTTCTCTGAGGTTTGCTTCCATGAGTGATATTCCTCACTTGCTCTGTAAATTCTGTGAGGCTCTCTAAATTCTGCTTCTGTGTGTGTGTGTGTATGTGTGTGTGTGTTTCACAAAACTCTTAGAATGATATTTTAAGAGATATGAAGATGCTCTTTTTTTCTTTCTTTTTTTTTGTTTTTTTTTTCCATTTTATTTATTTTTTCAGCGTAACAGTATTCATTCTTTTTGCACAACACCCAGTGCTCCATGCAAAACGTGCCCTCCCCATTACCCACCACCTGTTCCCCCAACCTCCCACCCTTGACCCTTCAAAACCCTCAGGTTGCCCCAACCTCCCACCCCTGACCCTTCAAAACCCTCAGGTTGTTTTTCAGAGTCCATAGTCTCTTATGGTTCGCCTCCCCTCCCCAATGTCCATAGCCCGCTCCCCCTCTCCCAATCCCACCTCCCCCCAGGAACCCCCAGTTTGTTTTGTGAGATTAAGAGTCATTTATGGTTTGTCTCCCTCCCAATCCCATCTTGTTTCATTTATTCTTCTCCTATCCCCCTACCCCCCCATGTTGCTTCTCCATGTCCTCATATCAGGGAGATCATATGATAGTTGTCTTTCTCCGATTGACTTATTTCACTAAGCATGATACGCTCTAGTTCAATCCACGTCGTCGCAAATGGCAAGATTTCATTTCTTTTGATGGCTGCATAGTATTCCATTGTGTATATATACCACATCTTCTTGATCCATTCATCTGTTGATGGACATCTAGGTTCTTTCCATAGTCTGGCTATTGTAGACATTGCTGCTATAAACATTCAGGTACACGTGCCCCTTCGGATCACTATGTTTGTATCTTTAGGGTAACTACCCAGTAGTGCAATGTGGAGAAAGGGGAACCCTCCTCCACTGTTGGTGGGAATGCAAGCTGGTGCAACCACTCTGGAAAACAACATGGAGGTTCCTCAAAATGTTGAAAATAGAACTACCCTATGACCCAGCAATTGCACTACTGGGTAAGATGCTCTTTTTGAATCACAATTCACCTGCAAACGCATTGGAAGCGCATGTTACATCCCTTTTGGCCATATTTCCTGCAATGAATGTCCTATTTAGTTTAGTCCACTTTTAGAAACACAGATACTGACTAATCTGGCTTGGAACAAACACGAAATTTTGTATGTCCAGTTAGAGACTCATTGTCTGTCCCATTTTCCTGCTTTTTCATATGTTTCTTTACTTCGATGAGTGAGTGAAATCATATGTTAATTGTCTTTCTGTGACTGACACGTGGGACGTAGCCCAATGCTCTCCACCTTTCTACCGCGTGTGGCAAGTGGCAAAAATGCCTTCTTGCTTATGGCTGGGTAAGAGTCTGCAGTGCATTTAAAGGGCAGGGAAATTGTAGAAGTACCTAGGAGCTCCAGGTTTGTTGTCAGCCATAAGCACAACCAGAAATGACCACATCAAGGTAAACATGGCATAAATGGACCTGAATCCTAGAAATCAAATTCCACAGCGAAAGAGAGATGAATCAGGAGAGACCATGGGAGAAAGGTGTAGACATGGATTAAGGTAGAAATGGACTGTTGCTGCTTCAGATGGCAGGGAACCATGTCCAAGGACAATGGCCCAGGAGAGAGGAGCACACTGTGAACCCACAAGTTGAATGTTGACCCATAGTTGTTGGCGGAGAACTGGAGAGGTTCTGAATGGCATGAGTTCTTGGTACCAAAGGGTCTTGAGGCCTGAGTATTTCAGGACAGAAGGCTTGGCAGCCCTAGTCTACAGAGAACACTATGTTTTTCCTGGAGAGGACACCAGGAAGCAACCAGGTGTAGACAGCCTGGAAACAATGACCAGAGACAATACCTGTTGACACAGTGGTATGATTATTGTTTCTGGCTGTGCATCATTGATAGGAACTATGCAGCATTTTGCCTCGATGGGGGCCAAAAGAACTTTGATTCTCCCACCGCCATCCACAGAAGCAGAGCAACACAGACATAGTGTCATTCGCCCTGCAAAAGCTAGCAATGGAGGAATTCTCTTCACCCAAATATGCTTGGGAGAAGAGTGTTTTAAAGCCAAATCACTGACTTCAAGGAGACCCCCTATTCCAGCTCTAGAAGCAAGTTGTACAGAGCAAGCCACACCAGCCCAAGCCAAAATCCATATCGCCTGCATTTCTGGACAATGACAGAGCAGGTTTTCTTAACTAGGACAATGAGATGTTAAGAAGACAAAGATTGTGTCCCGGGGTGTCTCCGTCAGTTCAGGGGCAGCCTTCAGCTCAGCTCCTGATCCCAGTCTCATTGGATCATCTCCAGACACAGGTTCCCTGATCAGAGGCATGTCTGTTTCTCCCTCTCCAGCTCCCTCCCTGATTATGACCTCACTCTATTTCTCTCTCTCTCTCTCTCTCTTACAAATGCATGCATGCACATCCTTGTAAATCAAGAACAACAACAAGAAATAAAGGTTGAGGGGCGCCTGGGTGGCTAAGTGGGTGAAGCCACTGCCTTCGGCTCAGGTCATGATCTCAGGGTCCTGGGATCAAGTCCCGCATCAGGCTCTCTGCTCAACAGGGAGCCTGCTTCCCTCTCTCTCTCTCTCTGCCTGCCTCTCTGTATACTTGTGATCTCTCTCTCTGTCAAATAAATAAATAAAAATCTTAAAAAAAAGAAATAAAGGTTGAGAAGAATTGACTGGGGTCAGAGGTTGGTTTATTGAATTTGGACCTCATATCAGGGATATCCTATGGAATGCAGCCAGTTCCCGAGCATCTAATACCATCCTAAAATGTCAGACCTTGCCTCTGAGCTTTGTTTGTTCTCTTGTTCATCTTCCTGCATCTCCCCACCAACATGGAGCACCTGCTCTGATTCCCGATGCAATGGCCCACGATTCTCCAATTTTTCTGACTCACCTGTCTCCATTAGAATATGCCCATCTTCCGCAACAGGCACTGATTGTTTATCCCATACAAACTTTGGTGAATGGAAATGGGATGGTTAAGGTAGGCTTGTGCTACAACATCTCCATTCAGTTCCACAGAGGAAAGCTGCACCACACTTGGGGAATTTTAAGGGATCTTAAGGCATTGAATCCTCTTCAAAGTGTCCTTTAGTAGATACACGTTGTCTTCCTGAAACTGGCATGAAAGACTTTCTGATTGTTTCATTTGGGCAATGGGTCAATTCCATCATGATCCGTGCTTGCTCCTGTGGGGCCAAACTGATGAGTCTGTCCTGGGCCTAAGATCCTAGGGTGCAGTGTCTGCCTTTGGTGCTTAGTCAGCTTGGAAGATGGGGACGCCTTCTTGGCACGGTTTCTGGAGATGCTAGTGGAACTCGTGTTCTCACTGTAGAAGACTCCAGACATGTCTTCGGCATTGTTGTGGGTGTTCACTGTGAGCTTGACTCAGGTGACCCTTTTCCTGTACAGAAGAGACCTGATTGGGTGGGAGGACCATGCACATGAGCAGGGCGTGGAGTTCCTCGCCTGAGGCTTGGTTGTAGTCTTGACTCTTTCATGCCCTTTCGTGGGTAAGATGGAATTGAGGATTCTTGCCCTTCTCAGGAGGTCAGAAGGCTAGTGGTGACAGTCACAGCCAAAGACTACAAATTCGGCCCTGGAGAAGGTGTCCCCAACTCGCTTTGCAAACTGTCTTGGAGAAATACCCAGGTGGCTCCAGCAGTTTGGGAGGGCTTTGTATCATCCTAGATACCCATGACTACTCCAGCCAGGTGGAGTTATTAGGCGTTGTTAGGGGAGGAGTGGTGTTTATGACCTCAAAGCTTTGTGACGTCAAAGAAGCTGACTTCCCTGAAGCAGCAATCCTTCTCTCATGACCTAGGAGTCCTATTCCTTTAGGTAGGAAGCCCTGGGAAAGACTGTAAAGGAGCCCTGTTAGCCTTCTCATGAAGTCAGCTGGTCTTATCTTTTTCTTTCCCACTTCCATTTCTATACAAAGAGAAAAGAAAAGGACATTCGGTATACCATCTTTGAGGACAACATTTCTCCAGAGAGAGCATGGTGTTCCTACTTCTACTGCAATGTCTAGAGATCTCAATGAAGAGGGAGGCCGCTTGGGTATCATTAGCTCTGTGGGAGGTTTGATATCCTATGGGTGAGAGCATCCTTTCTTAGCCTCTATTCCTGAAGTGTTCTAGGTTGTAGGGTCTGCCTTTAGTGCTTGGTCAGATTGGAAGAGAAGGGAAGGAATAAAGGAAGGAAAGTCACATTTTCAGTAAAAGTGCTAGGGCATGTCTGCATTGTCCTATCCGTGCCCTCAATTCCTAGTGTTCTGAAACACCAGTCCTAAGGTATGAGGGCTCTGTCTACCTGACATTACTTAAACACCTTTGCAAAGGCTTCAAGGAGAGTGACATTTGGCATGATAGCTACCCCTGAAAGAAGAGCCTTGGAAAGCACTCCTTGTCATCATGAGTTAATGCTACATGCCGTGGTCATGGGGAGAGCCATGCTGACAAACTCTATTTATTCAGAGGTAGATGAATGGCCTACATTGATGGTCTGCCATGCCCACTCTATCATAAATATGGAAGGAGCCAAGATTCCCTTTAAAAGGCCAGTGGATAAAGGCAGGTGCTGTCCATCCAGACAACAGAGTATTTCACCGCCATCAGGGAGGGTGAAGCCTCAATACCCCCCTTGACATGAATGACACAGGACTGGGTTATTCTCAATGAAAAAGGCCAACAGAGCAAGGGAAATATCATATGGCTTCACTCATATGTGGCACATGAAGAATAACATGGACATCAGTAGAAGCAAGGGAAAATGGAAGGAGAAAAAGTCAGAAAGGGAGACAAACCAGGAGAGATTCAGGAACATGGGAACCAATCTGAGGTTTACAGAAGGATGAGACATGCGGGGAATGAGGGAACTGGTTAATGGTATGGAGGTGGTGTGGCATATGATGATGATGAGCACTTAGTAGTATATGCAACTAAAGAATCAGGGAATACTATATCACAAACATATGATGGAAGAAATGCGGGCTTCCAGAACATAAGAAAAAATATTGAAAAGAAAGAAAAACAGGCCTTTTCACTTGTTGATGATGAAAGAAAGAGGAAAGAAATGAATTATAGTTTTATTACCTTAGTGATTAAAATGGTAGGCAATTGGTTTCCTATAAGGTCGTTATCTGAATTGTGTCTTTGGTCATTGTAAATTACAGTCTTCCTTCTTCCTACATTTGGGAATAGAAGAGAAAACCCGATATTGTCTTCATTAAAAGTCTCGAAGTGTGGACCAGGAAATTGATTTGAACCTGGCTTTTTGGGTGTTGGGAGGTGTTTGAAGACTGCTTCAAACATTTTCGTCCTTACCTGACCTCAGATGTGTATGTTCATGTCCTAGTCTTGGTAGTGGGTATGTGTCTTGCAATTTATCCCTTTCTCTCCGCTATTGGATTTGCTGACATACTTGTGTGTAGGGGTATTTTAGGTGAGGTTGTTTAGGAGAGTTTAGTCCTGAGTGCTTTAATTAATTTTTGATAGGTAAGGAGTTAACTTTTCCAGTTTGGGGTTTCTTACTTTGATTCTCTAAGCTTTTGTCTTTATGGTATTTTCTCTGAATTTTTCTTCAGGTGTGCTATTCCTCACTTGCTCCCTAAATTCTGTGGGACTCTTAAGTGTGTGTGTGTGTGTGTGTGTGTGTGTGTGTGTGTGTGTGTGTGTATGTGTGTGTGTTTCACAAAATACTTAGGATGATATTTTAAGAGATATGAAGCTGCTCTTTTTTGGACCATAATTCACCTTCAAACACATTGGCAACTCGTGTTACCTCCCGTTCAGGCACGTTTCCTGCAAAGAATGTCCCACTTAACCCTCTTTCAGAAACACAGATTCCCACTAACCTGCCTTGGAGCAAACACCAAATTTTGTGTGCCTGGTTAGAGTCTCAATGTCTGTCCCTTTTTTCTTGCTTGTTCACATGTTTCTTTACTTCCATGAGTGAGTGAAATGGTATGTTATTTATCTTTCTGTGACTGACACATGGACACAGCCCAATGCTCTCCAGTTTTCTACCACTTGTGGAGAGTGGCAAGATTCCTTATTCCTTGTGGCTGGGTAATAGTCTCTGATGTTTTTGGAGGACAGGGAGATTGCAGAAATGTCTTGGCGCTCCAGGCCTGTCTTAAGCCATAAGCACAACCGGAAGATGACCACGTCAATGGAAACATGGCATACATGGACCGAAATCCTAGAAATCAAACTCCACAGTGAAAGAGACAAGAAGTCAAAGAGACTATGGGTGAAGGGGGTAGACATGGCTTAGGGGAGAAGTGGACGGTTGGTGCTTCACAGAGCAGGGGGCCATGGCCAAATATAAAGGCTCTGGAGAGAGGAGCACACTGGAAACCCACAAATTGAATGCTGACCGATAGCTTTTGGTGGAGAAAAAGTGAGTGTCTGAATGGCATGAATTCTTGCAACCAAAGGGTGTTGAGGCCCGGGGATTTGAGATCAGTAGGCTTGGAAGACATAAACTCCAAAGAACTTATTCCAAAGGAATAAGGTTTCCCCTGGAGAGGACACCAGCAAGCAACTGGGTACAGACAGCCTGGAAACCATGATCAGAGACAATACCTGTTGACACAATGCTATGATTATTGTTCCTTGCTGTGCATTCATGATAGGCACTGTTCATGGAGATGCCTTGATGGGAGCAAAAGAAACTTGGGACACTCCCACCAGCAGCGTAAAAACCAAGCTAGAGGCCATAGACAGGATGGTGAAGACAGCTGCCTAAACTGCAAACACGAAATCCCAATCCTGGAAACCTGTTGGGACTGCCTTCCTCAGGCCACGTTTCTTAGTCCCAGGAGAAGAGAACCTCCCCTAGAGGACTAGAAGGAAGCCCTGCCCACATCCTCTCTTCTGACCACAGCATTCATCACGCCTTACTTCTGTTGAGTGGTTTGAAAGTCTCCTTTCAAAGGCACACCAGAGCCGACCAAGCTAAACCTCACCATATTCGGCCCAGACACCAAACATTCCAAAGGGCAGGCAAGGAGAGCCTCTGCAAAGACGGACCCAGAGGAGAGTGGATAGCCACAACACAAACCGCAGAGGGTATGCCAAACACACCAGAGACTACTTCAAGGGCCATCCTTTGGGCACTCCATGAGCTCTTCTTCCTAAAGAAACTACCCTCATGGTAGAAAACAAAATGTGCTTTTCAAATACAGAGAAGAAGATAGAGACCTAGAACTAAGGCAATGGTGGAATAATGAATTGATGCCGAGGCAAAAGAACAAGAAATGTTCATGGCTACACAATCAAAGTGAAACCTATACATATCACATGCCTGATGGAACATTTAAAGCAGCAGCCAGGATACTCACTCTGCATCAGAAAAACATAGAAGGAATTAGGGAGTCTCAGACCACAGAGATAAAGGTGATTAAAAAAATAAAATTAAGAGGCCGTGATGAAAGGATTTGTTAGAAGACTGGATGAAAAGACCAGAAAGCTGGCAGACCCAGAGAATCCAATGAGTTACCTGGAAGACAAGTACTGGGAAAGAAAAAAGAAGCAAAACAAAGGAGAGAAGGAAAAATGATGGAACATGAAATTGAAGTTAGGGAAATCCTTGACTGCAATAAATGTCCATGGGTTCTTATTGTAGGAGACTTAGAAGAGAGGGAAAAAAGAGGGCCCAACATGTCTTTGAGACATCAGAGCTGAAAACATCCCTCATCTTGTGGCAGAAACAGAGATCCAGTTTCCAAGGCACAGAGGACTGCCAGCACCATCCACAAAAGCAGAACCACACAAGACATAGTATCATTCACTCTGCAAAAGCTAGCAATGGAGGAATTCCCCTCACCAAAATATGCTTGGGAGAAGAGTGTTCCTAAAGCCAAATCTCTGACTTCAAGGCGACCAGCTATGGCAGCTCTAGCAGCACGTTGTAGAGAGCAAGCCACACCAGCCCAAGCCAAAATCCCCATCCCCTGCATTTTTGAACAATGACAGAGCAGGTGTTCTTGACTAGACATCCTATAGGTGAGAGTGCCCATTTTTAACTTAGACACCTTTTCAAAGGCTTCAAGGAGAGTGACATTCTGCATGATAGCTAACCCTGAAGGAAGAGCCCTGGACAGAACTCCTTGTCAGCATTAATTAATGCTATGTGCCGTGGTCATGGAGAGAGCCCTGTTGATTATCTTTTTATTTAGAGGAAAAAGGAACGACCTCCATTGATCGCCTGCTATGCCCACTACAGCAGAACTGTGGAAGGAGCCTAGACACCCTTCCAAGGCTACTGGATAAAAAAATGTGTGGTCCATCCAGGCAACAGAGAATTCCTCTACCATTAGGGAGGATGAAGCCACTATACTCGCCTTGACATGCATGATACAGGACTGCATTATTCTCAATGAAAAAGGCAAGCAGACAGAGGGAAATATCATATGGCTTTACTCAAAAGTGAAATAGAGACATACCATGGACATTAATAGAAGCAAGGGAAAACAGAAGGAGGAAAAATCCTTGACATGCATGTTTGTCATTGGAGCGAATGACGGGGGCAAGAGGATGGTTTATTGAATTTGGACCTATGTCCCTATGGAATGCAGCCATGTACAGAGCATCTCCCACCATCCTAAAAGGCCTTACCTTGGCATTGACCTCCCTAATTTGTTTTCCTCTTCTTCATCCTCCCCACCGACAAGGAGCATGCACTCTCTGTCCAACTGCAATGACCCATTGTTCTCCCACTGTTCCTCCTCACCTGGCTCCATTAGAACATGCCCATCTTCCACAAAAGGCACTGTTTGTTAATCCCATGAAAATCTTTGGGGAATGTTAAATGGGAGGGTTAAGGCAGGCTTGTGCTGCAACATCTCCATTCAGTTCCACAGAGAGAAGCTGCACCACCACCAGTGGAATGCTCAGGGATCTTAGGCTGTTTAATCCTTCTCAATGTGTTCTTTTGTAGATACACGTTGTTTTCCTGAAACTGAAAGAAAGCCTTTCTGATGGCTTCATTTGGGCAATGGGTCTCTTCCAACATGCTCTGTGCTTGCTCCTGTGGGCTACAAACTGATAAGTCCATACTGGGACTCAGGTTCTATGCTGTAGGGTCTTCCTTTGGTGCTTGGTCAGCTTGGAAGATGGGGACGCCTTCTTGGCCTGATTTCTGGACATGCTAACGGAAGTCGTGTCCTTGCTGTTGAAGACTGCAGACACATCCTTTGCATGGTTGTGGGTGTTCACTGTCAGTTTCCTCGGGTGGTCCTTTTCCTGGTCAGAAGAGTCCTGAATGAGTGGGAGGACCATGCACATGTGCAGGGTGTGGTGTTCCTCACATGAGGCTTGGTGTTAGTCCTGACTCAATCTTGACCTTTTGTAGGAATATGGTATTGTGAATTCTTGTCCTTCTCAGAGTCTAGAGGACTGGTGGTGAACAGTCATGACCAAAGACTACAAATTCGGCCATGGAGAAGGTGACACCAACTTGCTTTGCAAACTGTCTTGGAGAAATACCCAGGCAGCTCCCACGGTTTGGGAGGGCTTTGGATCCTCCTGGCTGACCCATGACTACTTCAGCCAGGTGGAGTGATTAGATGTGGATTTGGGATGAGTCGTTGCTAGGGTCTCAAAGTTTTGTGACATCACAGATGCTGACTTCCCTGAAGCAGCAATCCTTCTATCATGACCTAGTAGTCCTCTGGCTTTAGGTAGGAAGCCCTGGAAGAACCAATAAAGAACTCTGTTTGCCTGCTCATGAATTCAGGTGGTCTTTTTTGTTTTGTTCCCATTTATTTTTATATACAAAGGGAAAGAAAATGACGTTCGTTATACCAACTTTGAGGCCAACATTTCTTAGGGAGAGCAAGATGTTCCTATTTCCACTGCAATTTCTAGACATCTCAGTCAACAGGGAAGCTTCTTGGGTATCATGAGCAGTCTGGGATGTTTGACATACTATGGGTGAAAGCGTCCTTTCATAGCTTGTTTTCCATATGTGTACTAGGGTATATGATCTGCATTTTGTGCTAAGTCATCTTGGAAGATTAAGGAAGGAATAAGGGAAGGAAAGTTACATTTCCAAGAAAAGTGCTAGGGCATGGATGCATTGTGCTGTCCGTGTCCTGATCTCCTAGTGTTCTGATACTCCAATCCTAACTTTATCTCCCTGACTTTATCTTAAACACCTTTGCAAAGGCTTCAAGGATAGTGACAACCTGCATGTTAGCTAGCCCTGAAGGAAAATCCCTGGACAGCAATCCTTGTCATCATTAGTTAATGCTACAACCATGGTCAAGAGGAGATCCATGTTGATCATCTCTCTTTAGTCAGAAGAAAAGGAATGGCCTACATCGATGGCCTGCCATACCCACTCTAGCAGACCTTGGAGGGATTAATATGCCTTCCCAAAGGCTGGTGGATAAAGGAGGTTTGGTCCATCCAGGCCACAGAGTATACCTCCACATCAGGGAGGATGAAGCCGCAATACTCGCCTTGACATGAATGACATGGGACTGCGTTATTTTCAATGAAAAAGGCAAGCAGAGGAAAATATCATATGGCTTCACTCATATGTGGCCATGAGGAATACCATGGACATTAGTAGAAGCAAGGGAAAATGGAAGGAGAAGAAATATGAAAGGGAGACAAACCAGGAGAGACCCAGTACTCTGGGAACCAAGCTGAGGGTGACAGAAGTTTGAGACATGCCAGGAATGAGGGAATTGGTTAATAGGTATGGAGGAGGTGTGGAAGATATGATGATGAGCGCACAGTGGTATATGCAACTAAATAATCAAGGAACACTATGTCAAAAACTTCTGATGGATGAAAGGCTGGCTTCCCGAAACAAACAAACAAACAAAATATTGAAAAGAAAGGAAAACATGACATTTCACATGTAGATGAAGAAAGAAAGAGGAAAAAAATGACTCCCTCAAATCCAGTCCTTGGGTACTCCATTAGCTATTCTTCCTGAGGAAATTATGCTCAGGGTAGAGAACAGAATGTGCGTTTTGAATACAGAGAAAAAGACATAGACCTAGAACAAAAGCAACAATGGAAGATTCAATTCATGCTGAGGCATCATGGAGTCTTGAACCACAGGGATAAAGGTGATAAAAAAAAATTAAAATTAAGAGTGCCCGATGAAAAGATTTTTTAGGAGTCTTGGTGCAAAGTCCAGGAAGCTGGCAGAACCAGAGGATCCAATGAGTTACCTGGAAGACAGGAAATGGAAAAAAATTACAGGAAGCAAATGAAGAAGGAAGAATGATTGATAAAGAAGTGTGGTCCATCCAGGCAACAGAGTATGCCTCTGACATTGAGGAGAATGAAGCCCAATACTTGTCTTGACACGAATGACACAGGACTGGTTAGTTTCAATGAAAAAGGTTAGCAGACCAAGGGAAATATCATATAGCTTCACTCATAAGTGGCACATGAAGAATACCATGGTCATTAGTAGAAGCAAGGGAAATGGAAGAAGAATAAATCAGAAAGGGTGACAAGCCAGGAGAGACTCAGGACTCGGGGAACCAAGGTGAGGTTTACAGAAGGATGAGACATGCCAGGAATGAGGGAACTGGACAATGGGTACGGAGGAGATGTGGGATAGATGATGATGAGTGCTGGGTGGTATATGCACTGCAGAATCAGGGAACACTATGTCAATAATGTATGATGGATGAAATGTTGGTTTCCCAGACATAAGAAAAATATTGAAAAGAAAGAAAAACAGGCCATTTCACATGTAGATAAAGAAAGAAAAAGGAAAGAAATAAATTCTAGTTTTATTATCTTACTAATTAAAATGGTATGCAATTGATTTCCTATAAGGTCCTTATCTGAATTGGGTCTTTGGACATTGTTATTTAGAGTCTTACCTCTTCCTATATATCAGGAATAGATGAGAAGATCCAAAATTGCCTTAATTAAATGTCTTGAAGTGTGGACAAGGAAAATGATTTGAACCTGGATTTTTGGGTTTTGGGAGGTGTTTGAGGACTGCTTCAAATGCTTTCATCCTTACCTGAGATGCCAGATGTGTGTGTTCATGACCTAGACTTACTAGTGGGTATGCGTCTTGGAATTCATCCTTTTCATTCAGATATTGGATTTGCTAGCATACTTGTGTATAGAGGTCTCTTAGGTTATGATTTTAGGAAAGTTTAGTCCTGAATGCATTAATAAATTCTTGATAGGTAATGAGTTAACATTTAAGGTTGTGTCGGTTTCGAATTTTGATTCTCTGCACTTTTTTCCTTTATGGTATTTTCTCTGAGGTTTGCTTCCTTGAGGGCTCTTCCTCTCTTGCTCCCTAAATTCTGTGGGAATCTTAAGTGTGTGTGTTTGTGTGTCTGTGGGTGTGTGTTTCACAAAACTCTTAGAATGATATTTTAAGAGATATGAAGCTGCTCTTTTTTGAATCACAATTCATGTCCAAACACATTGGAAACTAACTTTACACCAGTTTGGCCACATTTCCTGCAATGAATGTCCAATTTAATCCTCTTTTAGAAACACAGATTCTCACTAACTTGCCTTGGAACAAACACCAAATTTTTTGTGCCCAGTTAGAGTCTCATTGTCTATCATTTTTTTCTTGCTTTCACATATTTCTTCACTTCCATGAGTGAGTGAAACCGTATGTTATTTGTCTTTCTGTGACTGACAGACGGGACACAGCCCAGTGCTCTCCACCTTTCTAACACATGCGGCAAATGTAAAGATTCCTTCTTGTTCATGACTGGGTAAGAGTCTGTGGTGAATTTGGAGGACAGGGAGATCACAGAAATGTCTGGGAGCTCTAGGCTTGTCTTCAGCCATAAGCATATGGAAGATGACCAAATCAATGTATACATGGCGTAAATGGACCTGAAGCCAAGAAATCACACTCCAAGCGAAAGAGAGAAGATGCAGAGACCATGTGAGATGTGTGTAGACATGGCTTAGGGGAGAAGTGGACGTTTGGTGCTTCAGAGGGCAGGGAGCTATGGCCAAAGACAAAGGCCCAGGAGAGAGGAGCACTCTAGGAAACCACAAGTTGAATGTTGATTTGTAGCTGTTGGCGGAGCAAAGTCGAGGGTCTGAAAGGCACGAGTTCTTCCAACTAAAGGGTCTTGAGGCCCAGGGATTTCAGTTCAGCAGGGTTATCAGACATAGACACCAGAGAACACCGTGTTTTTCCTGCAGAGGACACCAGCAGGCAACCAGGTGCATACAGACTTGAAACCATAATCAGAAACAATACCTGTTGATGCAGTTATATGATTATTGTTTCTTGCTGTGTATCCGTGATAGGCACTGTTCGTGGAGATGCCTCGATTGGGGCAAAGAAACTTGGGGCTCTCCCACCTCTAGCATAAAGACCAAGCTAGTGGACACCGACAAGATGGTGAGTACATTAGGAGCCTAATCTGCAAACACAAAGACCCAACCCTGGAAAACTGCTGGGACAGTCTTCCTCAGGCCACATTGCATAGTCCCAGGAGAACAGACCCTACCGTTGGGGACTAGAAGAAAGCCCTTCAAAGATCCTATCTCCTTACCACAGCATTCATCAGGCCTTAGTTCTGTTGAGAGGGTCGAAAATCTCCTTTCACAGGCACACCGGAACCCAACAAGCTAAAACTCGCCATATTCGGTCCAGACACCAAACACTCTGAATGGCAGGCAATGAGACCCTCTGCAGAGGACTGTCCCAGAAGAGAGTGGACACCCACAACACAACCCCAGAGGGCATGTCACACACACCAGAGACTCCCTCAAAGGCCAGTCGAGGGGTACTCCATGAGCTCTTCTTCCTAAAGAAATTAGCCTCATGGTAGAACAGAAAAAACGCCTTTCAAATACAGAGAAGAAGACAGAGACCTAGAACTAAGGCAATAATGGAAGAATCAATTGATGCCGAAGCAAAATAACTAGAAATTGTCATGGCCATGGAATCGAAGTGGAACCTATACATTTCACATGACTGATGGAGGATTTAATGCAGCAGTCAGGATACTCACTCTGCATCAGAAAAACAGAAGTAATCAGGATGAGTCTTGGCCTCAGAGATAACGGGGATAAAAAAAATAAAATGAGGCTGTCCAGATGAAAAGATTTGTTAGAAGACTGAATGCAAACCCTGTAAGCTGATAGAACCAGAGGACCTAATGAGTTACCTGGAAGACAAGTACGGAAAAAAGAAGAAGTGAAGCAAAGAAGAGATGGAAGAATGATGGACCATTACAATGGAGCTAGGGAAATCCTTGACTGCAATGAATGTCCATGGGTGCTTATTGTAGGAGACCTAGAAGAAAGAGAAAAAAGAGGGCCCAACATTTCTTTGAGAAATCAGAGCTGAAATCAACTCTCATCTGGGGGCAGAAACAGAGATACAGATTCTGAGGCACAGAGGACTCCCCTTACTATCCACAGAAGCAGAGCAACACAAGACATAGTGTCATTAACTCTGCAAAAATGGAAATGGAGGAATTCTCTTCACCCAAACATGCTTTGGAGAAGAGTGTTTATAAATCTAAGTCTCTGGCTTCAAGACGACCAACTATACCAACTCTAGCAGCATGTTTTATAGAGGAAGCCACACCAGCCCAAGTGGAAATATGTATCCACTCCATTTCTGAACAATGATAGAGCAGGAATTCTTGTCTGGAAGAATTGGGTGTTAAGAAAACAAAGATTGTGTCTGCGTGTCTCCATCAGTTCAGAGTCGGACTTCAGCTCAGCTCCTGATCCCAGGCTTATTGGATCATCTCCCACTTCAGGTTCCCTGCTCAGAGGCAAGACTGCTTCTCCTTCTCCAGCTCCTTCCATGATTATGATCTCTCTTTCTCTGTCTGTCAAATACATGTGTGCACATCGTTGAAAAACAACAAGAAGCAGTCGATATGGACTGACTGGGGCCAGAGGATGGTTTATTGAATTTGGACCTATTTCCTGAGGGAATGCTCTCAGGTCCAGAGCACCTCCACCATCCTCAAATGCCAGACATTGGCTCTGAGCTTCCTTGTTTGTTCTCTTCTCCTTCATCTTCCTGCATCTCCCCACCAACAGGGAGCATCCACTGTCTGTCCCATTGCAATGGCCCATAGTTTTCCCATTGTTCCTCCTCATCTGGCTTTATTAGAACATGCCCTTCTTCCACCACATGCACTGTTTGTTTATCCCATGAAAACATTTGGGGAATGGGAATGGAGGGTTAAGGCAGGCTTGTGCTGCAACATCTCATTCAGTTCCACAGAGGGAAGCTGCACCACCATGGTGGAATGCTCAGGGATCTAAGCCCTTGAATGCTCTTCAATGTGTCCTTTTATAGACACACGTTTTCTTCCTGAAACTGGCAAGGAGGCATTTCCGATGGCTTCACTTGGGCAATGGGTCTCTTCCAACATGTTCTGTGCTTGTTCCTGAGAGCTCCAAACTGATGAGTCTGTCCTGGGCCTAAGGTTGTAGGGTTCAAGGTCTGACTTTGGTGCTTGGTCAGCTTGGAAGATGGAGAGACCTTCTAGGCTCGGTTTCTGGAGATGTTAGAGGAACTCGTGTCCTTGGTGTTGAAGACTCCAGACATGTCTTTGGCATGGTTGCTCGTGTTCTCTATGAGCTTTCCTCAGGTGGAACATTTACTGGTCAGAAGAGTCTTGATTGGTTGGGAAGACCATGCACATATGTGGTGTGTGGTGTTCCTTTCCTGAAGCTTGGTTGTAGTCCTGACTGTTTTTTGACCTTTCTTGGGTAAGATGGAAATGTGTATTCTTGCCCTTCTCAGCCGACATGAGGGTTGGTGGTGACAGTCACGCCTAAAGACTACAAATTCGGATATGGAGAAGGTGACACCGACTCACTTCGCACACTGTCTTGGTGAAATACCCAGAAGCTCCAGCAGTTATGGAGGGCTTTTGATCCTCCTGGCTGACCCATGACTACTGCAGCCAAGTGGAGTGATTAGACCTGGTTTGGGGAGGAGTGGTAGCTAGGATCTCAAGGCTTTATGATGTCACAGAAGCTGACTTCACTCAACAGCAATATCTATCTCATGAACTATGAGTCCTATGCCTTTAGGTACGGAGCCCTGGGAAGGATGACAAAGAGCGCTGTTAGCCTGATCACTAACTCAGATGGTCTTTTCTTTTTCTTTCCCACTTCCTTTCTATACAAAGAGAAAAGAAATGATGCTCGTTATACCATCCTTGAGGCCAATATTTCTCCAGAGAGAGCAAGGTGTTCCTATTTCCACTGCATTTTCTAGAGATCTCAATCAACTGGGAGGACTCTTAGATGTCATTATCTCGCTGGGAATTTTGACATCCTATGGTTGAGAGTGTCCATTCTTAGCATCATTTCCCGATGGGTACTAGGGTGTAGGGTCTGCCTTTGGTGCTTGGTCAGCTTGGATGAGAAAAGAAGGAATAAGCAGAAGAAAGTCACATTTCAAGGTAAAGTGCTAGGGCATGAATGCATTGTGCTGTCCGTGTCCTTATCTCCTACTGTTCTGAAACACCAGTCCTAAGGGATGAGGGCTCTGTCTACCTGAGTCTACCTTAAACACCTTTGCAAGTCTTCAGCGAGAGTGACATTCTGCATGATAGATATCCCTGCCTTGTTATCATTAGTTAACGCTGCATGCTGTGGTCACAGGGAGAGCCATGTTGATCATCTCTCTTAATTCAGAAGAAAAGGAATGTCCTATGTTGATGGCCTGCCATGCCCACTCTAGCAGAACTGTGGAAGGAGACGAGATAGCCTTCTAAAGGCTAGTGGATAAAGAAGGGGTGTCCATCCAGGCAACAATGTATGCCTGTGCCTTCAGGGAAGATGAAGCCTCGATACTCGCCTTGACATGAATGACACAGGACTTGGTTATTCTCAATGAAAAAGGCAAGCTTACCAAGGTAAATATCATATGGTTTCACTCATATGTGTCCCGTGAGGAATACCATGGACATTAGTAGAAGCAAGGGAAAATGGAAGGAGAAGAAGTGTGAACGGGAGACAAACCAGGAGAGACTCAGGACTCTGGGATCCAAGCTGAGGGTTACAGTAGGATGAGACATGCTGGGAATGAGGGAACTGGTTAATGGTATGGAGGAATGTGGCATATATGAAGATGAATTATACTTTTTTAATCTAACTGATTAATATGGTATGCAACTGGTTTCCTATAATGCCCTTATCTGAGTTGGGTCTATGGACATTGTAAATTTGCTTTTTCCCTCTTCCTACATTTCGGGAATAGATGACAAAAACTGACATTGCCTCATTAAATATCTCAAAGTGTGGACCAGGAAATTGATTTGTACCTGGCTTTTTTGGTGTTGCTAGGTGTTTGAGGAAGGCTTAAAATGCTTAATCGTTAGATGTGGATGTTCATGACCTAGACTTGCTAGTGGGTATGTGTCTTGGAATTTATCCTTTTCTCTCAGGTATTGGATTTGCTGGCATACTTGTGTGTAGGGGTCTTTTAGGTTAGTTTGTTTAGGAGAGTTTAGTCCTGAATGCTTTAATTAATTCTTGAAAGGTAAGGAGTTAACTTTTCCAGTTTGGTCTGTTTCTGACTTTGATTCTCTGTGCTTTTCTCATTTATGGTAATTTCTCTGAGGTTTGCTTCCATCAGTGCTATTCCTCCCTTGCTCCCTAACTTCTGTGGGACACTTTTAAGTGTGTGTGTGTGTGTGTGTGTGTGTGTGTGTGTGTGTGTGTGTGTGTGTGTTTCACAAAATGCTTAGAATGATATTTTAAGAGCTGCTCTTTTTTGGATCACAAATCACCTTCAAACGCATTGCAAACTCACGTTACATCCAGTACAGCCACATTTCCTGCAATGAATATCCCTTTTAATCCTCTTTTAGAAACACAGATTCTTGCTAAACTGCCATGGAACAACCACCAAATTTTGTGTGCCCAGTTAGAGTCCCATTGTCTGCCCCTTTTTTCTTGCTTTTTCACATGTTTCCTTACTTCTATGAGTGAGTGAAATCGTATGCTAATAGTCTTTCTGTGAATGACAGATGGGACACAGACCAATGCTCTCCAACTTTCTGCCACATGTTGCAAGTGTCAAGAATTCCCATTGCTTATGGCTTGGTAAGATTCTGCGATGCATATGGAGGACAGAGAGATTATAGAAGTGTCTGTGAACTCCAGGCTTCTCTTCAGCCATAAGTACAACCTGAAGATGACCACATCCATGGAAACATGGCTTAAATAGAACTGAAGCCTAGAAATCAAACTCCATAGTGAAAGAGAGAAGAAGTTGCAGAGCCCATGGGAGAAGGGTGTAGACATGCCTTAGGTGAGAATTGGACAGTTGGTGCTTCAGACAGCAGGGAGCCATGGCCCAAGACAAGCCCAGGAGAGACTAGCACACTGGGAACCCGTAAGTTGAATGTATAAACATGGTGGTTGTTGGAGGAAAGGAGATGGTCTGAATGGCATGAGTTATTGCAAACAATGGCTTGAGGGCTGGGGATTTAAAATCAGCAGGCTTAGCAGATGTAGACTCCAGAGAACAATGTGTTTCTCTTGGTGAGAACACCAGCAATCAACCTGGTGCATAGAGCCTGGAAACCATGATCAGAAACAATACCTGTTAACACTGTGGTATCATTATTCCTGCTTGCTGTGTATATGTGATGGGCAGTGTCCATGGAAATGCCTCGAAAGGGGCAAAAGAAACTTAAGGTTCTCCTACCACCAACATAAAGTCCAAGCTAAGGCCACAGACAGTATTGTTAGGACATAAGCTGCATAACCTGCAAACATGAAGTCACAACCCTGGAAAACTGTTGGGACTGCCTTCCTCAGGCCACACTGCTTATTCCCAGGAGGACACCCATCATGTAGAGGACTAGAAGAAATTCCTGCCCACATCCTCTCTCCTGACCACAGTATTCATCAGGCTTTAGTTCTGTTAATTTGGTTGAAAGTCTCCTTTCATAGCCACACCAGAGCCCACAAAGCTAAACCTCACCAAAGTCTATAACGACATCAAACACTCTGAAATGCAAGAAAGGTGAGCCTCTGGAGAGGACTGGTCCAGTGTAAACTGGACAGCAACAACACAACACCAGAGGGCAATCCTCACACACCTGAGACTCCCACAAGCGCCAGCCTTTGGGGACTCCATGACCTTTATTATACTCAGTTTAGAAAACAGAATGTGATTTTTTAATAGAAGAAGACAGAGACCTAGAACTAAGGCAATGAGGTAAGAATCAAGTGATGGGCTGAGGCAAAAGAACAAGAAATGTTCCTGGCCATGCAATCGAAGTGAAACCTATACATGTCACATGCCCGATGGAGGATTTAAAGCAGCAGCCAGGATACTCACTCTGCATCAGAAAAACATATAAGGAATCGGGAAGTCTCAGAGCACAGAGATAAAAGTGATAAAAAAAAAATAAAATTAAGAGTCCCTGATGAAAAGATTTGTTAGCAGACTGGATGGAAGTCCAGGAATCGGACAGAACCAGAGAATCCAATGAGTGAACTGGAAGAGAAGTACTGTAAAGAAAAGAAACGAAGCAAAAGAGAGAAGGAAGATTGATGAAATATGACAAAGGACATAGGTAAATTCTTGACTGCAATGAATGTCAAAGTGTGCTTATTGTAGGAGACCTAGAAGAGAGAGAAAAATGAGGGCCCAACATATCTTTGAGAAATCAGAGCTGAACATCCCTCATATTGGGGCAGAAACAGAGATCCAGATTCAGGGGCAGAGAGGAGTCCCAGCACCATCCACAGAAGCAGAGCAACACAAGACATAGTATCATTCACCCTGCAAAAGCTAGCAATGGAGGAATTCTCTTCACCCATATATGCTTTGGAGAAGAGTGTTTCTGTAGCCAAGTTCCTGACTTCAAAGTGGCCAGCTATGCCAGCTCTAGAAGCAGGTTGCATAGAGCAAGCCACATGAGCCCAAGCCAAAATCCATATCCCCTGCATTTCTGAACAATGACAGATCAGGAGTTCTGACTAGAACAATGAGGAGAAGAAGACCAATAAGTGTCCCAGGGTGTCCATCTGTTCAGAGGTGTCCTTCAGCTCAGCTCCTGATCCCAGGCTCAATGGAACCTCTCCCAACTCAGGTTCCCTGCTCAGAGGCATGTCTGCTTCTCCCACTCCAGGTCCTTCCCTGGTTATGATCCCTCTGTCCCTCTCTGTCAAATTTATGCATGCACATCGTTGAAAAACAACCAGATCAACAACAAGAAACAGTTGATAAGGATTGACTGGTGCCAGAGGATGGATTATTGAGTTTGGACCTATGACCCCATGGTATGCAGCCAGGTCCAGAGCACCTCCCACCATCCTAAAATGCCAGAACTTGGTCCTGAGATCCCGTGTTTGTTCTCTTCTTTTTCGTCTTCCTGCGTATCCACACCAACATGGAGCATCCGCTGTCTGTCGCGCTGCAATGGCTCATTGTTCTCCCACTTTTCCTCATCAACTGGCTCAATTAGAGCATGCCCATCTTCCATAAATGCAGTGTTTGTTTATCCCATGAAAACCTTTTGGAAATGGGAATGGGAGGTTTAAGACAGGCTTATGCTGCAGCATCTCAATTCATTTCAATAGAGGGAAGCTTCACCACCCTGGGGGAATGCTCAGGGATCCTAGGCCATTGAATTATTTTCAATGCATCCTTTTGTAGATACAAGTTGTCTTCCTGAAAATGGCATGAAAGCCTTTCCAATGGCTTCACGTGGGCAATGGGTCTCTTCCAACAGGCTCCTTTCTTGCTCGTGTGGGCTCCAAACAGATGATTCCATCCTGGGCCTAAGGTTCTAGGGTGTAGGGTCTGCCTTTGGTGCCTTATCAACTTGGAAGATGGGGAGTAATTCTTGGCACCATTTCTGGAGATGCTAGAGGAACTCGTGTCCTCACTGTTGAAGCTTCCAAAAATATCATTGACATGCGTGTGTTCACTGTGAGCTTTCCTCGGATGACCCATTCCTGGTCAGAAGATCCTGCTGGGGTGGGAGGATCATGGACATGTGGGGGGCATGGAGTTATGTGCCTGAAGCTTGGTTGTAGTCCTGATTCTTTCTTAACCTTTAATGGGTAAGATGGAATTCTGGAATCTTGCCTTTCTCAGGAGTCCAGAAGTTTGGTGGTGACAGTCACCACCGACTACAAATTCGGTCATGGAGAAGGTGACACCGAATTGCTTTGCAAATTTTATTAGTGAAATTTCTTTGTGGCTCCAGCAGTGTGTGAGGGTGTTGTATCTTCCTGACTGACCCATGACTACTACAGCAAGGTGAAGTGATTAGTCATGGTTTGGGCAGGAGTTGTTACTAGGACCTCAAAGCTTTGTGTCATAACAGAGGCTGATATCACTGAAGGAGCAATCCCTCTCTAATGTCCTATGAGTCCTATGGCTCTAGGTAGAAAGCACTGGGAAGTACTGAAAAAGAGCCCTGCTAGCCTGATCATGAACTCAGGTGGTCTTTTCTTTTTCTTTCCCACTTCCCTTTCCATACAAAGAGAAAAGAAAATGATGGTCGGTATACCATCCTTGAGGTCAACATTTCTCCAGAGAGAGCAAAATGTTCCTATTTCAACTACATTTTCTAGAGATCTCATTCAATAGTGAGGCCTCCTGGTTTTCATTAGCTCTCTGGGAGGTTTGATATCCTATGGGTGAGAGCGTCCTTTCTTAGCTTCTTTTCCCGAGAGGTTCAAGGGTGTAGGGTCTTCCTTTGGTGCTTGGTCAGCTTGGAAGATAAGGGAATGAATAAGTGAAGGAATGTCACATATCAAGGAAAAGTGCTAGGGCATGGATGCACTGTGCTTTCCGTGTCCTCATCTCCTAGTGTTCTGAATCACCAGTCCTAAGGGATGAAGGCTCTGTCTACTTGATTTTAGCTTAAACATTTTTGCAAAGGCTTCAAGGATAGTGATTTTCTGCATGATATCTACCCCTGAAGGAAGACCTCAGGACAGTAATCCTTGTCATCATTAGTTAACGCAACATGCCTTGGACATGGGTAGAGCCATGTTGACCAACTCTCTTTATTAAGTGGAAAAGGAACAGCCTACATCGATGGCCTGACATGCCCACTCTAGCAGAAATGTGGAAGGAGCCAAGATGCCCTTTCAAAGGGTAAAGGCAGGTGTGGTCCATCGAGCCAACAGACTATGCCTCTGGCATTAGGAAGGATGAAGCCCCTATACTCGCCTTGACATGAATGAGACAGGACTGGGTTATTCTCAATGAAAAACGCAAACAGACCAAGGGAAATATCATGTGGCTTCACTCATATGTGGCCCATGAGGAATAACGTGGACATTAGTAAAAGCAAGGGAAAATGGAAGAAGTGAAAAAGGTGACAAACCAGGAGAGATTCAGGACTCTGGGAACCAAGCTGAGGGTTACAGATGATGAGACATGCTGGGAATGAGGGAACTGGTTAATGGTACAGAGGTGGTATGGCATATATGACGATGATGAGCACTTGGTAGTATATGCAACTAAAGAATCAGGGAACATTATCTCACAAAACTATGATGGATGAAAGACTGGCTTCCTGAGCATAAGAGAAAGTATTGAAAAGGAAGAAAAATGGGCCATTTCTCATGTAGATGAAGAAAGAAAGTGGAAATAAATTAATTATACTTTTATTATCATAATGACTAAAATGGTATGCAAATGGTTTCTTATAAGGACTGTATCTGAATTGGGTCCTTGGATAATGTAAATTAGAATCTTCTCTCTTCCTACATTTCAGGAATAGATGATAGGAACTGACATTGCCTTCAGTGAAGGTCTCGAAATGTGGACCAGGAAATTGATTTTAAACTGGCTTTTTGGGTGTTGGGAGGTGTTTGAAGATTGCCTCAAACGCTTTCATCATCTGACATCTGAGATGTCAGATGTGTATGTTCATAACCTAGTCTTGCTAGAGGGTATGTGTCTTGGAATTAGTCCTTTTCTTTCAGGTATTTAATTTGCTTTCATACATGTGTATAGAGGACTTTAGATTAAGTTGTTTAGGAGAGATTAGTCCTGAATGCTTTAATTAATTCTTGATAGGTAAGGAGTTAACTTTTCCAGTTTTTTTGTTGTTGTTGTTTGTTTGTTTGTTTATGATGTTGATTATCTGTACGTTTTTTCATTTATGGTATTTTCTCTGAGGTTTACTTCCATGAGTGCTATTCCTCACTGGCTCCCTAAATTCTGAGAGACTCTTTTAAGTGTGTGTGTGTGTGTGTGTGTGTGTGTGTGTGTGTGTGTGTGTGTGTGTTTTACAAAACGCTTAGAATGATATTTTAAGAGATATGAAGCCACTCTTTTTTTAATTAAAATTCACCTTCAAATGCATTGGAAACTCATGTTACATCCCATTCGGCCACAATTCCTGAAATGAATGTCCCTTTTAATCCTCTTTTAGAAATAGAGATTCACACTAACCTGCCTTGGAACAAACACCAAATTTTGTGTGCCCGGTTAGAGTCTCATTGTCTGTGCCTTTTTTCTTGCTTTTTCACATGGTTCTTTACCTCCATGAGTGAATGAAATTGTAAGTTATTTGTCTTTCTGTGACTGGCACATGGGATGCATCCCAATTTTGTCCACCTTTCAGCTACATGTGGCAAGTGACAAGAATGCCTTCTTGCTTATGACTGGGTAAGAGTCTGTGGTGCATTTGGAGGACAGGAAGATTGCAGAAATATCTGAGAGCTCCAGGCTTGACTTCAGCCATAAGCACAACTGAAAGATCACATCAATGTAAATATGGCATAAATGGACCTGAAGCCTAGATATCAAACTCCACAGTGAAAGAGAGAAGTCGCAGAGACCATGGGAGAAGGGTGCAGACATGGCTTTGGGGAGAAGTGGACAGTTGGTGCTTCAGAGGGCAGGGAGCCATGGGCAAAGAAAAAGGCCCAGGAGAGAGGAGCACACTGGAAAGCCACAAGGTGAATGTTGACCCATAGCAGCTGGCGGAGAAAAGGCGAGGGTCTGAATGGCATGAGTTCTTGCAACCAAAGGGTCTTGAAGCCCGGATATTTCAGATCAGCTGGCTTGGCAGATATAGACTCCAGAGAAACTCTGTTTCTCCTTGCGAGGACACCAACAACGAACTGGGTGCAGACAGCCTGGAAACCGTGATAGAGACAATACCTGTTACACAGTGGTATGATTATTGTTTCTTGCAGTACATTCGTGATAGGCAGTGTTCATGGAGATGCCTCGATAGGGGCAAAAGAAACTTGTGGCTCTCCTACCACCAGCATAAGGACTGAGCTAGTGGCCACAGACAGGATGGTGAGGACATTAGCTGCCTAACCTGAAAACTCAAAGTCATAATCCTGAAACTCTGGTGGGACTGCCCTCCTCAGGCCACGTAGCTTAGTCCCAGGAGAACAGACCCTCCCATTGGGGACTAGAAGAGAGCCCTGACGACATCCTCTCTCCTGACCATAGCATTCAGCAGGCCTTAGTTCTCTTGAGTGGGTTGAAAGTCTCCTTTCACAGGCACACCAGATCCCACTAAGCTAAACCTCACCATATTCGGTCCAGACACCAAACACTCCGAAGTGAAGGCAATGAGACGCTCTTCAGAGGATTGGCTTAGAGGAGAGTGGCCAGCCACCACACAATCCCAGATTGCATGTCACACCCACCCGAGACTCCCTCAAGAGCCAGCCCATGGGCACTCCATGAGATCTTCTTCCGTATTACACTCAGGATAGAAAACAGAATGCACTTTTCGAATACAGAGAAGATGACTGACACAAGATGAATGCAGTGATGGGTGAATCAAATTGTGTTGAGGCAAAAGAACAAGATATGATCATGGCCATGCAATCAAAGGAAACATATATATGTCAAATACCCAATGGAGGATTTAAGGCAGCAGCCAGGATACTCAGTCTGCATCAGAAAAGCGTAGAAGACATCAAGGAGTCATACCACAAGGAAAAGGGTGATAAAAACATAAAATTAAGAGGCCCTAGTGAAAGTATTTGTGAGCAGACTGGATGCAATGTCCAGGAAGCTGGCAGAGCCAGAGGATCCAATGAGTCACAGGAAGACAAGTACTGGGAAAAAAGGAAGCGAAGTAAACGAGAGAAGGAAGAATGATGGAACATGACAATGGACTTAGGGAAATCCTTGAATGCTAAAAATGTACATTGGTGCTTATTGTAGGAGACCTAGAGGAGAGGGAAAAAAGAAAGCCCAACATTTCTTTGAGAAATTATAGCTGAAAACGTCCCTCCTCTGGGAGCAGAAACATAGATCCAGGCACAGAGGATTCCCAGTACCATCCGTGGAAACAGAGCAAAACCAGACATAGTGTCATCAGCCTGCAAAGCTAGCAATGGATTAATTCTCTTCATCCAAATATGCTTGGGAGAAGAGTGTTTCTATAGCCAAATCCCTGACTTCAGGGCGACAAGGTAATCCAACACAAGAATACGTTTTATAGAGCAAGCAACACCAGCCCAATCCAAAATCTGTATCCGCTGTGTTTCTGAACAATGAAAGAGCAGGAGTTCTTGTCTAGAACAATGAGGTGTTAAGAAGACAAGGATTGTGTCCTGGGGTGTCAGCATCAGGTCAGAGGCGTCCTTCAGCACAGATCCTTTTCCCAGGCTCATTGGATCATCTCCCACCACAGGTTCCCTGCTCAGAGGACAGTTTGCTTCTCCCTGTGCAGCTCCCTGCCTGATAAGGATCTCTCTGTCTCTCTCTGTCAAATACATTCATGCACATCATTGAAAAGCAACAAGTACAAGAACAACAACAACAACAATAACAACACAACAACAACAACAATAACAAAACAAAAACACACAGTTTAAATGGATTGAATGAGGCCAGAGGATGGTTGATTGAATTTGGACCTGAGTCTCTATGGAAAGTGGCAGGTGCAGAGCACCTCGCACCATCTTTAAATGCCAGACCTTGGCTCTGAGCTCCCTTATTTTTCTCCTCTTCCTCGTTTTCATGCATATCCCCACCAAAACAGAGCATCCACTGTCTGTCCTGCTGCAATGGCTCGTTGTTCTCCCATTGTTCCTCCTCACCTGGCTCCATTAGAACATGCCCATCTTCTGCAACAGGCTTTGTTTGTTTATCTCATGAAAACCTTTGGGGAATGGAAATGGGAGAGTTAAAACAGGCTTGTGCTGCAACATCTCCATTCAGTTCCACAGAGGGAAGCTGCACCAACGTGGTAATGCTCAGGGATTTTAGGCTGTTGATTCCTCTTCAACGCATTTTTTTGTAGATACATTTTGTCTTACTGAAACTGGCACAAAACCTTTGTGATGGCTTCACTTGGGCAATGCATCCGTTCCAACATGCTCCATGCTTGCTCCTGTGGTCTCCAAATAGATGAGTCCATCCTGGGCCTAACATTCTAGGGTGTAGGGTCTGCCTTGGTGCTCTTGGTCAGCTTAAAAGATGATAGGTCTTCTTTGCCTGATTTCTGGAGAAGATAGAGGAACTTCTGTCCTTGCTGTTGAAGACTCCAGACATGACTTTGGCAAGGTTGCAGGTGTTCACTGTGAACTTTCTTTGGGTGGCCCTTTTCTGGTCAGAAGAGTCCTGATTGTCTAGGAGGACCATGGACATGTGTGGGGTGTGGAATACCTCGCCTGAGGCTTGGTTGTAATCCTCAATATCTCTTGACCTTTAGTTGGAAGATGAAATTGTGGATAATTGTCCTTCTCAGGAGTCCAGAGGGCTGGTGGTGACAGTCACAGTCAAAGGCTACAAATTCCGCCATTGAGAAGGTGACACCAACTCGCTTTGCAAACTGTCTTGGTGAAATACCTAGGCAGCTCCAGCTGTTTGGGGGGACCAAACCAGGAGGTCCTGGCTGACCCATGACTACAACAGCCAGGTAGAGTGATTTTGGGGGGAGTGGTTGCTAGGACCTAAAACTTTGTGACGTCACAGAAACTGAATTCACTGAAACAGCATTCCCTCTATCATGACCTGTGAGTCCTATGCACATACCACCAAGTAGGTGGTAGGAAGCTCTGGGAAGGACCATAAAACAGCTCTCCTTTCCTGCTCATGAACTCAGGTGGTCTTTTGTGTTTCTTTCCCACTTCCCCTTTCTATACAAAGAGAAAAGGAAATGACATTTGGTATACCAACCTTGAGTCCAACATTTCTCCAGGGAGAGAATGGTGTTCTTATTTCCACTGCAATTTCTAGAGATCTCAATCAACAGAGAGGCCTCTAGGGTATCATGAGCTGCTGGGATGTTTGACATCCTATGGATGAAAGCGTACTTTCTTACCTTCTTTTCTTGATGGGTTCTATGGTGTAGGGTATGCTTTTGGTGCTTGGTCAGCTTGGAAGATTAAGGAAGGAATAAGGGAAGAAGAGTCACATTTCTAGGAAAATTGCTAAGGTATGGATGCCTTTTACTCTCTGTGTCCTGTTCTCCTAATGTTCTGAAACTCCAATACTAAGGGATGAGGGCTCTGTCATCCTGACTTTACCTTAAACACCTTTGAAAAGGCTTCATGGAGAGTGACATTCTGCCTGATAGGCCTATAAGAAGGGCCCTGAACAGCACTCCTTGTCATTATTAGTTAATGCTACATGCTGTGGTCATGGGTAGAGCCATGTTGAGCAACTCTATTAAGAGGAAAGTGAACGACCTCCATCAATGGCCTGCCATGCCCACTCGAGCAGAAATGTGGAAGGAGCTGAGATGCCCCTCCAAAGGCTACTGGATAAAGAAGGTTTTGTCCATCCAGGCAACAGAGAGTTCCACAGCCATCCGAGAGGATGAAGACCTAATAATCGTCTTGACATGACTGACACAGAATTGTGTTATTCTAAATTAAAAAGGAAACCAGACCGAGGGTGATATCATATGATTTCACTCATAAGTGGCACAAGAGGAAAACCATGGACATTAGTATATGCAGGGGAAAACAGAAGGAGAAGAAGTCTGAAAGGGGTCAAACCAGGAGAGACTTAGTACTCTGGCAACCAAGCTGAGGGTTACAGAAGGATGAGACATGCCAGGAATGAGGGAACTGGATAATGGGTATGGAGGGGGTGTGGCATATATGACGATGAGCACTTGGTGGTATGTGCAACTAAGGAATCAGGGGGCACTATGTCAAAAACGTATGATGGATGAAAGGCTGGCTTCGACCATAAGAAACAATATTGAAAAGAAAGAAAAACATGCCGTTTCACATGTAGATGAAGAAAGAAAGAGGAAAGAAATGAATTATAGTTTTATTATCATACTGATTAAAATGGCATGCAATTTTTTTTCCTATAAGGTCCTTATCTGAATTGGGTATTTGGACATTATAAATTAGAGTCTTCCCTCTTCCTACATTTCAGGCATAGATGAAAAGACCCAACAATGCTTTCTTAAATGTCTCGAAGTGTGGAACAGGAAATTGTTTTGAACCTGGCATTTTGGTAGTGGTAGGTGTTGAGAACTGCTTCAAATGCTTTTGTCATTCCCTGAACGTCAGATTTGTATGTTTCATGACCTAGTCTTGGTAGTGGATATGTTTCTTCGAATTTATCAATTTCTCTCAGGTATTGAATTTGCTGGCATACTTGTGTGTAGGGGTCTTTTAGGTTAGGTTGTTTAGGAGAATTTAGTCCTGAATGCTTTAATTAATTCTTGATAGATAAGGAGTTAACTTTTCCAGATTGGTTGGTTTCTGGCTTTGTTTCTCTGTGTTTTTTTCCTTTATGGAATTTTCTCTGAGGGTTGCTTGCGTGATTGCTATTCCTCGTTTGATCCCTAACAACTGTCGGACTCTTTTAAGTGAGTGAGTGTGTGTGTGTGTGTGTGTGTGTGTGTGTGTGTGCGTGTGTTTGTGTGTGTTTCACATGACGCTTAGAATGATTTTTATGAAATATGAAGCTGCTCTTTTTTGGATCACAATTCATGTTCACACACATTGGAAACTCCCACTACATCCCTTTTGGCCATAATTCCTGCAAGGAATGTCCCATTTAATCATCTTTTAGAAACACAAATTCTCTGCCTTGGAACAAACACCAAATTTTGTGTGCCTTATTGTGAGTCTTATTTTCTATCCTTTTTTTCTTGCTTTTTACATGTTTCTTTATTTCCATGAGTCAGTGAAATCGTATGCTCTTTGTCTTCCTGTGACTGATAGAGTGACATAGCCCAATGCTCTCCAGCTTTCTTCCATATGTGGCAAGTGGCAAGAATACCTTCTTGCTTATGGCTGGGTAAGAGTCTGAGGTACATTTGGAATTCAGGTTGTTGGTAGAAGTGTCTGGGAGCTCCAGGATTGTGATCAGCCATAAGCACAACCGGAAGATGGCCACATCAACATAAACATGGCATAAATGGGCCTAAAGGCTAGAAATCACACTCCACAGTGAAAGAGACAAGAAGCCGCTGAGACCATGGGAGAAGGGTGCAGACATGGCTTAGGGGAGAAGTGGATGGTTTGTGCTTCAGAGGTAGGGAACCATGGCCAAAGACAAAGGCCCAGGAAATAGGAGCACACTGGGAACCCACAAATTGAATGTTGACCCATAGCTGTTGGTGGAGAAAAGGAGAGGCTCTGAATGGCACGATTTCTTGCAACCAAAGGGACTTGAGGCCCAGGCATTTTCGAAAAGCAGGCTTGATAGACATAGACTCCAGAGAACACTGTGTTTCTCCTGGAGGGGACACCAGCAACCAACCAGTTTCAGACAGACTGGAAACCATGATCAGAGACAAAACTTGTTGACCCAGGGGTATGATTATTGTTTCTTGGTGTGCATCCATGATAGGCACTGTTCGTGGAGATGCCTCAGTTGGGGCTAGAGTAACTTGAGGCTCTCCCACCGCCAGCATAAAGTCTAAGCTACTTGCCACAGACAGGACAGTGAGGACATTAGATGCCTAACCTGCAAACTTGAAGTCCCATCCCTGGAACTATGTTGGGACTGCATTCCTCAGGCCACTTTGCCTTGTTCCAGGAGAACCGACCATACCGTAATGGACGGGAAGAAAGCCCTGAGCACATCCTTTCTCCTGACCCCAGAATTCAGCAGGCCTTAGTTATTCTGAGTGGGTTGAAAGACTCCTTTCATAGGCACAGCAGAGCCCACCAAGCTAAACCTCACCATACTCGGTCCAGACCCAAACACTCTGAACGGCAGGAAAGGAGAGCCTCTGCAGAGGACAGGCACATAGGAAAGTGGAGAGTCACAACACAACTTCAGAGGGCATGCCACACACACCCGAGTCTCCCTTAAAGGCCAGCCCTTGCGCACTCCATGAGCTCCTCTTCCTAATGAATTTATAGTCAGGGTAGAAAATAGAATGCACTTTTCAAATACAGAGAAGAAGACAGAGACCTAGAATGAATGCAACGATGGAAGAAGCAATTGATGCTGAGGCAAAAGAACAAGAAATGATCATGGATATGCAATAAGGGAAACCTATCCATGTCACATGCCCATTGGAGGATTTAAGGCGGCAGACAGGATACTCACTCTGCATCAGAAATGCATAGAAAGTATCAGGGAGTCTCATTCCACAGAGATAATGATGACAAAAAAAATAAAATTAAGATGCTCTGATGAAAATTTTTGTTAAAAGAATGGATGCAAAGTTCAGGAAGCTGGCAGAATGAGAGGATCCAATGAGTGACCTGGAAGACAACTACTGGGAAAAAAGCAATCAAAGCAAAGGAGAGAATGAAGAATGATGAAACATGACAATGGACTTAGGGAAATCCTTGACTGTAATGAACGTCAATGGGTGCTTATTGTAGGAGACTTAGAAGAGAGAGAAAAAAAGAGAGTCCAACATTTCTTTGAGAAATCAGAGCTGAAAACGTGTCACCTCTGAGAGCAGAAACCGAGATCCAGGTAGAAAGGACATCCAGATCCATCCACAGAAGCAGAGCAACACAAGACATAGTGTCATTCACCCTGCAAAGCTAGCAATGAAGGAATTCTCTTCACCCAAATATGCTTGGGAGAAGAGTTTTTCTAAAGCCAAGTCCCTGACTTCAAGGCGAATTGTTATGCCAGCTGTAGCAGCAAGTTGTATAGAGCAAGCCACACTAGCCCAACCCAAAATCTGTAACCGCTGCGTTTCTGAACAATGAAAGAGCAGGAGTTCTTGTCTAAAACAAAGAGGTGTTAATAAGTCATTGATGTGTCCCAGGGTTTCTCCATCAGTTCAGAGGCGGCCTTCAGCTCAGCTCCTCATCCCAGGCTCATTGGATCATCTCCCTTCTCAGGTTCCCTGTTCCTAGGCAAGTCTTCTTCTCCCTCTGCAGCTCCCTCCCTGATTAGGATCTCTCTGACTCTCTCTCTCAAATATATGCATGCTAATCATTGAAAAACAACAAGAAGAACAAGAACAAGAACAAAAACATCAACAACAAAAACAGTTTATAAGGATTGAACGGCCACAGGATGGTTTATTGAATTTGGACCTCAGTCCCTATGGAATGCAGCCAGGTGCAGAAAACCTCGCACCATCCTAAAATGGCAGACATTGGCTCTGAGCTCTCTTGTTTGTTCTCCCCTTCTTCATCATCGTGCAACTCCCCACCAACATGGAGCATCCGCTGTCTGTCCTGCTGCAATAGCCCGTTGTTCTCCCATTTTTCCTCCTCCAATGGCTCCATTAGAACATGCCCATCTTCTGCAGAAGATCCCATGAAAAACTTTGAGGAATATTAAATGGGAGGGTTAAGGCTGGCTTGTGCTGGAACATTGCCATTGATTTCCAGAGAGGGGGGCACCTGGGTGGCTCAGTGGGTTAAGCCTTTGCCTTTGGTTCATGTCATGTCATCAGGGTCCTGGGATCAAGACCTGCATCAGGCTCCCTGCTCAGCAGAACGCCTGCTTCCTCCTCTCTCTCTGCCTACCTCTCTGCCTACTTGTAATCTCTGTTAAAAAAATAAAATCTTGAAAAAAAAACCAAAAAGAAACAAAGAAACAAAAAAACAAAACAATAAAACAAAAAACAAAACAAAAACATTTCCACAGAGGAAAGCTCATCTCCCTGGGGGAATGCTCAGGGACTTTAGGCTGTTGAATCCTCTTCAATGCATTCTTTTGTAGATACACGTTGTCTTCCTGAAACTTGCACGAAAGCCTTTGCAATGGCTACGCTTGGGCAATAGGTCTCTTCCAACATGCTCCATGCTGCTTCTGTGGGCTCCAAACTGATGAGTCCAACCTGGGCCTAAAGTTCCAGGGAGTAGGGTCTGCTTTTTGTGCTTCATCAGGTTGGAAGATGGGAGGCCTTCATGGCTCAATTTCTGGAAAGGGTAGAGGAACTTGTGACCTCGCTCTTGAAGACCCCAGACATTTCTTTGGCATGGTTGTGGGTGTTTACTGTGAACTTTCCTTGGGTGGTCCTTTTCCTGGTAAAGAGTCCTGAATGTATGGGAGGACCCTGGACATGTGCAGGGCGTGGAATTGCTCACCTGAGGCTTGGATGTAGTCCTGACCATTGCTTGACTTTTCGTAGGAAGATGGGATTGTGGATTCTTGTCCTTCTCAGGAGTCCAGAAGTCTGGTGGTGACAGTCACAGCCAAAGACTACAAATTCGGCCATGGAGAAGGTGACCCTGACTCACTTCACACACTGTCTTAGTGAAATACCCAGGAGGCTCCAGTGGTTTGGGAGGAATTTGAATCCTCCTGGCCCACCCATGACTACTCCAGCCAGGGAGATTGATTAGGCATGGGTTGGGGAGAAGTAGTACCTAGGACGTCCCAGTTTTGTGACATCACAGAAGTTGACTTCACTGAAGCAGCAATCCCTCTCTCATGACCTATGAGTCCTATGGTTTTAGGTAGAAAGCCATGATAAGGACCAAAAAAGAGCACTGTTAGCCTGATCATGAACTCAGGCAGTCTTTCCTGTTTCTTTCCCACTTCCTCTTTCTATACAAAGAGAAAAGAAAATGAAGTTTGGCACACAATCCTTTCGGCCAACATTTTTCCAGAGAGAGCAAGGTCTTGCTATTTCCACTGCAATTTCTAGAGATCTCAATGAACAGGGAGGACACTTGGGTATTTTTAGCTCTCTGGGAGGTTTGACATCCTATGGGTGAGAGCGTCCTTTCTTAGCTTCTTTTCCCAATGGGTTCTAGTGTGTAGGGTCTGCCTTTGGTGCTTGGTCAGCTTGGACGATTAGGGATGGAAGAAATTAAGGAAATTCATATTTTCAGGAAATGTGTTAGGGCATGGATGCATTGTGTTGTCTGGGTCCTCATCTCCTAGTGTTCTGAAACACGAGTCCTAAGGGAGTAAGGGTCTTTCTACCTGACTTTACCTTAAACACTTTTGCAAAGGCTTCAAGGATAGTGACAACCTGCATGACAGCTATCCCTGAAGAAAGAGCCCTGGATAGCACTCCTTGTCATCATTAGTTAACGCTCTATGCCATAGTCATGGGGAGAGCAATGTTGACCAACTCTCTCCATTCAGAGAAAAAGGGATGGCCTCCAGCAATGGCCTGCCATGCCCACTCTAGCAGAACTGCAGAGGAGCCGAGATGCCCTTCCAAAGGCTAGTGGATAAAGCAGGTGTGGTCCATCCAGGCCAAAGAGTATGCCTCAGCCATTAGCTACATTGTAGCCCTGATAGTCGCCTTTACATAAATGACACAGGACGTGGTTATTCTCAATGAAAAAGGCAATTAGAGAGAGGGAAATATCATATGGCTTCACTCATATGTGACCTGTGAGGAATACCGTGGACATTAGTAGAAGCAAGGGAAAACAGAAAAAGGAGAAGTTAGACAGTGAGACATACCAGGAGAGCCTCAGGACTCTGGGAAGCAAGCTGAGGGTTGCAGAAAGATGAGACATGCCGAGAATGAGGGAACTGGTAGTGGTATGGCAGTTGTGTGGCATATATTATGATGATGAGCAACCGTGGTATATGCAGTAAAGAATCAGGGAACACTATCTCACAAACGTATGGTGGATGAAAGCCTGGCTTCTGAAACTAAGAAAAAATATTGAAAAGAAAGGAAAACAGGCTGTTTCACTTTTAGATGAAAAAAGAAAGAGGAAAGAAATGAATTATAGTTTTATTATCTTACTGATTACAATGGTATGCAGTTGGTTTCATATAATGTCCTTATCTGAATTGGGTCTTTGGACATTGTAAATTAGATTCTTCCGTCTTCCTACATTTCAGGGAATAGATGAGAAGAACCAACATAGCTGTCATTAAATGTCTCAAAGTGGACTGGACTGGAAGAGATTATGCTGAGCGAAATAAGTCAAGCAGAGAGAGTCAAGTATCATACGGTCTCACTTTTTTGTGGAGCATAACAAATAACATGGAGGACATGGGGAGATGGAGAGGAGAGGGAGTTGAGGGAAACTGGAAGGGGAGATGAACCATGAGAGACTATGGACTCTGAAAAACAACCAGAGCATTTTGAAGGGGGGGGGGCGGTGGGAGGTTGAGGAACCAGGTGGTGGGTAATAGGGAGGGCACGTACTGTTGGAGCACTGGATGTGATGCCAAAACAATGAACACTGTTATGCTGTAAATAAACAAATTTTAAAAAAAAGAATAATGATAATTATATTCTCTATCTCACACACACAAAAAATAATGCTTGGATCAACCAGAAGATCAAAGATGAACTTAAACAATTAATGGAAACGAATGAGAATGAAGACACTTTGGCCCAAAACCTATGGGATACAGAAAGGCGGTTCTAAGGGGGAAATACATAGCTATCCAAGCCTCCCTCAAAAAAAATTGAAAAATCCAGAATACACCAGCTGTCTCTACACCTTAAAGAACTGGAGAATCAACAACAAATCAAACCAACTGCACATGCAAGAAGGGAAATAATCAAGATTAGGTAGAGATCAATGAGGTAGAAACCAGAGATACAGTAGAACGTATCAATGAAACTAGAAGCTGGTTTTTTGAAAGAATCAATAAGATCGATAAACCATTGGCCACACTAATCCAAAGAAAAGAGAGAAAGCCCAAATTAATAAAATTATGAATGAAAAGGGAGAGATCACAACTAACATCAAGAAAATAGAAACAATCATCAGAAATTATTACCAGCAGTTATATGCCAATAAGCTAAGCAACCTAGATGAAATGGATGCATTCCTGGAAAACTATAAACCCCCAAAATTGAACCAGGAAGAAATTGACAACCTGAATAGACCAATATCTAGTAACGAGATTGAAGGAGTGAACAAAAACCTCCCAAAAAACAAGAGCCCAGGACCTGACGGATTTCCTGGGGAACTCTACCAAACTTTCAAAGAAGAAATAACACCAATTCTCCTGAAGCTGTTCCAAAAAATTGAAGCAGAAGGAAAACTTTCTCCATAAAGAGAACAGTTATATATAGATAGACTCAATGAACGTTTTTTTTTTTTTTCCCTTGGCGTTCCGTTTACTAAGGACAACAGATGAACATTCTAAACCGTTAATAAATGCAGACAAAAGATGATATGCTGGCTGTCTGGCTGGCTGGCTGGTATGTTAGCAGAGTTTCCCAAGAAAAACCAATGACTTAAGCTAAGATGAATGCTCCCCAGTTGTTTAAATAGATGGTTCAACACTTGTTTTACTAGGTAGTAAACACACGCAATGTTAACCGGCAATTTACAAGCATTTAATAATCATATAAATGTATCATACACTGATTTGAACATTGGGCAGTTTATTGTTATCCTCAATAAAGGGCTTTGGAGGCAGAACACACAATTATTTTGTAATTACATTTAAAAAGGGTAGAGAGCTAATCAAGCATGTTGCTAATAAGAAACAATCAGATGAAAAGACCACACAGCTGCTAATTTCCATAATCCATACTGCATATTCCTGCTCGGATCCTAGACCACAACTTCATTCCGAAGTCCTGCATCACAGTGGCTTCGCACAGTCTTCCATTTTGGTCACCACTTTCCCAAAATATTGTTAAGGTAAAAATAGAATATACATACAGACATAGCCTTGGACCAATATGGATCACATGAAAAGAATGACTGTGTAATCAAAGTCTATACAAGGTTAACAAATTTAGGCATGCCTACAGTCACTGGGTACTTGAATGCCAAATTAGTGTAGCCATTTTCAAATAAACTTGAGAATTAGAATCTGAAGTGTTTGACAGTGCCTAATGAGCCATCATCATAAGCAACAGAGTGTTAAAATGGAAAGAGGAAAATACTGTTTGAGATGCAGTTTTCCTGATTATTTTCAGATTTTTCACAGTCTTATTTATTCCCTAATGCAAATGGCATGGGAATGACTCTTTCTTCCTAATTTAGATCGAAATCTGATGCACTGTGACCAAATAACCAGACATCAATTTTATCCAAATTCCTTGATCCCAAATACACAGAAGAATTGTAATACTTGCCTATATTTAGTAGGACTGATCATGTGGCATGCATAAATGCCATCCCAAGAAGCCCTGTGTCCCTCCTATTCTATACATGTAGGTAAACGCTGGAAGTTATGTGAAAGAGGTCTTTTCATGGAAGCTGATGGCAGTTATGAAGAATCTCACTGATACTTTTGTGTGCAAAGACTCCAGAGAGTCTTTGCAGTCAAGAGCAGGATCTGGGGAGGGGGCTCAGCCTGGGCAAGTCTTGTATCCGAAGCCAAGCCCCCCCCCCCCCCCCGAGCCATGGTGACTGACTGCCTCCCTGTTGGAGGAGAAACCTCAGAGGCCTCCAAAGAAGTCAGAAGTTGAGACCGTATCAGGATAGCCCAGTAGCAGGATAGCCCAGTCCAACAGAACAGGCAGTCCCCAGTGAGGCGGGGTTACCGTCTCCATTTGGCTTCATGTTTCTTGCAATAAGCTATGTTTTTATGTTCTCCTCTTTTGCTCCTTGTTCCTAGAAACAGCCACTTCTCTGTCAGACTGGATTTCATGGTATCTTTTTTGTTTGTTTGTTTGTTTTAAGCCATTTCTTAGTCCCTAAAGACCACCAGTGCAAAAGACGATCTGACAGAGATATCCCAACATTAACTATACAAGGGATAAGGCTGTCAGGTTCAATAGCCTCAGACCTCTGACTTCTGCTCTTCTACTGTTTGTCCATCATCCTTTGGCTCTCCTTCCTCCCCAGGACCAGCAGAGTTTAACTTTCATTAGAATTCATTTTCTCTTGCATGTTCTTGCCCTTTTCTTTTTTCCTGTATAAGACACTGTTCTTCCCAGAGTTCTTAAAATGTCCACTTGATACTTTTATTTTCTCTTTCCCTAGAACTCTGACATCTGCTTTGGTTCAAAATCACAATGGACTGGTTAGTAGGGTATGCTAAAGCAAAAGGCTTCAGTTAGGTGACTATCCCATAGATAAACAAAATGTATTTTCCATGTTAATCCTCTCTGAATCCAACAAGAGAGTCCTCTGCAGAGGCATGTCAATCAATTAAAAAGGCAAGTATCAGAGAACTACAGAATGTCAGAGCTGTACAGGACAGTTGGAGGGAGGGCATCTAAAACAACCTCCTCATTTTTTCACATGAGGAAATCAAGGCCCAGTGAGGGTGAGTTGCCACAGGTTTTACTGAGTTAAGAACAGAGCTGTATGCAAACTATGTAGCAGAAAGTATAATGAAAGTATAATGACTTAGTATAAAATGCACTCCAAAATAAGATGGATTGAGAAACAGAGGGAGAGAGAGGATAAGTCAAGGGCAGTAAAATATTAATGACAGGATCTAAGTGGAAGGTTCATGATTATTTGCTGTAAATACTTTCACCTCTTCTATATACGCTTGAAAACTTTCATATAAAACACTGGGCATTTGAGCATTGCAAAAGCCTTATGCAGCTAATAAGTCACCAAGACTGGGGATAGATGTTTTCTGACAGGTTTGATGTATGCGAGAGGTAATGCTGTGTCCACAATCACGGTAGATAACCAAATGTAGACTCTAACTTAGAGAATACATTTCTTTAAGATGCATTAGAGAGATTCCAAGGGTTAAAATAGTTTTGATTTAGTCAGGACTCATGTAATTTCAGGTGAAAGAAAATCGCCTCAGACCGACTTAGCAAATAAAGGGACCATACTGGTTTCCAAAAATGAAAAATCTAGGGGTAAACCTGGCTTGACCCTCTGTCTCTCCCTTCCTAGTTACAAAAGTCTGCATGCTCCCTGCTGATATCCTCATAGGCCCAAACTCAGAAAAAATGAGAGCATGCCTCTTCCAATATAGAAGCAAAAGTCTAAAGAGTGTATTTCATTTGCTCTACCTGAATTACGTGCCAGTCCCTAAGCCAAAAACTATTTGCCAGGACACTGCAGTACTCTGACTGGACATGTCTAAACTGCCATGTGCATTGGGGCTATGAGGAGGGGAGGGTGATGTCCCAAAGGAAGCTCCGATATGCCTTCCCAAAAGCTTAGGGATGGATAACAAACCATTACAATGAAATGTTACACCATATGTTTGCTGTCACAATTATCTTAGATTGCGGAGGAGATCATCTTAAGGTCTGTGATGGGAGCAAGGAGTAAAGATCCTAGATATGACCCAACTTCCAGTAGATTCCATAGAATGTTTCTGATCTGAGGAATGTCTCCCCAAAGGATCACAAATGCTAAGGGTGTGAGTGGCCCATTTCAAGAATGCACACAATGGGGGGTGCCTGGCTGTGCAGTCAGAAGAGCATGAGACTCTCGATCTCAGGGTTGTAGTTCTGGCCCCATGTTGGGTGTAGAGATTACTAAAAAAAATGAACACAGCTTCCTTTGGGACCCTAAGAATTCCTTGGAGAACAATCTAGGAGTTGGTGAAAAAGGGACTTGAACTCTTGGTACACATGGATTCCAGACACATGGGAGAAATGATAAATTTCAAGACCCTTAAATTCAGAGATACTCTTGAAGCCACAGTCTCAGGAATCTTAGCTTTTTTGTAAGTCAAATTAGAAGGAAATCCAGTGACAGTTCTTATCGCTAATTTAAGTTAATTTCCAAATAAACATAAGAGTAGATGTGAAATATTTCATCAAATTAGGTTACATTAACTGGGCTAGTTATTCTGATTTGGTGATTATATCATCAAATATACTGTTCAATCAAGACCATTTTTATCTTTATAATCATGAATTAAATTAAGCATAATTATAAATGCTTTAAAGTTAACTAGAGCTGTCTTTCCACTCCCCATCCCAGGGTAGGACTGCTGGACTGACTAGTGCTGGTCAACGGGGCCGGGCAGCCATGAGCAGGGCCCTGTCGCCTGCAGGAGGCATGCATGGAGCCAGAGGGCAGTGACCCAACAGCCCCAGCAAGTCTTCCCAGATTACCCCCGCCCCCCAGGGGACTATGTCTCTAATGGGTCATGAGAAGGAGCAAGGCTGAAAGCCAAAGTCAGAACCACAGTATGGAGCCAAAAGCTTTAGATAACCCCAGAAGATTAAAGCAAGGGACTGGGAGTCATGACCAGCAAAGGAGGATGCCCTGGACAAATCCTAGAGATAAGACTGTTGGCAACAGACTGAGTACGCTGGTTAAGTATCCAGGGTGGGGGAATATACTGACCAGTTTCCAATACTGTATGGAAGCGTACTCACAAATCTAATTTGATCCAAATAAAAATAGCCTTCCAGTTCCAGGCTGACCTAAGCAGTTCTTTCTAAATGTAGAGTGCTACCTAGAAAATGTCTTGAAGAAATATTTAGCATGCGAAATTGGGATTCTAAAGGGGTCTTGATCCAGATATTTTCACCTGCATAATATCTTTGTATAAATGGTGAAATTTTGTTTTTTTTTCTACGTTTTTTTCTCATTTGTTAGGAAGGCAGGGCCCATCTTTCATTCCAACATGACCACCAGGTTGACAGACACAGCAAATGCATAAATTATTAAAAAATTATTTTCATTCATTCAAGAATTTTTTTTTTTACAGATTATCTACTACATGCTAAGCTTCATGCCAGGCAGTGGGAATGCAATGGTAAGTAAAAATAGACATAGTAATGAGAAGTGTCTGGAGGTGGTGCTGACAGGTTAGCAGGGGGCAGAGCATCGAGAGCTTCGTGGCTTACATTGAAAAGTTTAGTTTTGATTCTAAGAGCAACAGAAAGCCTTTGGAAGATCTGGAATTGGGAAGGAAGTTGTTGTGATGACTCCAAAGATCACTGTGGCTGCTGTGCGCAGGGTAACTGGAGGGGACAGGTGAGGACGCAGGAAGATCAGCTAGAAAGGAGGTCACTGCTGTAGTCCAGGGAATACAGGATGACAGTTTAAACAAGGGTGGTGATTGTGGAAAATGAAATAAGATGTTAGGGACAGAATCTGCAGGATTTCCTGATTAATTAGACATCAAGAGTGTTGGTGAGGAAGAATAAGGTGATAAGGATAGCATGCTTGGAATAATCTAGAACGTGACTTAACATCAAAGTCACTCACTCTATAGGGGTTCCTGTATCAGACAGAGCAGCCCAATATCAGTTTCCCCCACCTCTTACAGACTAGTGGTATATATATGTTCACAACACTTTAGAGAACATTCAGCTTTAAAAGACGGCCTTTTCATTTTGCAAGGACCAGAAAGGACATTCCATGCTGACCTAAGAGAAATAACAAATATGATACTGAAGAAGGTGTAGTACTTTCTTGATGTCATCTTCAAAGATTCTAATTAAAATGCAAGAAGCCACAAGTTCTCCTTCATTAACCACTATGGATTAATTATCCATGGCTAAATCTCAATTTCTGTCAAACTTATTTCAGAAACCACAAAGCAGGGAATGAGAAACACAGGAGGTTGGAACCCATGCAACATCTTCCAAGAGGGATGCATTTCATTTTAGTTATCCAGGCATGTGGAAGGCAGCATGTAGTAGAAGAACAGCAATGTTAGTCAGGTAAAGCTAAGTGAAAATCTTGGTTCTGCCACCTAGTGGGTGTGTGCCCTTGAAGCACATTATTTCTCCAAGTATTTTGTTTGTTTGTTTAAAATTCATGGGGAGGGGTGGCTCAGTGGGTTAAAGCCTCTGCCTTTGGCTCAGGTCGTGGTCTCAGGGTCCTGGGATCGAGCCCTGCGTGGGGCTCTCTGCTAGGCAGAGAGTCTGCTTCCCCCTCTCCCTCTGCCTGCCTCTCTGCCTACTTGTGATCTCTCTCTCTCAAATAAATAAATAAAATCTTTAAAATAAAATTCATTTAGCAATCTTTTTTTTTCATAAATACACCTTTTTTTTCTTTATTTTTTTTAAAGATTTTATTTATTTATTTGACAGAGAGAGATCACAAGTAGGCAGAGAGGCAGGCAGAGAGAGAGGAGGAAGCAGGCTCCCTGTGACGCGGGGCTCGATCCCAGGACCCTGAGATCACGATCCGAGCCGAAGGCAGCGGCCCAATCCACCGAGCCACCCAGGCGCCCCCATAAATACACCTTTAATTTTTATCTCTACCACTATTCTAGTTCTTTTTTTTTAAATACATATAGATAATTTTTTTCCATTTTATTTATTTTTTTCAGCGTAACAGTATTCATTCTTTTTGCACAACACCCAGTGCTCCATGCAAAACGTGCCCTCCCCATTACCCACCACCTGTTCCCCCCACCTCCCACCCTTGACCCTTCAAAACCCTCAGGTTGCCCCAACCTCCCACCCCTGACCCTTCAAAACCCTCAGGTTGTTTTTCAGAGTCCATAGTCTCTTATGGTTCGCCTCCCCTTCCAAATTTTTTTTCCCATTTTATTTATTTTTTTCAGCGTAACAGTATTCATTCTTTTTGCACAACACCCAGTGCTCCATGCAAAACGTGCCCTCCATATTACCCACCACCTGTTCCCCCAACCTCCCACCCCTGACCCTTCAAAACCCTCAGGTTGTTTTTCAGAGTCCATAGTCTCTTATGGTTCGCCTCCCCTCCCCAATGTCCATAGCCCCCTCCCCCTCTCCCAATCCCACCTCCCCCCAGCAACCCCCAGTTTGTTTTGTGAGATTAAGAGTCATTTATGGTTTGTCTCCCTCCCAATCCCATCTTGTTTCATTTATTCTTCTCCTATGCCCCTAACCCCCCATATTGCTTCTCCATGTCCTCATATCAGGGAGATCATATGATAGTTGTCTTTCTCCGATTGACTTATTTCACTAAGCATGATATGCTCTAGTTCCATCCACGTCGTCGCAAATGGCAAGATTTCATTTCTTTTGATGGCTGCATAGTATCCAAATTTTTTTAATAAACATATAATGTATTTTTATCCCCAGGGGTACAGATCTGTGAATCGCCAGGTTTACATTTAGCAATCTTTGACTCACAGATGGTCTAAGGATGAATTAGAGAACTAAACATAGTTTTTTCAAATACCCCTAATGAGTAAAACAGTACACGAGTCAGGATCATTGTTGGGTTGAAAGATAAAGTAAAAGATGTAAAATGTATGCACGCAGAAGACAGGACATAAATGAGAGCTATTAGGAGGAAGGGATATCCTGGGACCGTTCCACATAACATAATAGGAAAAATATCATTGAGAAAAATTATTTATCTCATTATTACTTCTCACTATTAAATAAAGCTGATATGAAACTACTTACAGCCCCTTTGATGAAATTCTACTTCTTTTCAAACCAATATTGTGTGCAGCTTTAAAAATAACTTACTTTTAAAAATACATTTTAATTTATAATGCAGTCACTTGAAAAAAAAAAACATTATTCTGGAGTATATTAATGCTATGATGTAAAGTTCTCAGTTTTACCTTACTTCAAATGGTACCTTATCAGAGAGATCTTCTCAGACTGTCCTACATAAACTAGAACACTTTCCTCCATCCAACTCACAGACAATTCCATTACTGTGGTTCTTCTCACCCCCCTCCTCCTTTACTGCTCTGCACGAGAACAGATCACCATCATCTGACATACTGGGTAATTAGACAGTCCCCAACTTAAAATGGTTCCGCTTAGGATTTTTTGATTTTATGACCATGTGGAAGTGGTATGCATTCAAGAGAAACAGTCCTTGGAATTTTGGATTTTGATCCTTTCCTGGCCAGTGATATGTGGTCGGCTCCTCTCTTGTGAGGCTGGCCATCAGCAGTGAGCAGCAGCTCCCAGTCAGCCACGTGATCACAAGGGCAAACAACTATTCTGTACCTATACAGCCATTCTGCTTTTCGCTTTCATGACAGTATTCAATGATGTGGGATAGCCAACATGTTATTATAAAGCATGCTTTGTGATAGCTGATTTTGCCCAAGAGTAGGCTCATGTAAGTGTTCTGAGCATCTTTAAATTAGGCTAGGCATGTTAAGTGCCTTTTGGATTCACAATCATTTCAGCTTACAGTGGGTTTATTGGAACATAACCCCATTATAAGGTAAGGAGGACCTGCCCTTGACTTATTTATGTTCTATCTTTCTCCACTAGAATGCAAGCTGGAGAAGAATTGGACAGTTTTGTTGTGTTTCTTTCACTCATTTATCCTTGGCACCTAGATCTACACCTGGCACATAGTGGGCACCAATAAATATATGTTTTATGTGAATAATAATGTTTCCACACACTTATAAAATCAAGATACAGCTACTAATATCAAATACTATAATAACGAAGCTTTTATGCAATCCATATGTACTTTACAGTTTAACTTTTTTTCAGCTCATATTTCCTGTAAGGAGGTTAGGGAAGGCTTTAACTCTACTTTGCGGCCTGGCACCACATTGCTAATGCATGATTCCATCAGTGAAGCCCAATTCTAGAAAAAGCAAGTACAGTACAGTGTCACAAACGCACAAGTCACTTAGAATATGCAGAATAACAGTGTTCAGTTTGTGTCTGTCATTTAATGAATTGCTCACTTTCTAGTTGAATTTCAAGTTTCTTCTATTAATGAAAGTATGCAAATAGTGACTTTTTCCTCACCCTGAATTACAAAGCTTAAGGGCAAAGAATGAACACCTGCTGTGTGATATTGCTTTTGTACACATAAAGCAAAGATTTGAAGCTTGATTTATAAACACCTGCATAATAACAATACATGATCAACAACAACAACAAAAAAAGAAAGCCTGGCCTCCTTTTAGCACAGAGCAACAGTGGCATACTATGTTTGATCCAGATCTGTATTTTTCCCTTCGACACAAAAAAATGTGCTTTGCTAATATAATGATTTGAGATGATTTCAGGCCAACAGTGTTGAATGAATGAATGAATGAATGAATGAATGAATGAATGAATGAATGAAAAAAAAGGGAGAGATCAGAACTAACACCAAGGAAGTAGAAACAATCATCAGAAGTTATTATTCACGAAGATGGCGGGGAAGTAGGAGGAGGCACCATTTCAACCTGTACCTTAAAGTGAGCTGATTACCTACCAAAGAACTCCAACCACCCATGAAATCAGCCTGAGATCAGAATTATACACGTCTGGATCTCTACAGGAGCAGAAGATGCCAGTGGCAGGTAAAGCAGACTGGGAGCTTTGGACTAATATCAGAAGATAAACAAAAGGGGGAGGGAGCCACCAGAGGTGACCGATTGGAAAGTAATATCCCAACGCGAGAGTGCTCTGTGCCTGGGGACCAGCATTAACTTGGAGTCTGGTTGAAAGCACTCAAAAAACAAAGAACAAAGGATCGCGGGGGGTAATAGTGGGAACCTGGGCGGTTAGGGTCAGGTACCTAAGTCCCCCAACCCAGGACAGACTCCCCTGGTGCTGAGCCAGAGAGAGTGCGGCGGAGAAATCAGGTCTCTGTCCATGAGCCGCCAGTGCCCCTGAATGCAGAGCTCCTGAGAATGAGTGGGGTCTGGCTCCCCTGAGGAGCTGGGAGTCTGGCCAGAGGGCAATCCTGAAATGCACACGTCCCACACCTTCCCTTGGAATACATGCTCATAGGCGCTAGCCTGGAGCTCTGGCATCCAGAAAAACCAGACATTCCCAGCCCAGGACAGCGGGAAAATCTCAGTGTGCGATCTCTGCTTGGAACCTCTCTGGCAGTCTGGAGCTGCCTAGACAGCCACCGCTGCCCTGGTTTTGGGTACAATGAGGAGCTCCTGCATCCCCAGGGACAGTGACTCAGAACCAACTCAGCCAGCAGCTTTTCCAAAACATTCTGGGGCTTCTCTCTGAGAGGGAGGTCGGGGTGCACTTTGCTCTCCTCTAAACCTCCAAAAACCATCAAAAGCTATCAAGGCAAGAGAAAGCAGATGAAAGAACATAAAAACCCCCAGAGAACAAAAGCCTGAAAAAAAAGTTTCCTCAGAGCTCACCCCCTTGAGGGGAGCTGGAGGACCTAACTCAGGGAACATCATTGTCTGAAAACCCACGTGGCAGGCCCCTCCCCCAGAAAACCAACCAGGAAGGAAGAAAAAAAAAGACTACAAGAGAACAACCACCACTACTTCAAAAATACAACTTTTATTTTTATCTCTTTACCAATATTCTGGTTCTTTTTTTTATACATACAGATAATTTTTTAACCTATTTACCATCACACTGAGATGTCCAGTACATCAAATTCTTTAATAACCTTCTAACCTGAACTTTTTGATACATACACCCGTGTTTTTCTTTTGCTTTTCTATTTTTTAATTCTTTTTTAATTTTCACTTAGTTTAGTCTAGTTTATTCTTTTTTAATTTTTATTTTCTACTATACATATAGAGTTAAACTTCAAGGTAATCCCCTTTCCCCAATCAATGCTACCCCTATAGGCAAACCAGTTTCTAATCCCCCTGTAACTTAGGAAAGTTGAGTCCCTTAACCAAAACATCAAGATACCTTCAGGAAAAATCAAAATAAACTTCCTCACCCACACTGAGAATTTATAACCACTCTCCCAATTTTTCCTTCTGTCAGTGTTTCTGTGAATTTATGTTTGTCCTGATAATACATAAATCTTATACTTGGGGTTCTTTCTGATGAGGTTCTTCCCTTTTTTTGCTTATAGATATATATTTTTTCTCTTGTCATATACTTTTATCAGTCTTTTTGTTTGCCTGTTTTTGTTTGTATACTTCATAAATCTTACCTTGTGGATCATTTGGGCTGAGCCTACTCTTTTATCTTCCCTTTTTTTCTATCTCTCTCTCCCTCTCTCTTTTTTTTTTCCTTTTTTCTTTCCCCCTTTTTTTCTTTCTTCTTCTCTATTTCATTTTCCTTTCTTTTTTCTCTCATTTGGGTGGGTAATCCTGATTGCACAGAAGCGTTCCAGGGTGCACATTGACTGCACCACAATCGATAAGTTCAGCTGCATCTGTTCAGTTATCTCTTACCAAAATGACTAGGAGGAGGAATACCCAACAGAAGAAAAATACAGAGGATGGGCCTTCTGCAACAGAGCTAATGGCTATCGACATAGACAATATGTCAGAAAAGGAATTCAGACTAACAATTATCCAGGCAATAGCTAGGTTGGAGAAAGCCACGGAGAACCAAACAGAACTGATTAGGACATAACTGAAAGCCACCAGGGATGATGTTCACAATGTTACGGCAGAACTGAAAGCCACCAGGGATGATGTTCAAAATGCTCTCATTGAGTTCCAATCCAATCTAAATTCTCTCAAAGCTAGGGTAACTGAGACAGAAGATAGAATTAGTGATCTGGAGGACAAACAGATAGAAAGGATCAGGAGGAAGCCTGGGACAAACAGCTCAGAAGCCACGAAAACAGAATCAGGGAAATAAACGATGCCATGGAACGTTCCAATGTCAGAATTATTGCAATCCCTCAAAGGGAGGAAAAAGAAAGAAGTCTAGAAGATATAGTGGAAGAAGTTGTCTATGAAAATTTTCCCAATCTCACGAATGGAAACAATGTTCATGTACTAGAGGCAGAGAGATTTCCTCCCAAGATTTTAAATTCTCGAAAGTCCTCACGACACCTTATAGTTAGAATGAGGAATTATGTTTCAAGAGAGACCCTCTTAAAAGCAGCTAGGACAAAAAAGCTCCTTACGTACAGAGGAAAGCCCATTAGAATAACGTCAGACCTTTCAACAGAGACCTGGCAAGCCAGGAAGGGCTGGCAAAATATATTCAGAGTACTAAATGAGAAGAACATGCAACCAAGAATACTCTATCCAGCAAGACTGACATTCAAAATGGATGGAGAGATAAAGAGTCTCCAAGACCGGCAAGGCTTAAAAGACTATGCAACCACCAAGCCGACACTGCAGGAAATATTAAGGGGGGTCCTATAAAAGAGAAAAAATCCTAAGAATATCATTGAACAGAAATATAGAAACAATCTACTGACAGAAAGACTTCAAAGGCAACATGATGTCAATAAAACCTATCTCAATAATCACTCTCAATGTGAATGGCCTAAATGCGCCCATAAAATGACACAGGGTTGCAGATTGGATAAAACGAAAGGACCCATCCATATGTTGTCTACAACAGACCCATTGTGATCCTAAGGATACGCCCAGACTGAAAGTGAAGGTATGGAGAAACATCTTTCATGCCAATGGGCCTCAAAAGAAGGCCGGAGTAGCAATTCTCATATCAGATAAATTAGATTTTAAACTAAAGACTGTAGTCAGAGATACAGAAGGACACTACATAATTCTTAAAGGGACTATCCGCCAAGACGATCTAACAATTGTGAATATCTATGCCCCCAATATGGGAGCACCCAATTACGTAAGAAAACTATTAATCAAGATAAAGAGCCATATTGATATGAATACAATAATAGTAGGAGATCTTAATACGCCTCTGTCAGAAATAGACAGATCATTGAAGCAGAAAATTAATAAAGAAATAAGAGCATTGAATGAAACATTGGACCAGATGGACCTCATAGACATATACAGAACATTCCACCCTAAAACAACAGAATACTCATTCTTCTCAAGTGCACATGGAACCTTCTCCAGAAGAGACCACATACTGGGTCACAAAGCAGGACTCAACCGATACCAAAAGACTGACATTATTCCCTGCATATTCTCCGATCACAATGCTTTGAAACTGGAGCTCAATCACAAGGAAAAGTTCAGAAGGAACTCAAACACCTGGAAGCTAAAGACCACCTTGCTTAAGAATGCTAGGATCAACCAGGAGATCAAAGATGAACTTAAACAATTCATGGAAACCAATGAGAATGAAGACACCTCAGTCCAAAACCTATGGGATACAGCAAAGGCGGTTCTAAGGGGGAAATACATAGCCATCCAAGCCTCCCTCAAAAACATTGAAAAATCAAGAATACACCAGCTGTCTCTACACCTTAAAGAACTGGAGAATCAACAACAAATCAAACCAACTCCACATGCAAGAAGGGAAATAATCAAGATTAGAGCAGAGATCAATGAGGTAGAAACGAGAGATACAGTAGAACGTATCAATGAAACTAGAAGCTGGTTTTTTGAAACAATCAATAAGATCGATAAACCATTGGCCACACTAATCCAAAAGAAAAGAGAGAAAGCCCAAATTAATAAAATTATGAATGAAAAGGGAGAGACCACAACTAACACCAAGGAAATAGAAACAATCATCAGAAATTATTACCAACAGTTATATGCCAATAAGCTAAGCAACCTAGATGAAATGGATGCATTCCTGGAAAGCTACAAACTCCCAAAATTGAACCAGGAAGAAATTGACAACCTGAATAGACCGATATCTAGTACTGAGATTGAAGCAGTGATCAAAAACCTCCCAAAAAACAAGAGCCCAGGACCTGACGGATTCCCTGGGGAATTCTACCAAACGTTCAAAGAAGAAATAACACCAATTCTCCTGAAGCTGTTCCAAAAAATTGAAGCAGAAGGAAAACTTCCAGACTCTTTTTATGAAGCCAGCATTACCCTGATCCCCAAACCAGGCAAAGACCCTACCAAAAAGGAGAATTGCACACCAATATCACTGATGAATATGGATGCAAAGATTCTCAACAAGATCCTAGCAAACAGGATCCAGCAGCACATTAAAAAGATTATCCACCATGACCAGGTGGGATTCATCCCTGGGTTGCAAGGTTGGTTCAACATTCGCAAATCAATCAGTGTGATAGAACACATCAATAAGAGAAGAGAGAAGAACCACATGGTCCTCTCAATTGATGCAGAAAAAGCATTTGACAAAATCCAGCATCCGTTCCTGATGAAAACACTTCAAAGTATAGGGATAGAGGGAACATTCCTGAACTTCATAAAATCTATCTATGAAAGACCCACAGCAAATATCATCCTCAATGGGAAAAAGCTTGCAGCCTTCCCATTGAGATGAGGAACATGACAAGGATGCCCACTCTCACCACTCTTGTTCAACATAGTATTCGAAGTTCTAGCAACGGCTATCAGACAACAAAGAGAAATAAAAGGTATCCAAATTGGCAAGGAAGAAGTCAAACTCTCTCTCTTCGCAGATGACATGATTCTTTATATGGAAAACCCCAAAGACTCCACCCCCAAACTACTAGAACTCATACAGCAATTCAGTAACGTAGCAGGATACAAAGTCAATGTACAGAAATCAGTGGCTTTCTTATACACTAACAATGAAAATACAGAAAGGAAAATTAGACAATCGATTCCATTTACTATAGCACCAAGAACCATAAGATACCTGGGAATAAACTAACCAAAGAAGTAAAGGACCTGTACTCGAGGAACTACAGAACACTCATGAAAGAAATTGAAGAAGACACAAAAAGATGGAAGACTGTTCCATGCTCTTGGATTGGAAGAATAAACATTGTTAAAATGTCTATACTGCCTAGAGCAATCTATACTTTTAATGCCATTCCGATCAAAATTCCACCGATATTTTTCAAAGAGCTTGAGCAAATAATCCTAAAATTTGTATGGAATCAGAAGAGAACCCGAATTGCTAAGGAAATGTTGAAAAACAAAAACAAAACTGGCGGCATCACGTTACCCGATTTCAAGCTTTACTACACAGCTGTGATCACCAAGACAGCGTGGTACTGGCATAAAAACAGACACATAGACCAGTGGAACAGAGTGGAGAGCCCAGATATGGACCCTCAACTCTATGGGCAAATAATCTTCGACAAAACAGGAAAAAATATTCAATGGAAAAAAGACAGTCTCTTCAATAAATGGTGCTGGGAAAACTGGACAGCGATATGTAGAAGAATGAAACTCGACCATTCTCTTACACCATACACAAAGATAAACTCGAAATGGATAAAAGACCTCAACGTGAGACAGGAACCTATCAGAATCCTAGAGGAGAACATAGGCAGTAACCTCTTCGATATCAGCCACAGCAACTTCTTTCAAGATAAGTCTCCAAAGGCCAAGGAAACAAAAGCAAAAATGAACTTTTGGGACTTCATCAAGATCAAAAGCTTCTGCACAGCAAAGAAAACAGTCAACAAAACAAAAAGGCAACCCACGGAATGGGAGAAGATATTTGCAAATGACAGTACAGACAAAAGGTTGATATCCAGGATCTACAAAGAACTTCTCAAACTCAACACACACAAAACAGATAATCATATCAAAAAATGGGCAGAAGATATGAATAGACACTTCTCCAACGAAGACATACAAATGGCTATCAGACACATGAAAAAATGTTCATCATCACTAGCCATCAGGGAGATTCAAATTAAAACAACATTGAGATTCCACCTGACACCAGTTAGAATGGCCAAAATTAGCAAGACAGGAAACAACGTGTGCTGGAGAGGATGTGGAGAAAGCGGAACCCTCTTACACTGTTGGTGGGAATTCAAGTTAGTGCAGCCACTTTGGAGAACAGTGTGGAGATTCCTGAAGAAATTAAAAATAGAGCTTCCCTATGACCCTGCAATTGCACTGTTGGGTATTTACCCCAAATGTACAGATGTAGTGAAAAGAAGGGCCATTTGTACCCCAATGTTTATTGCAGCAATGGCTACGGTCGCCAAACTGTGGAAAGAACCAAGATGCCCTTCAACGGATGAATGGATAAGGAAGATGTGGTCCATATACACAATGGAGTAGTATGCCTCCATCAGAAAGTATGAATACCCAACTTTTGTAGCAACATGGACGGGACTGGAAGAAATTATGCTGAGCGAAATAAGTCAAGCAGAGAGAGTCAAGTATCATATGGTCTCACTTATTTGTGGAGCATAACAAATAACATGGAGGACATGGGGAGATGGAGAGGAGAGGGAGTTGAGGGAAACTGGAAGGGGAGATGAACCATGAGAGACTGTGGACTCTGAAAAACAACCAGAGGGTTATGAAGGGGCGGCGGGAGGGGGTGGGGTGTGGTGGGAGGTTGAGGAACCAGGTGGTGGGTAATAGGGAGGGCATGTACTGCATGGAGCACTGGGTGTGATGCCAGAACAATGAACACTGTTATGCTGTAAATAAGCAAATAAAAATAAATTAATTAATTAAAAAAAATAAAAATAAATAAAAATGAGAAAAAAAAGAGCCCTCTTAGCCTGCTCATGAACTCAACTGCTCTTTTCTGTTTCTTGTCCACTTTCATTTCTTTACAAAGAGAAAAGAAAATGACGTTCAATATACCATTCTTGAGACTAACTAACATTTCTCCAGAGAGAGCAAGGTGTTCATATTTCCACAGCAATGTCTAGAGATCTCAAAACAGGGAGGCCTCTTGGGTATCATTAGCTCTCTAGGAGGTTTGACATCCTATGGGTGAGAGCATCCACTATTAGCCTCTTTTCCCAATGGGTTCTAGGTTGTAAAGTCTGCCTTTGGTGCTTGGTCAGATTGGAAGAGAAGGGAAAGAATAAGGGAAGGAAAGTCATATTTCCAGGAGAAGTGCTAGGGCATGGATGCATTGTGCTGTATGTGTCCTCATCTCCTAATGTTCTGAAACACCATTCCTAAGAGATGTGGGCGCTGTCTATCTTACTTTACCATAAACTTCTTTTCAAAGGCTTCAAGGAGAGTGACATTCTGCATTATAGCTACCCCTGAATGAAGAGCCCTGGACAATATGCCTTGTCATCATGAATTAACACTACATGCCGTGGTCATGGGGAGAGCCATGTTGACCAACACTCTATATTCAGAGGAAAATGAACGGCCTACATCGATGGCCTGCCACGCCCACTCGAGCAGAACTGTGGAGGGAGCCGAGATGCCCTTCCAAAGTCTACTGGATAAAGAAGGTGTGGTCCATCCAGGAAACAGAGTATGCCTCTTCCATCTGGGAGGATGAAGTGCTGATACTCGCCTTGACATGAATGACACAGAACTGGGTAATTCTCAATGAAAAATCAAGCAGACAAAGGGAAATATCATATGGCTTCACTCATAAGCGTCAGAAGAGGAATACCATGGATATGAGTAGAAGCAAGGGAAAACTGAAGAAGTCCGAAAGAGAAACAAACCAGCAGAGACACAGGACTCTGGGAACCACGCTGAGGATTACAGAAGGATGAGACATGCCGGGAATGAGGGAATTGGTTAATGGATATGGAAGAGGTGTGGCATATATGACGATGATCTCTTGGTGGTATATGCAACTAAAGAATCAGGGACACTATGTCAAAAAGTAGGATTGATGAAAGGCTGGCTTCCTGAACATAAGAAGAAGTATTGAAAAGAAAGAAAAACAGGCCATTTCACATGTAGATGAAGAAAGAAAGAGGAAAGAAATGAATTCTTGTTTTATTATCTTACTGATTAAAATGGTATGCAATTGGTTTCCTATAAGGCACTTATCTGAATTGGGTTTGGGCATTGTAAATTAGAGTCTTCCCTCTTCCTACATATCGGGCATATATGAAAAGAACCGACATTGCCTTCATTAAATGTCGAGGTGTGGACCAGAAAATCGATTTGAACCTGGCATTTTGTGTGTTGGAGGTGTTTGAGGACTGCTTCAAATGCTTCGGTCAATAACTGAGACATCATATTTGTATGTTTCATGACCTAGCTTGGTAGCGGATATGTGTCTTGTTATTTATATTTTTCTCTCCGCTATTGGATTTTCTGGCATAGCTCTGTGGAGGGTTCTTTAAGGATAGGTTGTTTAGGAGAGTTTAGTACTGAATTCTTTAATTACTTCTTGATAGGTAAGTACTTATCTTTTCCAGTTTGGTCAGTTTCTGACTCTCATTCTCAGTGTGTTTTGCCTTTATAGTATATTCTCTGAGGTTTGCTTCCATGAGTGCTATTCCTCACTTGCTCCAAAAGATTCTGTGGGAATCTTTTAAGTGAGTGAGTGAGTGTGTGTGTGTGTGTGTGGGTTGTGTGTGTGTTTCACAAAACGCTTAGAATGATATTTTAAGAGATATGAAGCCGCTCTATTTTGGATCACAATTCACCTTCAAACGCATTGGGAACTCACTTTACACCCTTTTTGGCCATATTTTCTGCACTGAATGTCTTACTTAATCCTCTTTCAGAAACACAGGTTCTGACTAATGTGCTTTGGAACAAACACCAATTTTTTTGTGTCCAGTTAGAGTCTCATTGTCTGGCCCTTTTTTCTTGCTTTTCCACATATTTTTTACTTCCATGAGTGAGTGAAATCATACATTAATTGTCTTTCTGTGACTGACAGATGAGACGTAGTCCAATGCTCTCCACCATTTTGCCACAGTGACAAGAATTCCCTCTTGCTTATCACCGTGTAAGAGTCTGTGGTGCATTTGAAGGACAGGGAGATGGTAGAAGTATCTAGGATCTGCAGGCTTGTCTTCAGTCATAAGCACACCCGGAAGATGACCACATCGATGTAAACATGGTGTAAGGGGACCTGAAGCGGAAATAAAACTCCACAGTGAAAGAGAGAAGTTGCAGAGACCATGGGTGAAGGGTGTAGACATGGCTTAGAGGAGAAGTGGATGGTTTGTGCTTCAGAGGGATGAAATCATGGCGAAAGACAAAGGCACAGGAGAGAGGAGAACACTGAGAACCCACAGGTTGAATGTTGACCCATAGCTCTTGGGGGAGAAAAGGAGAGGTCTGAATAGCACGAGTTCTTGCAACTAAAGTTTCAAGAGGCCCGGGGATTTCTGATCAGCAGGCTTTGCAGACATAGACTCAAGAGAACACTGTGTTTTTCCTGGAGAGGACAACAACAAGCAACCTGAGCAGACACCCTGGAAACCATGATCAGAGACAATCCCTGTTTACAGAGATATGATTTTTGTTTCTTGCTGTGCATCTGTGATAGGCATTGTTCATGAAGATGCCACGATGATTGCAAGAGAAACTTGGAGCTCTCCCACAGACAGCATATAAATGAGATAGAGGCCACAGACAGGATGGTGAGGACATTAGCTGCCTAACCTGGAAACACAAAGTCTCAACCCTGTCATACTATTGGGACTGCCTTTCTCATGCCATGTTGCTTAGTCCCAGGAGAACAGATCCTCCATTAGGGGAATATAAGAAATCCCTGAACACTTCCTCTCTCCAGACCACAGCATTCAACATGCCTTATTTCTGTGGAGTGGGTTGGAAGACTCCTTTCACAGGCACACCAAAGCCCACCAAGCTAAACCTCACCATATTCGTTCCATACCCCAAACATTCCAAAAGGCAGGCAATGAGAGCGTCTTCAGAGGATGGGCCCAGAGGAGAGTGGACAGCCACAACACAACCCCAAAAGGCATGCCACAAGACCTGAGACTTCCTCAAAGTTCAGCCCTTGGGCACTCCTTGAGATCTTCTTCCTAAGGAAATTACCCTCATGGTAGAAAACAGAAGGTGATTTTTGAATACAGAGAATAAGACAGAGACCTAGAACAAATACAATGATGGAAGTGTCAATTGATGCCGAGGAACAAGAACAAGAATTGATCATGGCCATCCAAATGAAGTGAACCCTATACATGTCACAAGCCAGATGGAGGATTTAAAGCATCATCCAGGATACTCACTCTGCATCAGAAAAACTTAGAAGCATCTCGGAGTCTTGTTCCACAGAGTAAAGGTGATTTAAAAAATAAAATTAAAATTAAGAGGCTCTGATGACAAGTTTTGTTAGCAGACTGGATGCAAAGTCCAGGAAGCGGGAGAACTAGTGGATCCAATGAGGTACATGGAAAACAAGTATTGGAAAAAAAGAAGTGAAGCAAAGGAGAGAAGGAAGAATGATGGAACATAATAATGGACTTGGGGAAATCCTTGACTGCAATGAATGTCTATGGGTGCTTAGTGTAGGAGACCTAGAAGAGAGAGAAAAAAGAGGGCCCAATATTTCTTTGAGAAATCAGAGCTGAAAATATCCCTCATCTGGGGGGGGGGGGCGCAGAAACAGAGATCCAGATTCCAAGGCACAGAGGACTTCCAGCACCATCCACAGAGGCAGACCAACAGATGCATGGTGTCATTCACCCTGCAAAGGAGAAATGGAGGAAGTCTCTTCACCCAAATATGCCTGGGAGAAGAGTGTCTCTATGGCCAAGTCCCTGATTTCAAGGCGACCAACTAAGCCAGCTCTAGAAGCACGTTGTATAGAGCAAGCCACACCAGCCCAAGCCAAAATTCGTATTCCCTGCATTACTGAACAATGACCAAACAGGAGTTCTTGGTTAGAACAATAAGGTGTTAAGAAGACAAAGATTGTGTCCCAGGGTGTCTCCTTGTGTTCAGAGGTGGCCTTCAGCTCAGCTCCTTATCCCAGGCTCATTGGATCGTCTCCTAACTGATCCCTGCTTAGAGGCAAGTCTGCTTCTCCCTCTCCATGTGCCTCCCTGATTATGCATTCTCTGTCTCTATCTGTCAAATACATGCATGCACATCTTTCAAAATCTATAACAACAACAACAACAACAAGAAATAGCTCAAAAGGATTTACTGGGGCCAGAGTATGGTTTATTGAATTTGGACCTATGTCCCTATGGAATGCATCCAGGTCCAGAGCACCTCCCACCATCTTAAAATGCCAAACCTTGGCTCTGAGCTCCCTTGTTTGTTCTCCTTGTCTTCATCGTCCTGCATATCCCAACCAACATGGAGCATCTGTTGTCTGTCCAGCTGCAGTGGCCCGTTGGTCTCCGATTTTCCCTCCTAATCTGGCTTCATTAGAACATGCCCATCTTCCGCAAGAGGTACTGTTTGTTTATCCCATGAAAACCTTTGGGGAATGGGAATGTGAGGGTTTTGGCAGGCTTGTGCTGCAACATTTCCATTCAGTTTCACAAAGGGAAATGCACCACCCAGGGGAAATGCTCACGGATCTTAGCTCATTGAATCCTCTTCAATGTGTCCTTTTCTGGATACACATTGTCTTCCTGAAACTGGCCCAAAATCCTTTCCAATGATTTCACATGGCAATGAGTCTATTCCACCATGCTGTGTGCTTGCTTCTGTGGGCTCCAAACAGATGAGTCCACCCTGGGCCTAAGGTCCTAGGGTGCAGGGTCAGCCATTGTTGCTTGGTCAGCTTGGAAGATGGGTAGGCCAACTTGGCATGATTTCTGGAAATGCTAGAGGAACTAGTGCCCTCATTGTTGAAGACAGCAGACATGTCTTTGGCATGGTTGTGGGTGTTCACTGTAAGATTTCCTCGGGTGGCCCTTTTCCTATTCAGAAGTGTCCTGATTGGGTGGGAGGACAATGCACATGTGCAGAGTGTGGAATTCCTCACTAAAGCTTGGTTGTATTCCTGACTCCTCCTTGATCATTTGTGGGTAAGATGGAATTGTGGATTCTTGCCCTTCTCAGGAGTCCAGAGTTCTAATGGTGATAGTCACGGCCAAAGACAAGAATTTCACCCACAGAGAAGGTGACTCTGTCTCGCTCATAAACTGTCTTGGTGAAATACCCAGGAGCCTCCAGCGGTTTTAGAGGGCTTTGGATTGTCATGGCTGACCCATGACTACTGCAGCCAGATGGAGTCATTAGGCGTTCTTTGGGGAGGAATGGTTGTTAGGATCTCCAAACATTCTGACTTTACAGAATCTGGCTTCGCTGAAGTAGCAATCTCTCTCTCATGACCTATGAGTCATATGGATTCAGGAAAGAAGCCCTGGGAAGGATGGATATAAAGCCCTGTTTGCCTGATCATGAACGCAGGTGGTCTTTTCTATTTTTTCCCACTTCCATTTTCTATACAAAGACAAAAGAAAATAACGTTCAGTATACCATCCTTGAGGCGGACATTTCCCCAGAGAGAGCTTGGTGTTCTTATTTCCACTTCAATTTCTAGAGATCTCAATGAACAGGGAAGCCTCTTTGGTATCATTAGCTCTCTAGGAGGTTTGACATCCTATGGGTGAGAGTGTCCATTCTTAGTATCCTTTCTTAATGGGTTTTAGGTTGTAGGGTGTGCCTTTGGTTCTTGGTCAGTTTGGAATTAAGGGAAGGAATAAAGGATGGAAAGTCACATTTCCAGGAAAGGTATTGGTCAGGGATGCATTGTGCTGTCCATATATTCATCTCCTAGTGTTCTGAAACACCATTCCTAAGGGATGAGGACTCTGTCTACCTGACTTTACCTAAAACACCTTTGCAAAGGCTTTGAGGAGAGTGACATCCTGCATGATAGCTACCCCTAAAGGAAGAGCCCTGGACAGTGCGCCTTGTCATCATTAGCTAACACTACAGGCCATGGTCATGGGGAGAGCAATTTTGACCAACTGTCTTTATTCAGAGGAAGAGGAAAGGCATACATCAATGGCTTGCCATGCCCACTCGAGCAGAACTGTGGAGGGAGCCAATTTGCCCTTCCAGAGGCTACTGGATAAAGCAGGTGTGGTCCATCCAGACAACAGAGTATACCTCTTCCACCTGGTAGGATGAAGTCCCAATACTCACCTGAAATGAATGACACAGGACTGGGTTATTTTCAATGAAAAAAGGCAAGCAGACCAAGGGAAATATCATATGGCTTCACTCATGTTGGCACAAGAGGAATACCATGGACATTAGTAGAAGCAAGGGAAAATGGAAGGAGAAGTCAGACAGGGACAAAAACCAGGAGAGACTCAGGACTCTCGGAACCAAGCTGAGGGTTACAGAAGGATGAGACATGCCTGGAATGACGTAACAGATTAATGGTATGGAGGACATGTGGCATATATGATGATGAGCATATACAACTAAAGAATCTGGGAACCCTATGTCAAAAACGTATGATGGGTGAAATGCTGGCTCCCCGTACATAAGGAAAAATATTTAAAAGAAAGGAAAACAGGCCGTTTCACATGTAGATGAAGAAAGAAAGAGGAAAGGAATGAATTATAGTTTTATTACCTTACTTATTTAAATAGTATGCGATTGGTTTCCTTATAACGTCTTTATCTGAACTGGGTCTTTGGACAATGTAAATTAGAGTCTTCCCATTTCCTACATTTTGGAAATAGATGAGAAGAACCGACATTACCTTCATTAAATGTCTGGAAGTGTGGACCAGGAAATTGATTTGAAACTGGCTTTTTGTGTGTTGGGAGGTGTTTGAGGACTGCTTCAAACGCTTTCATCATTACCTGCGACATCAGAAGTGTATGTTCATGACCTAGTCTTGGTAGTGGATATGTATCTTGTTATTTTTCCTTTTCTCTCAGGTATTGGATTTGGTGGCATACCTGTGTGTAGGCGTCTTTTAGGTTAGGTTGTTTAGGAGAGTTTAGTCCTGAATACTTTAATCAATTCTTAATAAGTAAGGAGTTAACTTTTCCAGTTTGGTTGGTTTCTGACTTTGATTCTCTGTGCTTTTTTCCTATATGGTATTTTCTCTGAGGTTTGCTTAAATGAGGACTATTCTTCATTTGCTTCGTAAATTCTGTGGGACTCTTTTAAGTGTGCCTGTGTGTGTGAGTGTGTGTGTGTGTGTGTGTGTGTTTAACAAAACACTTAGAATGATATATTAAGAAATATGAAGCCGCTCTGTTTTGGATCACAATTCACATTCAAACTCATGGAAACTCATGATACATCCCTTTAAGATACATTTCCTGCAATGAATGTCCCATTTAATCCTCTTATAGAAACACAGATGCTCACTAAGTTGCCTTTGCACAAACACCAAATTTTGTGTTCCCGGTTAGAGTGTCATTGTTTGTGCCTTATTTCTTGCTTTTTCACACGTTTCTTTACTACCATGAGTGAGTGAAATCGTATGTTATCCATCTTTGTGTGAATGACATGTGGGATGCAGCCCAATGCTCTCCACCTTTCTGCCACATGTGGCAAGTGGCAAGTATTCCTTCTTGCTTATGGCTCGGTAAGAATCTGCACTGCATTTGGAGTACAGGGAGACTGTAGAAGTGTCTGGGAGCTCCAGGATTTCCTTCAGACATAAGCTCAACTGGAAGATAACCACATCAATGTAAACATGGCATTAAAGGTGCTGAAGCCTAGAAATCAAACTCCACAGTGAAAGAGACAGGAAGTCACAGAGACCATGGGAGAAGGTTGTAGACATGGCTTAGGAGAGAGGTGGATAGTTGGTGCTTCAGAGGGCAGGGAGCTGTGGCCAAAGACAAAGCCCCAGGTGAGAGGAGCACACTGGGAAACCACAAGTAGAATGTTGACCCATAGCCTTTGGCGGTGAAAAGAAGAGGGTATGAATGTCAAGAGTTCTTGAAACCAAAGTGTCTTGAGGACAGGGGATTTCAGATCAGCAGGCTTGGCAGACATAGACTTCAAAGAATACTCTGTTTCTCCTGGAGAGGACACCAGCAAGGAACCAGTTGCAGATAGCCTGGAAACCATGACCAGAGACCATACGTGTTGACACGGTGGTATGGTGATTGTTTCTTCCTGTGCATCCGTGATAGGCACTGTTCGTGGAGATGCCTCGATGGCGGGAAAAGAAACTTGGGCTCTCCCACCGCCAGCATAAAGACAAAGCTAGAGCCACAGACAACAGAGTGAGGACATTAGCTGCCTATCCTACAAACATGAAGGTCCAACCCTGGAAAACTGTTGGGAATACCGTCCTCAGGCTGCATGGCTATGTCCAGGAGAACAGATCATCCCATAGGGGACTAGAAGGAGGCCCTGGCTACATCCTCTCTCCTGACCACAGAATTCAGCAGGCCTTTGTTCTGTTGAGTGGGTTGAAAGTCTCCTTTCACAGGCACACCAGAGCCCACCAAGCTCTACCTCACCATATTCGATCCAGACACCAAACATTCCAAACAGCAGGAAATGAAAGCCTCTGCAGAGGACTGGCCCAGAGGAGAGTGGACAGCCACAACACAACCCCAGAGGTGATGCCACACACACTTGAAACTCCCTCAAGGGCCAGTGCTTGGGAATCCATGAGCTCTTCTTCCTAAAGAAATTACCCTCAGGGTAGAAAACTGAAGGCGCTTTTTGAATACAGAGAAGAAGAAAGAGACATCGTACTAAGGTAAAGATGGAAGAATCAATTGATGCCAAGGAAAATAACAAGAAATGATCATGACCATGCAATCGAAGTGAAACATATACATGTCAGAGTCTGGTGGAGGATTTAAAGCAGCATCCAGGATACTCGCTCTGCATCAGAAAAACATAGAAGGAATCAGGGAGTCTTGGAACACAGAGATAAAGGTGATAAAAAAATGAAGAGGCCCTGATGAAAAGATTTGTTAGCAGACTGGATGCAAAATCCGGGAAGCTGGAGAACCAGAGAATCCAATAGGTTACCTGGAAGACAAGTACTTGGGGGAAAAAAAAACGAAACAAATGAAAAAAAGGAAGAATGATGGAACATGAATTGGTGAAATTGGTGACTCAAATGAATGTCTATGGGTGCTTATCGTAGGAGACCTGGAAGAGAGAGAAAAAAAGAGGGCTCAACATTTCTTTGAGAAATCAGAGCTGAAACATCCCTCCTCAGGTGTCAGAAACAGAGATCCAGATTCTGAAACACAAAGGACTCCCCTTACCAACCACAGAAGCAGAGCAACACAAGTCATAGTGACATTCACCATGCATAAGGTAGCAATGGAGGAATTGTTTTGACCCAATATGCTTGGAAGAATAGTGTTTCAATAGCCAAGTCCCTGACTTCAAGGCGACCAGCTATGCCAGCTCTAAAAGCAGATTGTATAGAGTAAGCCACACCAGCCCAAGCCAAAATCCGTATCCCCTGCATTACTGAACAATAACAGAGCAGAAGTCCTTGTCTAGAACAATGAGGTATGAAGAAGACAAAGATTGTGTCCTGGGGTGTCTCCATCAGTTCAGAGGCGGCATTCAGCTCAGCTCCTGATGCCAGGCTCATTGGATCATCTCCCAACTCAGGATCCCTTCTCAGAGGCAAGTGTGCTTCTCCCTCTCCAGCTCCCTCCCTGATAAGGATCTTTCTTTCTCTCTCTGTCAAATACATGCATGCATATCCCAGGAATACAACAACAACAAGAACAACAACAAAAAGAAACAATTGATAAGGATTGACTGGGGCCAGAGGATGGTTTATTGAATTTGGACCTATGTCCCTATGAAATGCAAGCAGGTCCAGAGCACCTCCTAGCATCCTAAAATGTCAGACCTTGGCTCTGAGTTCCCTTGTTTGTTCTCCCATTCTTCGTCCTCCTGCATCTCCCCAACAACATGGAACATCCGCTGTCTGTACTGCTGCCATGGCCCTCAGTTTTCCCATTTTTCCTCCTCAACTGGCTCCATTTGAACATGCCCATCTTCCGCAGCAGGCACTGGTGTTTATAACATGAAAACCTTTGGGGAATGCTTTGGGGTAGGGTTAAGGCTGGCTTATGCTGCAACATCTTCATTCAGTTCCACAACGGGACTGCTTGCTTAGGGATCTTAGTCCGTTTAACCTCATTAATGTATCCTTTTGTAGATACACGTTGTCTTCTGAAACTCGCACGAAAGCCTTTCCGATGGCTTCACGTAGGCAATGGGTCTTTTTCAACATGCTCCATGTTTGCTCCTGGGGCTCCAAACTGATGAGTCCGTCATGGGCCTAAGGTTCAATGGTCTAAGGTCTGATTCTGGTGCTTGGTCAGCTTGGAAGATGGGAGGCCTTCTTGGCCTGATTTCTGGAGATACTAGAGGAACTCATGACCTCACTGTTGAAGACTCCAGACATGTCTTTGGTATGGTTGTGGGTGTTCACTGTGAGCTTTCCACGGGTGGCCTTTTTCCTATTCGGAAAAGTCCTGTTTGGGTGGGAAAACCATGCATATGTTCAGGACATGGATTTCCTCGCCTGAGGCTTGGTTTTATTCCTGACACTCTAATTTACCACACATTGGTAAGATGGAATTGTGGATTCTTGCCCTTCTCGGGAGTCAAGAGGGCAGGTGCTGAGAGTGATGGCCAAAGACTACAATTACGGCCATGGAGAAGGTGACTCGCTTTGCAGCTGTCATGGTGAAATACCCAGGTGGCTCCAGTGGTTTGAGAGAGTTTTGAATCCTCCTGAATGACCCATGACTACTCCAGCCAGGTGGAGTGATTAGGTGTGCTTTGGGGAGGAGTGGCTGCTAGGACCTCCCAGCTTTGTGACAACAGAGAATCTGGCTTCACTGAAGCAGAAATCCCTCTATCATGACCTATGAGTCCTATGCCTTTAGTTAGGAAGATCTGGGAAGGACTGAAAAATATCCCTGTTAGCCTGCTCATGAACTCAAGTGGCTTTTTCTATACAAAGAGAAATAAAAATGAGGTTCTGTACCATCATTGAGGCCAACATTTCTCAAGAGAGAGCAAGGAGTTCCTTCCTCTTTCCACTGCAATTTCTCAAGATCTCAATGAGTGGGGAGACCTCTTGGGCATCATTATCTCTCTGGGAGGTTTGACATCCTATGAGCGAGAGCATCCTTTATTAGCTTCTTTTCCTGATGGGTTCTAGGGTGTAAGGTCTTCCTTTGGTGCTTGGTCAGCTTGGATGATTGGGAGGCCTTTATGACACGATTTCGGGATATGCTAGAGGAAATCCTGTCCTTGCTGTTGAAGACTCCAGACATGTCTTTGGCCTGGTTGCTGGTGTTCACTGTGAGCTTTCCTCCGTGGCCCTTTTCCTATTCAGAAGAGTCCTGTTTGTATGAGAGGACCATACACATGTTCGGGGCATGGATTTCTTCGCCTGAGGCTTGGTTGTATTCTTGACACTTTATTGACCTTTCATTGGTGAGATGGAATTGTGGATTCTTGCCTTCTCAGGAGTCCAGAGAATCACGGCCAAAGATTAAAAATTCAGCCATGGAGGTGACCCTGACTCGCTTTGCAACTGTCTTGGTGAAATACCCAGGCGGCTCGAACATTTTGGGAGGGCTTTGGGTCCTCCTGTCTGACCTATGACTACTCAGCCAGGAGAAGTGATTAGGTGTGGTTTGGGGAGGAGGTTTGCAGGACCTAAAAGCTTTGTGACCTCACATTTGCTGACTTCCCTGAAGCAGTAATCCCTCTCTCATGACCTATGAGTCATATGGCTTTAGGTAGAAAGCCCTGGGAAGAACAGAAAAAGAGCCATGTTATCCTGGTCATGAACTCAGGTGGTCTTTTCTGTTTCTTTCCCACTTCCCCTTTCTGTACAAAGAGTAGAAAGATGTTTGGTATACCATAATTTTTACAACAATTTCTGCAGAGAAATCAAGGTGTTCCTATTTCCACTGCAAGTTCTAGAGATCTTAATCAACAGTGAGGCGTCCTGGGTATCATTAACTCTCTGGAGTTTTGATATTCTTTGGGTGAGAGCATCCTTTCTTAGATTCTTTTCCCTATAGGTTCCAAGGTGTAGGGTTTGTCTTTGGTGCTCGGTCAGCTTGGAAGTTAAATGAAGGAATAAGGAAAGTAAAGTCACATTTCCAGAAAAGTGCTAGGGCAGGGATGCGTTTTGTAGTTCGTATTCTCATCTTCTAGTTTTCTGAAACAGCAGTGCTAAGGGATGATGGCTCTGTCTACCTGACTTAACCATAAACAGCTTTGCAAAGGCTTCAAGGGACTGACATTTTGCATGATAGATACCCCTGAAGGAAGAGTCCTAGACAGCACTCATTGTCATCATTAGTTAATGATACATGCCATTGTCATGGGGAGAGCCATGTTAATCAACTCTCTTAATTCAGAGGGAAAAGAATGGCCTACATCAATTGCCGGCCATGCCCACTCTAGCCGAACTGTGGAAGGAGCCGAGATGCCCTTCCAAGGGGTAGTGTATAAAGATGATATGGTCCATCCAGGCCATCAGGTAGGATGAAGTCCTGATACTTGCCTTGACATGAATGATCAGGACTCGGTAATTCCGAATGAAAAAGGCAAGCAGAAAAAGGGAAATATCCTATGACTTCAATCATATGTGACAAAGGTGAAATACCATGGACATTAGTAGAAGCAAGGGAAAATGGAAGGAGAAGAATTCTGAAAATAAGACAAACCAGGAGAGACTCAGGACTCTGGGAACCAAGCTGAGTGTTACAGAGGGATGAGACATGCCGGGAATGAGGGAACTGGTTAATGGGTATGGAGGAGGTGTGGCATATATGTTGGTGAGCACTTGGTGGTATATGCAACTAAAGAATCAGGGAATGCTATGTCAAAAAACGTAGGATGGATGAAAGGCTGGATTCCCGAAAATAAGAAAAAAATATTGAATAGGAAGAAAAACATACCATTTCATATGTAGATGAAGAAAGAAAGAGGAGATAAATGAATTATATTTTTATTATCTTACTGACTAAAATGGTATGCAGTTGGTTTCCTATAAGGTCCTTATCTGAATTGGTCTTGGACATTTTAAATTAGAGTCTTCCCTCTTCCATCATTTCAGGAATAGATGAGGAGGACCGACATTGCCTTCATTAAATGTCTTGAAGTGTGGACCAGAAAATTGATTTGAACCTGGCGTTTTGTGTGTTGGGAAGTGTTTGAGGACTGTTTAAACATTTTCATCATTACCTGAGACGTCAGATGTGTATGTTTCATGACCTAGTCTTGGTAGTGGGTATGTGTCTTGGAATTTAACCACTTCTCTATGCTATTGGATTTGCTGGCATACTTGTGTGTAAGGGTCTTTGAGGTGAGGTTGCTTAGGAGAGTTTAGTCCTGAATGATTTATTTAATTCTTGATAGGTAAGGAGTCAACAATTCCAGTTTCCTTGGTTTCTGATTTTGATTCTCTATGCTTTTGTCCTTTATGGTATTTCTTCTGATGTTTGCTTCCATGATTGCTATTATTCACTTGCTCCCTAACTTCTGTGGGACTCTTTTAAGTGTGTGTGTGTGTGTGTGTGTGTGTGTGTGTGTGTGTGTGTGTCTGTGTCTGTGTTTCACATAATGCTTACAATGATACTTTAAGAGATAAGAAGCTGTTCTTTTTCAGATCACAATTCACCTTCAAACACATTGGAAATTCACATTACATCCTGTTTGGCCACATTTCCTGCAGTGAAGTCCCATTCAATCCTCTTTTAGAAACACAGATTCTCACTAACCTGCCTTGGAACAAACACCAAATTTTGTGTCCTTGGTTAGAGTCATTGCCTTTCCCTTTTTTCTTGCTTTTTCACATGTTTCTTTTCTTCTGTGAGTGAGTGAAATCGTATGTTATTTGTCTTTCTGTGACTTACAGATATGACGTAGCGCAATGCTCTCCCCCTTTCTGCCACATGTGGGAATTGGTAAGAATGCCTTCTTGATTTTGGCTGGGTAAGATTCTTCAGTACAATTGGAGGACAGGTAGATGGAAGAAATGCTTACAAGCTGCAGGCTTGTCTTCAGCCATAAGCATAACTGGAAGATGAACACATCAATGTAAACATGGTGTGAATGGACCTGAATCCTAGAATTCAAACTCCACAGCAAAAGAGAGAAGAATTCACAGAGTCCATGGCAGAAGGGCGTGGGAATGGCTTAGAGGAGAAGTGGAGGGTTGTTGTTCCAGAGGGCAGGAAGCCATGGCAATAGACAAAGGCCCAGTTGAAAGGAGCACACCGGTACCCACAATTTGAATGTTTACCAATATCTGTTGGCAGAGTAAAGCGAGGGTCTGAATGGCACGAGTACTTGCAACCAAAAGGACTTGAGGTCCGGGGATTTCAGATCAGCAGACTTGGAAGACAGGACTCCAGAGAACACTGTGTTTCTCCTGGAGAGGACACCAGCAAACAACAGGTGCAGACAGCCAGGAATCCATGATCAGAGACAATACCTGTAGACACAGTGGTATGATAATTATTTCTTTCTGTGCATTCCTGATGGGCAGTGCTCATGGAGATGCCTCGATGGGGGACTCCTACCACCAGCATAAAGGCTGACCTAGTGACCACTGACTGGACAGTGAGTACATTAGCTGCCTAACCTGCAATCATGTAATCCCAACCCTTAAATCTGTTGGGATTGCCTTCCTCAGGACACGTTGACTTAGTCCCAGGAGAACAGACCTTCCCGTAAGGGATGGGAAGAAAGCCCTGCCCACATCCTGTCTCCTCACCACAACATTCAGCAGGCCTTAGTTCTGTGGAGTGGGTTGAAAGTCTCCTTTCACAGGCACACCAGAGCCCACCTAGCTAAATCTCACCATATTCGGCCCAGACACCAAATATTCCAAACGGAATCCAAGGAGAGCCTCTGCAGAGGACGGGCCCAGAGGAGAGTGGACAGTCACAAGGCAATTCCAGAGGGCATGCCATACACACCCAAGACTCCCTCAAAGGCCAGCCCTGGGCACTTCGTGAGCTCTTCTTCCTAACCATGTTATCTTCATGGTAGAAAACAGAATGCACTTTTCAAATACAGAGAAGAAGACAGAGACCTAGAAATAAGGCAACGATGGAAGTATAAATTGTGGCCGAGGAAAAGAAGAAGAAATGATCATGGCCACACAATAAAAGTGAAACCTGTACATGTCACATGCCCAATGGTAGATTTAAAGCAGCAGCCAAGATACTCACTCTGCATCAGAAAAGCATAGAAGTCATCAGGAAGTCCCATACCACAGGGATAAAGTGACTACAAAAAATAAAATTAAGAGGCCTTGATGAAAGATTTGTTAGCAGAGGATGCAAAGTCCAGAAAGCTGGCAGATCCAGAGGATGCAATGAATTACCTGAATTAAAAGTACTGGAAAAAAATAAGTGAAGCAAAGGAGAGAAAGAAGAATTATGGAACATGACAATGGACTTAGGGAAATCCTTTACTGCAATAAATGTCAATGGGTGCTTATTGTAGGAGACCTAGAAGAGAGAGAAAAATAGTGTCCAAAATTTGTTTGAGAAATCAGTGTTGAAAATGTCTCTCCTCTGGGAGCAGAAATGGAGATCCAGACTCTGAGCACTGAGGACTCCCCTTACCATCCACAAAAGCAGAGCAACAAAAGACATAGTATCATTCACCCTTCAAAAGCTAGCAATGGAGGAATTCTCTTCACCCAAAAATGCTTGGAAGAAAAGTGTTTCTACAGCCAAGTCCCTGACTTCAAGGCTACCAGTTATGCCAGCTCTAGAAGCACATTGTATAGAGCAGCCACACCAGACCAAGCCAAAATCTGTATCCCCTGCACTTCTGAACAATGACAGGCCAGGAGTTCTTGTCTAGAACAATCAGGTGTTAAGACAAAGATTGTGTCACGGGGTGTCTCCCTCAGTTCGGAGGCAGCCATCAGCTCAACTCCTGATCCCAGGCTCATTGGATCATCTCCCTCCTCCGGTTCCCTGCTCAGAGGCAAGTCTGCTTCTTGCTCTCCAGCTCCTTCCCTGATTACGCACTCTTTGTGTCTCTCTGTCAAATACATGTATGCACACCATTGAAAAACAGTAACAAGAAGAAAAAGCTGATATGGATTGACTGGGGCCAGAGGATGGTTTATTGAATTTGGATCTCTGCCCTATGGAATGCAGCCAAGTCCAGAGCACCTCCCACCATCCTAAAATGCCAGGCCTTGGTTCTGAGCTCCTTTTGGTTATCCTCTTCGTCATTGTCCTGCATCTCCCCACCATTATGGAGCATCCGCTGTCTGTCCCGCTGCAATGTCCCATTGTTCTCCCATTTATCCTCTTGCCCAGGCTCCATTAGACCATTCCCATCTTCTGCAAGAGGCACTGTTTGTTTATCCCATGAAAACCTTTGGGGAATGGAAATAGGAGTGCTAAGGCAAGCTTGTGATGCAACATCTCCACTCAGTTCCACAGAGGGAACCTGCACCTATGTGGGGGAATGCTCAGGGGTCTTAGGCCATTAAATCCGCTTCAATGTGTCCTTTTGTAGATAAACGTTGTCTTCCTGAAACTGGCATGAAAGCTTTTCTGATAGCTTCACATGGGCATTAGTTCTCTTCCAAAATGCTCAGTGCTTGCTCCTGTGGGCTCCAAACTGAGGATTCCATTCTGGGCCTAAGGTTCTAGTGTGTAGGGTCTACCTTTGGTGCTTGGTCAGCTTGGAAAATTAGGAGGCATTTATGGCACGATTTCTGGATTCTAGAGGAACTCGTGTCTTCACTGTAGAAGACTCAAGACATGTATTTCGCATGGTTGCGAGTGTTCACTGTGAGCTTTCTTCGGGTGGCCCTTTTCCTATTCAGAAGTGTGTTGTGGGTGGGTGGACCATGCACATGTGTGGGGCATGGAGATCCTCCTATGATGCTGGCTTTTAGTCCTGATTCTGTCTTGACCTTTCGTGGGTAAGATGGAATTGTGGATTCTTGCCCTTCTCAGAAGTCCGGAGGGCTGCATTCGTCAAAACTACAAATTTGGCCATGGATAAGGTAACCCCAACTAGCTTCACACACTGTCTTGGTGAAATACCCAGGCTGCTCCAGAGGTTTGGGAAGGCTTTGGATCCTTCTGGCTGACCCATGACTACTCTAACCAGGTAGAGTGATTAGGTGTGGTTTGGGGTGAAGTGGTTTGTAGGACATGTTAACTTTGTGATGTCACATAAGCTGACATAACTGAAGCAGCAATCCCTCTCTCATGACTTATGAATACTATGGCTTTAGGTAGAAAGCCCTGGGAGGGACAGAAAAAGCCGTTTTATCCTGTTCATGAACTCAGGTGGTCTTTTCTGTTTCTTTCCCACTTACCCTTTCTATACAAAGAGGAAAAAATAATGACGTTCTGTATACTATCCTTTAGACCAACATTTCTCCAGAGAGAGAAAGGTGTTCCTATTTCCACTGCAATTTCCAGAGATGTAAATCAACAGGGAGCCCTCTTGGCTATCCTTAGCTCTCTGGGAGGTTTGTCATCCTATGGGTGAGAGCTTCCATTCTTAGCTTCTTTTCCCTATGGGTTCCAGGGTGTAGGGTTTGCCATTGGTGCTTGGTCAGCTTGGAAGGTAAGGAAAGGAATGCAGGAAGGAAAGACACATTTCCAGGAAAAGGGCTAGGGCAGGGATGCATTGTGCTGTCCATGCCCTCATCTTCTAGTGTTCTGAAACACCAGTCCTAAGGGATGAGGTATCTGTCTACCTGAATTTACCTTAAAAGTCTTTGCAAAGACTTCAGGGAGATTGACATTCTGCATGATAGCTACCCCTGAAGGAAGAGCCCTGGACAGCACTCCTTGTCATCACGAGTTAACGCTACTTACTGTGGTCATGGGGAGAGCCATGTTGACAAACTCTCTTTATTCAGAAGAAAATAAATGGCCTACATGGATGGCCTGCCATGCCCACTCGAGTAGAACTGTGGAAGAAGCTGAGATGACCTTCCAAGGCCTAGTGGATAAACATGATGTGGTCCATTCAGGCCAACAGGCAGGATGAATGCCTGATACTCACCTTGATATGAATGACACAGGACTGGGTGAATCTAAACGCAGAAGACAAGCAGAGAAAGGGAAATATCATATGGCTTCACTCATATGTGACCCATGTGGAATATCATGGATATTAGTAGAAGCAAAGGAAAACGGATGAAAAGAAGTCCGAAAGTGGGACAAACCAGGAGAGACTCACGACTCTCAGAACAAAGCTGAGGGTTACAGAAGGATGAGACATGCTGGGAATGAGGGAACTGGTTAGTGGAATGGAGGTGGGGTGACATATGATGATGATGATACCTCTGTGGTATATGCAACTAAAGAATCAGGGAACACTGTCAAAAATATATGATGAATGAAAGACTGGCTTCCCAAACATAAGAAAAAATATTGAAAAGAAAGAAAAACAGGCCGTTTCACATGTAGATGAAGAAAGAAAGAGGAAAGAAATGAATTCTAGTTTTATTATCTTACTGATTAAAATGGTATGCAAATGGTTTCCTATAAGGTCCTTATCTGAATTGGGTCTCTGGACATTGTAAATTAGAGTTCTCTCTCTTCCTACATTTCGGGAATAGATGAGAATAACCGATATTGCCCTCATTTAATGTCACGAAGTGTGGACCAGGAAATTGATTTGAACTTGTCTATTTGTGTGTTGGAAGGTGTTTGAGGACTGCTTCAAATGCTTTCATCATTAGCTGAGACGTCATATGTGTATGTTTCATGACCTAATCTTGGTAGTAGATGAGTGTCTTGGAATTTATCCTTTTCTCTCAGATATTGGAATTCTGGCATACTTGTGTGTAGGGGTCATTTAGGTTAGATTTTTTAGGAAGTTTAGTCCTGAATGCTTTAATTAATTCTTGATAGGTAAGGAGTTAACTTTTTCTGTTTGGTCAGTTTCTGACTTTGATTCTCTGTGCTTTTTTCCTTTATGGTATTTTCTCTGAGGTTTGCTTCCATGAGTGCTATTCCTCACTTGCTCCCTAACTTCTGTGGAACTCGTGTGTGTGTGTGTGTGTGTGTGTGTGTGTGTGTGTGTGTGTGTGTGTGTGTGTGTGTTTCACATAACACTTAGAATGATATTTTAAGAGATAAGTAGCTGCTCTTTTTCAGATCACAATTCACCTTCAAACACATTGGATTGGAAACTCACATTACATCCCATTTGGCCAAATTTCCTGCAATGAATGTCCCATTTAATCTTTTAGATACACAGACTCTGACTAACCTGCCTAAGAACAATCACAAATTCTTTTGTGCCCGGTGAAGTCTCATTTTCTGTCCCTTTTTTCTTGCTTTTTCACATGTTTCTTTACATCCATGAATGAGTGGAATCGTATGTTATTTGTCTCTGCAATGACATATATGATGCAGCGCAATGGTCTCCCCTTTTCTGCCACATGTGGCAAGTGGCAAGAAACCCTTCATGCTTATGGCTGCTAAGAGTCTGTGATGCTTTTGGAGGACAGGGAGATGGTAGAAATGCCTGGGAACTCCACGCTTGTCTTCAGCTATAAGCACAGTTGGAAGACAACCACATCAACGTAAACATGGCATAAATGGACCTGAATCCTAGAATGTGAACTCCACAGAGAAAGAGAGAAGAATTCGCAGAGCCCATGGGAGTAGGGTGTAGGAATTGCTTAGGGAAGAAGAGGGTAAGAGTGTAAGAAGGTTCCCTTCTTAAATATCCACTCCAACACACGTTGTTCCTGTCTTGCTAATTTTGGCCATTCTAACTGGTGTAAGGTGATATCTCAATGTGGTTTTAATTTGAATCTCCCTGATGGCTAGTGATGATGAACATTTTTTCATGTGCCTGATAGTCATTTGTATGTCTTCGTTGGAGAAGTGTCTGTTCATACCTTCTGCTCATTTTTTGATATGATTATTTGTTTTGTATGGGTTGAGATTGAGGAGTTCTTTATAGATCCTGGATATCAACCTTTTGTCTGTACTGTCATTTGCAAATATCTTCTCCCATTCCGTGGGTTGCCTCTTTGTATTGTTGACTATTTCCTTTGCTATGCAGAAGCTTTTGATCTTGATGAAGACCCAAAAGTTCATTTTTTGCTTTTGTTTCCTTGGTCTTTGGAGACATATCTTGAAAGAAGTTGTTGTGGTTGATATCGAAGAAGTTACTGCCTATGTTCTCCCCTAGGATTCTGATGGATTCCTGTCTCACGTTGAGACCTTTTATCCATTTTGAGTTTATCTTTGTGTACGATGTAAGAGAATGGTCGAGTTTCCTTCTTCTACTTATAGCTGTCCAGTTTTCCCAGCACCATTTATTGAAGAGACTGTCTTTTTTTTCACTGTGTATTTTTTCCTTTTTTGTTGAAGATTAATTGACCATAGAGTCAAGGGTCCATATCTGGACCCTCTACTCTGTTACACTGGTCTATGTGTCTGTTTTTATTCCAGTGCCATGCTGTCTTGGTGATCATAGCTTTGTAGTAAAGCTTGCAATCAGGTAACGTGATGCCGCCAGTTTTGTTTTTGTTTTTCAACATTTCCTTAACAATTCTGGGTCTCTTCTGATTCCATACAATTTTAAGGATTATTTTCTCCAGCTTTTTGAAAAAACGGTGACATTTTGATTGGAATGGCATTAAAAGTATAGATTGCTCAAGGCAGTATAGGCATTTTAACAATGTTTATGCCTCCAATCCAAGAGCATCTAATGGTCTCCCATCTTTTTGTGTCTTTTTCAATTTCTTTCATGAGTGTTCTGTAGTTCCTCGAGTACAGATCCTTTACCTCTTTGGTTAGGTTTGTTTCCAGGTATCTTATGGTTCTTGGTGTTATAGTAAATGGAATCAATTCTCTAATTTCCCTTTATGTATTTTCATTGTTAGTGTATAAGAAAGCCACTTATTTCTGTACATTGACTTTGTATCCTGCCATGTTACTTAATTGTTGTATGAGTTCTAGTAGTTTTGGGGTGCAGTGTTTGGGGTTTTCCATATAAAGAATCATGTCATCTGTGAAGAGAGAGAATTTGACTTCTTCTTTGCCAATTTGGATAACTTTTATTTCTCTTTGTTGTCTGATTGCTGTTGCTAGGACTTCTTATATTATATTGAACAAGAGTGGTGAGATTGGGCATCCTTGCCGTGTTCCTGATCAAAACAGGAATGCTGCAAGCTCTTTCCCATTGAGAATGATATTTAATGTGGGTCTTTCATAGATAGATTGTATGGAGTTCAGGAGTGTTCCCTCTATCCATATACTTTGAAGCGTTTTCATCAGGAACGGATGCTGGATTTTGTCAAATGCTTTTTCTGCATCAATTGAGAGGACCATGTGGTTCTTCTCTCTTCTCTTATTGATTTGTTCTATCACATTGATTGATTTGCAAATGCTGAACCATCCTTTTAACCCAGGGATGAATGTTTGCTAGGATCTTGTTGAGAATCTTAGCATCCATATTCATCAGTGATATTGGTCTGAAATTCTCCTTTTTGGTAGGGTCTTTGCCTGGTTTGGGGATCAGGGTAAGGCTAGATTCATAAAAAGAGTCTGGAAGTTGTCCTTCTGCTTCAATTTTTTGAAACAGCTTCAGGAGAATTGGTGTTATTTCTTCTTTGAAAGTTTGGTAGAATTCCCCAGGGAATCTGTCAGGCCCTGGGCTCTTGTTTTTTGGGAGGTTTTTGTTCACTCCTTCAATCTTGGATAAAAATATCGGTCTATTCAGGTTGTCAATTTCTTCCTGCTTCAATTTTGGGAGTTTATAGTTTTCCAGGAATGCATCCATTTCATCTAGGTTGCTTAGCTTATTGGCATATAACTGTTGGTAATAATTTCTGATGATTATTTCTATTTCCTTGGTGTTATATGTGATCTCTCCTTTTTCATTCATAATTTTATTGGTTAGAACTTTCACTCTTTTCTTTTGGACTACTGTGGCCAATGGTTTACCAATCTTATTGATTCATTCTTTCTTTCTTTGATAAGGATTGACTGGGGCCAGAGGATGCTTTTTTTCAATTTGGACCTATGACGCTATGGATTGCAGCCAGGTCCAGAATATCTCCCATCATCCTATAATGGCAGACCTTGGCTCTGAGCTCCATTGTTTGTTCTCCTCCTCATTGTCTTCCTGAATCTCTCTGCCAACATGGAGCATCCACTGTCTGTACCGCTGCAATTGTCCATTGTTCTCCAATTGTTCCTCCTCACCTGGCTCCATTAGAACATGCCTATCTTCTGCAAAAGGCACTGTTTGTTTATCCCATGAAAACCTTTGAGGAATGGAAATGGTTCAAGGCAGGCTTGTGCTGCAACATCTCCGTTCGTTTCCACAGAGGGAAGCTGCACCACCCTGTGGGAATGCTCAGGGATTGTTGGCCCTTGAAACCTGTTCAATGCATCCTTTTGTAGATACACATTGTCTTTCTGAAACTGGCACGAAAGCCTTTCCAATGCCTTCACTTGGGCAATGGGTCTCTTCCAACACACTCTGTGTTTGCTATTGTGGGCTCCAAACCGATGAGTCCATCCTGGCCTATGGTTCTAGGGTGTAGGTTCTGCCTTTCGTGTTTGGTCAGCTTGTAATATGGGGAGGCCTTCTTGGCACTAATTCTGGAGATGCTAGAGGAACTCGTGTCCTCGCTGTTGAAGACTCCAGACATGTCTTTGGCATGGTTGTGGGTGTTCATTGTGAGCTTTCCTTGGGTGGCTCTGTTCCTGGTCAGAAGAGTCCTTATTGGGTGGAAAGACCATGCAAATGTGTGGGGCGTCAGTTCCTCATGTGACGCTTTTTGGTTGTCCTGATTCTTTCTTGACCTTTCTTGGATAAGATGGAATTGTGGATTCTTTCCCTTCGCAGGAGTCCAGAGGGCTGGTGGTGACACTCACGGCCAAAAACTACAAATTTTGCTTGGAGCAGGTGACCCCGACTAGCTTCACAAACTGTCTTGGTGAAATACCCAGGTGGCTCCAGTGTTTTCAGAGGGCTTGGATCCTCCTGGCAGAACCATGTCTACTCCAGCCAGGTGGAGTGATTAGTCGTAGTTTGGGGAGGAGTGGTTTCTAGGACTTTCTGACTTGTGACATTACAGAAGCTGACTTCCCTGAAGCAGGAATCCCTCTGTCATCACCTATGAGTCCTATGACTTTAGGCAGGAAGCCCTGGGAAGTACTGAAAAAGACCCCTCCTGTTTGCCTGCTCATGAACTCGGGTGGTCTTTTCTGTTTCTTTCCCACTTCCCCATTCTATACAAAGAGAAAAGTAAATGACGCTTGGTACAAAATCCTTGAGGCCAACATTTCTCCAGAGAGAGCATGGTGTTCCTATTTCCACTGCAAATTCTAGAGATCTCAATGAACAGGAAGACCACTTGGGTATCATTAGCTCTCTGGGAGGATTGACATCCTATGGCTGTGAGCGTGCTTTCTTAGCTTCTTTTCCCGATGGGTTCAAGGGTGTTGGGTATGCCTTTGGTGCTTTGTCATCTTGGAAGATAATGTAAGGAATAAGGAATGAAAGTCACATTTCCAGAAAAAGTGCTAGGGCATAGATGCATTGTGCTCTCCGTGTCCTCATCTCCTAGTGTTATGAAAAAACGTCCTAAGGGATGAGGGCTCTGTCTACCTGACTTTACCTTAAACACCATTGCAAAGTCTTCAAGTAGAGTGACATTCTGCATGATAGCTATTGATGATGGAAAAGCCCCGGACAGCACTCCTTGTCATCATTCGTTAACAATATATGCCGTGGTCCTGGGGAGATCTGTGTAGACCAATGCTCTTTATTTATTGTAAAATAAATGGCCTACATGGATGGCCTGCCATGCCTATTCTACCAGAACTGTGGAAGGAGCCCTGATGCCCTTCCAAATCCTAGTGGATAAAGAAGGTGTTGTCCACCCAGGCAACAGAGAATCCCTCTGCTATCCGGGAGGATGAAGTCCCAATAATCCCCTTGACATGAGTGACACAGGACTGGGTTATTCTCAATGAAAAAGGGCTGGTGGTTACTGTCACAGTGATGCTAGAGGAACTCGTATGCTCGTTGTTGAAGACTACAGATATGTCTTGTCATGGTTGTGGGTGTTCACTGAGAGTTTCCTCAGTCTCCCTTTTCCTGGTCAGAAGATTCCTGATTGGGTGCGAGGACCATGGACATGTGTGGTGCATGGAATTCCTACCCTGAGGATTGGTTGTAGGTCTGACCCTTTCTTGACCTTTTGTCGGTAAGATGGAATTGTGGATTTCAGGAGTCCAGAGAGCTGGTGGTGACAGTCACGGCCAAAAACTACAAATTTTGCCATGGAGTAGGTGACCCGGACTCTCTTCACAAACTGTGCTGGTGAACAAGCCAAGCGGCTCCAGCAGTTTGGTAGAGCTTTGGATCCTCCTGGATGACCCATGACTACTGCAGCCAGGTGCAGTGATTAGACATAGCTTGGAATGGGGGAGTGGTTGCTAGGACCTCCAAGCTTTGTGAAGTCACTGAAGCTGACTTCACTGAAGCAGCAATCCCTCTCTCATGAACTATGAGTCCTATGCCTTTAGATATGAAGCCCTGGGAAGGACCAAAAAATAATCCTGTTTGCCTGATCTCCTGAACTCATGTTTTTTTGTTTTGTTTTGTTTTGTTTTTCTGTTTCTTTCCCACTGGTCTTTCTATACAAAGAGAAAAGAATATGACATTCGATATAACATCGTTTAGGACAATATTTCACCAGAGAGAGCAAGGTGTTCCTATTTCCACTGCAGTTTCTAGAGATCTCAATCAACAGGAAGGCTTCTTGGGTATCATTAGCTCTCTGGGAGGTTTGACATCCTATGGGTGAGAGCGTCCTTTCTTAATTTCTTTTCCCAATGGGTTCTAGGGTGTAGGGTATTCCTTTGGTGCTTGGTCATCTGGGAAGGCAAGAAAAGGAGTATGGGAAGGAAAGTCACATTTCCAGGAAAAGTGAAAGGGCATGGATGCATTGTGCTCTCCGTGTCCTCATCACCCAGTGTTCTGAAACACCAGTCCTTAGGAATGGGGGCACTGTCTACCTGACTTTACCTTAAATACCTTTGCAAAGTCTTCAAGGAGAGTGACATTCTTCATGATAGCTACCCTTGAGGGAAGAGCCCTGGACAGCACTTCTTGTCATCATTAGTTAATGCTACATGCCATGGTCATGGGGAGAGGCATTTTGACCCATATCTTAATTCAGAGGAAAAGGAATGACCTGCGTTGAAGGCCTGCCATGCCCACTCTAGCAGAACTGTGGAGCCTTGAATGACACAGGACTGGGTTATTCTCAATGAAAAAGTTAAACAAACCAAGGGAAATATCACATGGCTTCACTCATATGTGGCACATGAGGAATACCATGGAAATTAGCAGAAGCAAGGGTAAATGGAAGGAGAAGTCAGACAGGGAGACAAACCAGGATAAATTCAACTCTGGGAACCAAGCAGAGCATTACAGAAGGATAAGACATGCCCGTAATGAGGGAACTAGTTAATGGTATGAGGTGTTGTGGCATATATGATGATGATGAGCACTCAGTGGTATATGCAACTAAAGAATCAGAGAACACTATGATAAAAACGTCTGATGGATGAAAGGATGGCTTCCTGAACATAAGAAAAATATTGAAAAGAAAAATAAACAGCGGGCCATTTCACCTGTAGATGAAGAAAGAAAGAGGAAAGAAATATAGTTTTATTATCTTACTGATAAAAATGTCATGTAACTGGTTACTTATAAGGTTCTTATCTGAATTGGGTCTTTGGACATTGTAAATTAGCGTCTTTCCTCTTCCTACATTTCAGGAATAGATGAGAAAACCGACATTTTCTTCTTTAAATGTCTCGACGTGTGGACTGATAAATTGATTTGAATCTCTCATTTTGTGTGTTGGCAGGTGTTGAGGACTGCTTCAAACGCTTTTGTCCTTACCTGAGATGTCAGATTTGTATGTTACATGACATAGTCTTGGTAATGGATACATGTCTTGGAATTTATCCTTTTCTGTCAGGTTTTGGATTTGCTGGCATACTTGTGTGTAGGAGTCCTTAAGTTTGGGTTGTTTATGGGAGTTTGGTCCTGAATGCTTTAATTGATTCTTGATAGGTAAGGAGTTAACTTTTCCAGTTTGGTCCGTTTCAGACTTTGATTCTCTGTGCTTTTTTTCTTTATGGTATTTTCTCTGAGGTTTGCTTCCATGAGTGCTATTCCTCACTTGCTCCCTAACTTCTGTTGGACTCTTTTCTGTGTGTCTGTGTTTGTGTTTGTGTGTGTGTGTGTGTGTGTGTGTGTGTGTGTGTGTGTTTCACATAACACTTACAATGATATTTTAAGAGATTTGAAGGCATTCTTTATTGGATCACAATTCACCTTCAAACGCATTGGAAACTCACATTACTTTGATTTCATCCACATTTCCCGCAATGAATATCCCATTTAATCCTCTTTTAAGAAGCACAGATTCTCACTAACCTCCCTTGGACCAAACACCAAATTTGTGTGCCTGGTTAGAGTCTCATTGACTGTCCCCCTTTTTTTTATTTTTCACGTTTCTTTACTTCAATGAATGAGTGAAGTAGTATGTTAATTGTCTTTCTGTGACTGAAGTTGTGACGTAGGACAATGCTCTCCACCTTTCTGCCACATGTGGCAAGTGGCAAGAATGCCTTCTTTATTATGGCTGGGTAAGAGTCTGTGGTTCATTTGGAGGACAGGGAGATGGTAAAAGTGTCTCTGAGCTCCAGGCTTGTCTTCAGCCATAAGCAAAAGTGGAAGATGACAACATAAATGCAACATGGCATAAATGGACCTAAAGCATAGAAATCGAAGCCCACAGCAAAAAAGATTATGTCGCAGAGTCTGTGAGAGAAGTGTGTAGACATGCCATAGAAGAGTAGTGGATGGTTTGTGGATGGTAGTGGAGGGAGGGAACTTGGCCAAAGACAAAGGCATGAGAGAGAAGAGGACAATGGGAATCCAGAAGTTGAATGTTGACCCATAGCTGTTGACGGAGAAAAGGAGAGGTTCAGAATGGCATGCATTCTTGCAACCAAAGGGTCTTGAGTTCCAGGGATTTCTGATCAGCAGACTTGGCAGACATAGACTCCAGAGAACACCGTGTTTCTCCTGGAGAGGACACCAGACAACAACCAGGTTCAGATAGCCTGGAAACCATGATCAGAAACAATACCTGTTCACACAGTGGTATGATTATTGTTTGTTGCTGTGCATCCATAATAGGAAGTGTTCGTGGAGATGCCTTGATGGGGGCAAAAGAAACTTGGGGCTCTCCCACAGCCAGCATAAACTGAGCTAGTGGCCACAGAAAGGACGGTGAGGACATTAGCTTCCTAACCTGCAAACACAAAGCCCCCATCCAGAACACTGTTGGGACTGCCTTCCTCAGGGAACATTGCTTAGTCCCAGGAGAACAGACCTTCCTGTAAGGACGGGGAGAAAGCCCTGCCCACATCCTCTCTCATGATCACAACATTCAGCAAGCCTTAGTTCTGTGGAGTGGGTTGAAAGTCTCCTTTCACAGGCACACCAGAGTCCACCAAGCTAAACTCACCATAGTCGGTCCAGACACCAAACACTCCGAACGGCAAGCAAGGAGAGCTTCTGTAGAGGACTGGACCTGAGGAGAGTGGACAGTCACAACACAATCCCAGAGAGCATGCCACACACACCCGAGACTCCCTCAAGGGACAGCCATGGTTACCTCCATGAGTTCTTGATCCTAATGAAATTACCCACAGGGTAGAAAACAGAATGAGATTTTTGAGTACAGAGAAGAAGACAGAGACCTAGACTAATGCAATGATGGAATAATTAATTGATGCCAAGGCAGAAGAAAAATGGTAATGGCCATCCAATCGAAGTGAAACCTATACATGTCACATATATACATGTCACATGTATAGGTGAAACCTTACATATCCCATGCCTGATGGAGTATTTAAAGCAGCAGTCAGAATACTCACTCTGCATCAGAAAAACATAGAAGACATCATGGAGTCTTGTTCCACAGAGGTAAAGGTGAAAAAAAAATAAAATTAAGAGGTCCTGATGAAAAGATTTGTTAGCAGACTGCATGCAAAGTCCAGGAAGCTGGCAGAACCAGAAGATTCAATGAGTTACCTGGAAGACAAGTACTAGAAAAAAAAAGAAGTGAAGCAAAAGAGAAAGAAGGAAGAATGATGGAGCATGACAATGGACTTAGGGAACTCCTTGACTACAATAAATGTCAAAGGGTGCTTATTGTAGGAGACCTAGAAGAGAGAGAAAAAAGAGGGCCCAACATTTTTTTGAGAAATCAGAGCTGAAAATGTCCATCCTCTGGGGGCAGAAAGAGAGATCCAGATTACGAGGCACAGAGGACTCCCAAGACCATCCAAAGAAGCAGGGCAACACAAGACATAGTGTCATTCACCCTGTAAAAGCTAGCAATGAAGGAATTCTCTTCAACAAATATGCTTGGGAGCAGAGTGTATTTATAGCCAAGTCCCTGACTTCAAGGCAACAAGTGATGCCTGCTCTAGAAGCACGTTGTATACTTGGTCCTCTCAATTGATGCTAAAAAAGCATTTGACAAAATCAACAATCTGTTCCTGATGTAACAATCTGACGATTGTTTCTATTTCCTCAGTGCTAGTTGTTCATCAAGATCAAAAGCTTCTTCTCAGCAAAGGAAACGGTCAACAAAATAAAGAGGCAGCCCATGGAATGGAAGAACATAATTGCAAATGACAGTACAGACTGAAGGTTTTTATACAGGATCTATAAAGAACTCCTCAAACTCAACACACACAAAACAAATAATCATATCCACAAATGGGCAGAAGATATGAACAAACACTTCTCCAATGAAGACATACAAATGGCTATCAGACACATGAAAAATGTTCATCATCACGAGCCATTTTAGGAGATTCAAAGTAAAACAATAATGAGATACCACCTTACCCGTTAGAAGGGTCAAAATTTGCAAGACAGGAAACGACGTGTGTTAGAGAGGATGTGGAGAAAGGGGAACGCTCTTACACTGTTGGTGGGTTTGCAAGTTGGTGCAGCCACCTCAGAGAAGAGTGGTTAGATAAATCAAGAAATTAAAAATAGAGCTTAAATTAAAACATCCTTCATCTGGGGGCAGATACAGAGACCCTGAGGCACAGAGGACTCCCAGCAGCATCTACAGAAGAAAAGCAACACAAGACATAGTGTCATTTACCCTGCAAAAGCTAGCAATGGAGGAATTCTCCTCACCCAAATATGCTTGAGAGAAGAGTGTTTTGAAAGCCAAATCCCTGACATCAAGGCGACCAGCTATGCCCGCACTAGCAGCACGTTGTATAGAGCAAGCCACACCAGCCTAAGCCAAAACTGTATCCCTTGCATTTCTGAACAATGAGAGAAAAGGAGTTCTTGACTAGAACAATGAGGTGTTAAGAAGACGACGACTGAGTACCGGGGTGTCTCCATCAGTTCAGAGGCGGCCTTTAGTTCTGCTCCTGAACCCATGCACATTGGATTGTCTCCCACAGCAGGTTACCTGCTCAGAAGCAAGTCAGCTTCTCCCTCTCCAGCTCCCTCCCTTATCATGATCTCTCTGTCTCTCTCTGTCAAATACATGCATGCACATCGCTGAAAAACGACAACAACAACAACAAGAAACAGTTGATAAGGATTGACTAGGGCCAGAAGATGATTTATTGAATTTGGACCTATGTCCCTATGGAAGGCAGCCAGGTCCAGAGCACCTCCCACCATCATACAATGCCAGACCTTGGCTCTGAGCTCCTATGATTGTTCTCCTCTTCTTCATCTTCCTTCATCTCCCAACCAACATGAGGCATCTGTTGTCTATCCCAGTTGAATGGCCTGTTGTTCTCCCATTTTTCCTCCTCCCCTGGCTCTATTAGATCATGCCCATCTTCCGCAACAGGCTCTGTTTTTTATTCCATGAAAACCTTTGGGGAATCGAAATGGGAGGGTCAAGACAGGCTGGTGCTGCAACATCTCCATTCAGTTCCACAGAGGGAAGCTACTCCACCCCGGGAAAATGTGCAGGGTTCTTAGGCCATTGAATCCTCTTCAATGTATCCTATTGTAGATACAAATTGTCTTCCTGAAACTGGAACGTAAGCCTTTCCGATGGTTTCACATGGGCAATGGGTCTCTTCCAACATGATCCGTGCTTGCTTCTGTGGGCACAAACTGATGAGTCTGCCCTGGGCCTAAATTTCTGTGTATAGGGTCTGCCTTTGGGGTTTGGTCAGCTTGGAAGATGGGGACGCCTTCTTGGTACCCTTACTGGAGATGCTAGTGGAACTCGTGTACTCGCTGTTGAAGACTCCAAGCATGTCTTCATCATGATTGCGTGTGTTCACTGTGAGCTTTTCTCGGGTGACCCTTTTCCTGGTCAGAAGAGTCCTGAGTGGGTGGGAGGGCCATGCACATGTGCGGGGTGTGGAGTTCCTCGCCTGAGGCTTGGTTGTAGTCCTGACTCTTTTTTGGCCTTTCGTGGGTAAGATGAATTGTGGATTCTTGCCCTTATCAGGAGTCCAGAGGTCTGGTGGTGACAGTCACAGCCAAAGACTATAAAAGCGGCCATGGAGAAGGTGACCCTGACTCACTTCACAGACTGTCTTGGTGAAATACCCAGGTGGCGCCATCAGTTTGGGAGGACTTTGGATCCTCCTGGCTTACCCATGACTACTCCAAACAGGTGGAGTGATTAGGCGTGGTTCGGGGAGGAGTGGTTGCTAGGACATCCAAACTTTGTGACATCACAGAAGCTGACTTCGTTAAGTAGCAATCCCTCTGTCATGACCTAGGAGTCCTATGGCTTTAGTTAGGAAGCCCTGGGATGGACCAAAATAGGGCCCTGTTTGCCTGATCATGAACTCATGTGGTCTTTTCTATTTCTTTACCATTTCCCCTTTCTATACCAAGAGAAAATGAAATAACGTTCAGTATACCAACCTTGACACCAATATTTCTCCAGAGAGAGCAAGGTGATCCTATTTCCACTGCAATGTCTAGAGATCTCAATGAACAGGGAGGCCTCTTGGGTATCATGAGCTGTTTGGGATGTTTGACATCCTATGCATGAGAGCATACTTTTTAGCTTCTTTTCCTGGTGTGTTCTAGGGTGTAGAGTCTGCCTTTGGTGCTTGGTGAGCTTCAATGATTAAGGAAGGAATAAGGGAAGGGAAGTCACAATTCCAGGAAAAGTCCTAGGGCATGGATGCATTGTGCTGTCCATGTCCTGATCTCCTAGTGTTCTGAAACTCCAGTTCTATGGGATAAGGACTCTGTCTGCCTGACTTTACCTTAAACACGTTTGCAAAGACTTCAAGGAGAGTGACATTCTGCATGAGAGCTACCCTGAAGGAAGAGCCCTGGACAGCACTCCTTATCCTCATTAGTTAATGCTAAATGCCGTGGTCATGGGGAGAGCCATGTTGACCACGTCTCTTTATTCAAAGGAAAATGAATGGCCTACATCAGGTGCCTGCCATGCCCTGTCTTACAGAACTGTGGAAGGAGCCAACTTGCCCTTCCAAAGGCTAGTGGATAAAGAAGGTTTCGTGCATTCATCATTAAGATGGAATTGTTGATTCTTGACCTTCTCAGTATTCCAGTGGGCTGTTCGTGACAGTCATGGCCAAAGACTACAAATCCGGCCATGGAGAAGGTGAACCCAACTCGCTTTGCAAACTATCTTGGTGAAATACCCAGGAGTCTCCAGCAGTTTTGGAGGTCTTTGGATCATCCTAGCTGATTCATGAGTACTGTAGCCAGGTGGAGTGGATTAGACATGCTTTGGGGATGATTGGTTGCTAGGACCTCAAAGCTTTCTAACGTCACAGAAGCTGACTTCACTGAAGCCTAAATCCCTCACTCATTACCTATGAGTCCTATGGCTTTAGGTAGAAAGGCATGAGAGGGACAGAAAAGAAGTGTGTTAGCCTGATCAGAACTCAGCTGGTCTTTTCTGGTTCTATCCTACTTTCCCTTTCTATACAAATAGAAAAGAAATGATTCGGTATACCACCATTGAGACCGACACTTTTGCAGCGAGAGCTTGGTGTTCCTATTTCCACTGCAATTTCTAGATATCTCAAAAAACATGAAGGCCTCCTGGTATTATTAGCCCTCTGGGAGGTTTGACATCCTTGGGTGAGAGCATCCTTTCTCAGTTTCATTTCGTGATGTGTTCTAGTGTGGAGGTTCTGCCTTTAGTGCTTCGTCAGCTTGTAATTGAAGGGAAGGAATAAGGGAAGAAAAGTCACATTTCCAGGAAAAGTGCTAGGGCATGGATGCATTGTGCTGTCAGTGTCCTCATCTCCTAGTGTTCTGTTACACCAGTCCTAAGAAATGAGGGCTCTGTCTATGCGACTTTAACTTAAACAACTTTACAAAGTCTTCAAGGGGAATGACATTCTGCATGACAGCTATACCTGAAGGAAGAACCCTGGACAGTACTCCTTGTTATCATTATGTTTTTTGTGTGTTTTTTTTTCAATTTCTTTTCAATGTAACAGAATTCATTGTTTTTGCACCACACCCAGTACTCCATGCAATACATGCCCTACCTATTACCCACCACCTGTTCCCCCAACATCCCACTCCCACCCCTTCAAAATCCTCATATTGTTTTTCAGAGTCCATAGTCTCTCATGGTTCATCTCCCCTTCCAATTTCCATCAACTCCCTTCTCCTCTCTATCTTCCCATGTCCTCCATGTTATTTGTTATGCACCACAAATAGGTGAAACCATATGATAATTGACTCTCTCTGCTTGACTTATTTTACTCAGCATAATCTCTTCCAGTCCCGTCCATTTGCTACAAAAGTTGGGTATTCATCCTTTCTGATGGAGGCGTAATACTCCATAATGTATATGGAAGACATCTTCCATATCCATTTGTCCATTGAAGGGCATCTTGGTTCTTTCCACAGTTTGGCAACTGTAGCCATTGCTGCTATAAACATTGGGGTACAGATGGCTCTTCTTTTCACTACATCTGTATCTCTGGGGTAAATACTCAGTAGGGCAAATGCAGGGTCATAGGGAAGCTCTATTTGTAATTGCTTGAGGATAAACACACTGCTCTCGAAAATGGCTGCACGAACTTGCATTCCCACCAACAGTGTAAGAGGGTTCCCCTTTCTCTACATCCCCTCCAACACATGTTGTTTCCTGTCTTGCTAATTTTGGCCAATCTAACTGGTATAAGGTGATATCGCTTATGTGGTTTTCATTTGAATCTCCCTAACGGTTATTGATGATGAGCATTTTTTCATGTGTCTGATAGCCATTTGTATGTCTTCACTGGAGAAGTGTCTGTTCTTATCTTCTGCCCATTTTTTGATATGGTTATCTGTTTTGGGTGTGTGGAGTTTTAGGAGTTCTTTATAGATCCTGGATATCAACCTTTTGTCTGTATTGTCATTTGCAAATATCTTCTCCCATTCCGTGGGTTGCCTCTTAGTTTTGTTGACTGTTTCCTTTGCTGAGCAGAAGCTTTTGATCTTGATGAAGTCCCAAAAGTGCATTTTTTGCGTTTGTTTCCTTTGCCTTTGGAGACATATCTTGAAAGAAGTTGCTGTGACTAATATCGAAGAGGTTACTACCTATATTCTCCTCTACGATTCGGATGGATTCCTGTCTCACATTGAGGTCTTTTATCCATTTCGAGTTTATCTTTGTGTATGGTGTAAGAGAATGGTCGAGTTTCATTCTTCTACATATAGCTGTCCAGTTTTCCCAGCACCATTTATTAAGAGACTGTCTTTTATCCACTGTATATTTTTTCCTGTTTTTTCAAAGATTATTTGACCATAGATTAGAGGGTCCATATCTGGGCTCTCTACTCTGTTCCACTGGTCTAAGTGTCTGTTTTTATGCCAGTACCATGCTGTCTTGGTGATCACAACTTTATAGTAAATCCTGAAATCAGATAATGTTATGCCGCCAGTTTTGTTTTTGTTTTTCAATATGTCCTTAGCAATTTGGGGTCTCTTCTGATTTCATACAAATTTTAGGATTATTTCCTCCAGCTCTTTGAAAAATACCAGTGGAATTTGTATCAGAATGGCATTAAAAGTATAGAGTGCTCTAGGCAGTATAGACATTTTAACAATGTTTATTCTTCTTATCCAAGAGGATGGAATGGTCTTCCAACTTTTTGTGTCTTTTTCAATTTCTTTCATGAGTGTTCTGTAGTTCCTCAAGTACAGATCCTTTACGTCTTTGGTTAGGTTTATTCCCAGGTTTCTTATGGTTCTTGGTGCTATAGTAAATGGAATTCATTCCCTAATTTCTCTTTCTGTATTTTCATTGTTAATGTATAAGAAAGCCACTGATTTCTGTACATTGCCTTTTTATCCTGCCACGTTACTTAATTGTTGTATGAGTTCTAGTAGTTTTGGGGTGCAGTGTTTGGGGTTTTCCATATAAAGAATCATGTCATCTGCGAAGAGAGAGAATTTGACTTCTTCTTTGCCAATTTGGATAACTTTTATTCTCTTTGTTGTCTGACTTCTGTTGCTAGGACTTCTAATATTATATTGAACAAGAGTGGTGAGAGTGGGCATCCTTGCCATGTTCCTGATCAAAACAGGAATGCTGCAAGCTCTTTCCCATTGAGAATGATATTTAATGTGGGTCTTTCATAGATAGACTGTATGGAGTTCAGGAGTGTTCCCTCTATCCATATACTTTGAAGAGTTTTCATCAGGAACAGATGCTGGATTTTGTCAAATGCTTTTTCTGCATCAATTGAGAGGACCATGTGGTTCTTCTCTCTTCTCTTATTGATTTGTTTTATCACATTGATTAATTTGCAAATGTTGAACCATCCTTGTAACTCAGGGATGAATCCCAATTGGTCATGGTGGTTAATCTTTTTAATGTGCTGTTGGATCCTGATTGCTAGAATCTTGTTGAGAATCTTAGCATCCATATTCTTCTCTGATATTGGTCTGAAATTCTCTTTTATGGTAGGGTCTTTGCTTGGTTTTCAGATCAGGTTAATGCTGGCTTCATCAAAAGAGTCTGGAAGTTTTCCTTCTGCTTCAATTTTTTGAAACACCTTCACAGAATAAGTGTTATTTCTTCTTTGAAAGTTTGGTAGAATTCCCAGGGAATCCGTCAGATCCTGGGCTCTTGTTTTTTGGGAGGTTTTTGATCACTGCTTCAATCTCGTTACTAGATATCGGTCTATTGAGGTTGTCAATTTCTTCCTGGTTCAATTTTGGGAATTTATAGTTTTCCAGGAATGCATCCATTTCAACTGGGTTGTTTAGCTTCTTGGCATATAATGGATGGTAATAATTTCTTATGATTGTTTCTACTTACTTGGTGTTAGTTGTGATCTCTCCCTTTTCATTCATAATTTTATTAATTTGGGATTTCGCTCTTTTCTTTAGTATTGGGGTGGACAATGGTTTATTGATCTTATTAATTCTTTCAAAAAACCAGCTTCTAGTTTCATTGATACGTTCTACTGTATCTCTGGTTTCTACCTCGTTGAACTCTGACCTAATCTTGATTATTTCCCTTCTTGTGTGTGCAGTTGGTTTGATTTGTTGTTGATTCTCCAGTCTTTAAGGTGTAGAGAGAGCTACTGTATTCTGGATTTTTCAATTTTTTTGAGGGAGGCTTGAACGGCAGTGTATTTCCCTCTTAGAACTGCCTTTGCTGTATCCCATAGGTTTTGGACTGAAGTGTCTTCATTCTCATTGGTTTCCATGAATTGTTTAAGTTCTTCTTTGATCTCCTGGTTGATCCCAGCATTCTTTTTTTTTTAATTAATTAATTTTTTCAGCATAACAGTATTCATTGTTTGCACAACACCCAGTGCTCCATGCAAAACGTTCCCTCCCTATTACCCACCACCTGTTCCCCCAACCTCCCACCCCTGACCCTTCAAAACCCTCAGGTTGTTTTTCAGAGTCCATAGCCTCTTATGGTTCGCCTCCCCTTCCAATTTTTTTTATATACATATAATGTATTTTTATCCCCAGGGGTACAGGTCTGTGAATCGCCAGGTTTACACACTCCACAGACTCACGATAGCACATACCCTCCCCAATGTCCATAACCCCCTCCCCCTCTCCAAACCCTACCTCCCCCCAGCAACCCCCAGTTTGTTTTGTGAGATTAAGAGTCATTTATGACTTGTCTCCCTCCCAATCCCATCTTGTTTCATTTATTCTTCTCCTGTCCCCCTAGCACCCATGTTGCATCTCCACATCGTCATATCAGGGAGATCATATGATAGTTGTCTTTCTCCAATTGACTTATTTCACTAAGCATGATACCCTCTAGTTCCATCCATGTCGTCGCAAATGGCAAGATTTCATTTCTTTTGATGGCTGCATAGTACTCTATTGTGTATATATACCACATATTCTTTATCCATTCATCTGTTGATGGGCATCTAGGTTCTTTCCATTGTTTGGCTATTGTAGACATTGCTGCTATAAACATTCGGGTACACGTGCCCCTTCGGATCACTATGTTTGTATCTTTAGGGTAAATACCGAGGAGTGCAATTGCTGGGTCATAGGGTAGTTCTATATTTTCAACATTTTGAGGAACCTCCATGCTGTTTTCCAGAGTGGTTGCACCAGCTTGCATTCCCACCAACAGTGGAGGAGGGTTCCCCTTTCTCCGCATCCTCACCAGCATCTGTCATTTCCTGACTTGTTAATTTTAGCCATTCTGACTGGTGTGAGGTGATATCTCATTGTGGTTTTGATTTGTATTTCCCTGATGCCGAGTGACGTGGAGCACTTTTTCATGTGTCTGTTGGCCATCTGGAAGTCTTCTTTGCAGAAATGTCTGTTCATGTCCTCTGCCCATTTCTTGATTGGGTTGTTTGTTCTTTGGGTGTTGAGTTTTCTAAGTTCCTTATAGATTTTGGATACTAGCCCTTTATCTGATATGTCGTTTGCAAATAACTTCTCCATTCTGTCAGTTGTCTTTTGGTTTTGTTCACTGTTTCCTTTGCTGTGCTTGTATCACTATATATTTTCCTCTCAGGACTGCCTTTGCTGTGTCCCACAGATTTTGAACCATTGTGTTTTCATTATCCTTTGTTTCCATGAATTTTTTCCATTCTTCTTTAATTTCCTGGTTGACCCATTCATTCTTTAGAAGGATGGTGTTTATTCTCTATGTATTTCGGTTCTTTCCAGCTTTCCTCTTGTGATTGAGTTCTAGCTTCAGAGCATTGTGGTCTGAAAATAAGCAGGGAATGATCCCAATCTTTTGGTACCGGTTGAGACCTGATTTGTGACCCAGGATGTGATCTATTCTGGAGAAGGTTCCATGTGCACTAGAGAAGAATGTGTATTCTGTTGCTTTGGGATGAAATGTTCTGAATATATCTGTGATGTCCATCTGGTCCAGTGTGTCATTTAAGGCCTTTATTTCCTTGTTGATCTTTTGCTTGGATGATCTGTCCATTTCAGTGAGGGGAGTGTT